>NC_084822.1:33636965-33946096 GCF_958449725.1 Rosa rugosa
GAGCAGAGCGAAAATCACTGGGAAGTGGGGAGAACTTGCTAAAGCGTGACTTTAGCTTGGCTGGTTTGCGAGTGCGTTACCCTTGCTTGGCTGGTTCCGTAACCGTTGTGGTCGCGGTACTACAGTCGGCTCCCGAGGAGACTAGGACCGAAGCACGTTTTGGGTTCAAACAATAAGAACTTAAATTGGATATGTGTATATGCACTGGCGGATCCACATAGTTGATGGGGAGGGCTCAAGCCCGCCCGAAAGTTTTGAAGAAAAAAAAATTTCTATATATAGTATCATCAAAATGTTGTCGTCTTGATGTTGAAGCCCACCCGAAAATAATTAGGGACCAATCTCCAGTCTCCTCTTCGTCCATTCCATTACTCATTAGAAATTGAGCCCTCGTTTTCTGCTTCTCTCAGGTTTCTCACTCTCGTTTCTGTAGCCTATCAGTCACTGCTTGTTCTCTTTTAAATATTCTCGCCTCCCGGCATCCGTCGACGTCAATACAACAGGATAATTCTTACATTTGTACGTAGTTGTACCGAAAAAAAAAATTTGCTTCGCCAAAAAAAAAACACTTGAATATGTAGCCCACCCCATTTTCGAATCCTAGATCCGCCACTGTGTATATGTATTTACAAAACAACATAGATAAAGGAAGAGTGGCCAGAGCGAGATGGATAGCGCAGAGACACGGAATGTAATGGGGAGGAAGATGAAGAAGATAGGGGACAAAAATGTAACAACGGAAAGATAAGAAAAGAAAAGGCGGGCGAAAAGAATTGACGGGGTTGCTGTGTTTAACAAATGAGAATTATTGTGTATATATAATTATTTTTAATAGACATTTTCTGCTAACAAGAAGAGGACGACTGTTTACAACAACAATTTTTTTTTGTTTACTTATTTATTAATTAATTTTTGCCACTTGACGCGTCAAAAGTGTGTACATGGAAATTGCTCCATCATTGCAATTTTCTTTTGGACATCATTCATTTTAATTTGCATGCATGAACAGGAAATTTTTCATCATATGCACGTCAAATGTATAGTTTATTATTACTAGTTTACTACTATACATATCTATACATAATTCCACGGTCCAACGTAAACATAATTAAATACATCACAATCACAGGCCACTCTCATGCTAATGACATACCTATATATAGATTAGCACTATGTGCTTGTTATACCAATTAATAAAATTTGACTCCTTCTCTCGTCACTAAATGATTTGTGGCCTCAATCTTAGGTGTCATGTCATGTCACCTACACACATCAACTATTTTTCAAATCATGCTATGTAACTCTTGAGAAAAATACAATTTTATCCTTCCAAAATCTGATGACTATGTTATTTTGGCTTTCTAAAAAATATTTTAGTTTTTTTTTTTTTTGCATTTTTTCTTTTCATTACACTCATGCTTAGATTTCAATAACAATTTTTTCTCCAATCAAGAATAGAAAAATTTCATGTAATTCAGTCAATGGATTTGCACATACATTCGATCACAATAGATTTGCTTAACACATGCATATGAATTCAACCTTTGTTGGATTCTTGTAAATTTTGAAAATATATATAGTGTGAAAAATACATATTCATACGATATATATATATATATATATATATATATATATATATATATATATATATATATATATATATATATATATATATATTCTTTTGTTCATTTTTTCTCTTTATGTAGCTAGGGTTTAAATTATATTTGAGTTTTTTTTTTTTATTTTTTTCCCCCATATATTTAGATTGTAGATGATAATTAATGGCTGTTTGTAATACCCGCAATTTTCCATTTCGTCTCGTGAAATTGTGCGAATTGATTAAAGTGCTTTTGCACGAATATTACCCGAAATAATTCAACTTTTTGAATTATCGAAGTTTCGAAATATTCGTGTTAACAAAAGCTCGAATTGTGCGATTCAAGAAAAATCGACTTTTCTACGTACGGAATTTGGGAAAAACTTCCTTCATAAAAGTTGTAGAGCTCGTCGATATGATCGCGTGCATATGTCGAACGAAATTTTTGGAGTTCGTACGATTATGTTACGAATTTTGGAAATATGAGATTCTTTTTATAATCTCTTTTCCTCGGATTCTCTTTTAGAAATTTCTTTTTCTTCCTTTTCCTTTTCCTTTTCCTTTCCTCCGGGTCTCCTTCCTTCTTTTTCTTTTTCTCTTTTTTTTTCTTCTTCTTTCTCTCTCTCGCTCGACCGAAACCGAAAACAGAGCAAAGGCTCTTCGGTCTCTCTCTACCTCCACCGGCCACCAAACGGCGTCGAACCACTTCCTTTTGCTTCGTCTCAGCCTTGCGCAGCTGCCAGAGGCAGCCTTGCACCGTGACACGGCCACCAGCGGCGGCGGGAAGCTCCGCCCGGTTTGAGCTCGTTTTGGAAACAAGCTTGATATCTCAAGCTACCGGTCACCAATCCTCACCAAAATCCATCCACAAGCTCGCCTCAACGTCCTGAAAACTCCCAGAAGCAGCCTCACACGGCGGCGTGGCCCGTAGCAGTGGCTGCAAGTCAAACCCAACCAAGAACGAGACCGGAGCTATCGATCAAGATATCTCGAGCTGTAGTGCATCGTTTTCATTGATTCTTTTTCCAGTGGGTTCCCCTTGATGTTATTAACAACTCTCTAGAAGGCATCGAGGCCTGAAATTGAAGCTTTGACGTCGAAATCGAGCCTTGCCGGATTCTGCAAAATTCTGGAATTTTTCCGACCACCGAAGCTTTCGATCGGTATATCTCGAGCTACAGACCATATTTTTCTGTGATTCTTGAACCAGTGAGTTCTTCTTGAGTTTCTTAACAACTCTTCAGAAGAAATCGAAGCCTTAAATTGACGTTTTTACGTCGAATTGGAGCTCGCCGTTTTCTGCAGTTTCTCGCCGGTTTCTGGAAAATTCCGGCCACCTTCATACTGTTCAAGGTAATTTTCGACCCCTTCCGGTCATTTTCAGACTTCGTGCTAGTTATGAAAGTTGTCAAGCATGATGAGAGGAAGAAGAGCAGCCCGGCCCCGACACCATTGGTGGTGGTCGGCGGCGGCTCTGCCACTAACTCCGGCGGCCCTTTCCGGCCACCTCCGGGGATCAAAAATATGGTTTCTGTACATTTTCAGATTCTATATTTCAATACGATCATTTCGATATATTATACGCAATTTTTGGATATCGTATGATTAAGTTATGAATTTTTAAGTTTAGATCGATTTCGATCGTTAGATTTGTGATCTGTGAAGTTAGGACCGTCAGATGGACTTGTAGTTTTGATATGATGATCTTATGACTGTCCCAGTGGCTTTGTGTGGTCATGGGCGAAGATCCAACCGTTGGATCTTCGTATAAATGCAAAACAGTGATTAGGAAGGCGATCCGTGAGGATCCGACCGTTGGATCATCATGTAATTTCAATCCGACCGTTGGATTGTCGTTTGATTATGTTTTTGAGTTATTGGCTAAGTTAAGGTCATGTTTGATTAGGTGATCGACGGTTTGATTTGGCGGACGATTCGTGAAATTGTATTTTGAGCTGTTAAGAAGACGCAGCGGGAATTTAGAGGTGAGTAAACCTCACGTGGTTCATATTACGAACCGAGTACCTTTAATTACTTTATTTTCTGTAGTAATTGTGTGAAAATATTTATGGAATAAATATTTGTTTTAAATCATATGGACTTGATCAACTACGGTCCATAGGTAAGTAAAATGATTTAATTATACAAAATGAATTTCATGATTTTCTTGTGTGAACTATAGTTGGTATTAGTGGTCATTCCTGAGTGGGTGATTACGTATATATATATATATTTACGTGATTATATGTGATGGTGTGACATTGAAGAGTGTGGAATTGTGATGATTTATTTATTATGGTTTGAAATTTGACTTATCATATTTATATGTGATGATCATGATTGATGAGTTCTTGTTAATATTCATGATTTACATTGGAGTATGTATAGAGTTGGAGAATGTAGGATTCTGAGGACGAGGTGTCCGAAGTTTGACGGTTATGGATAACCGGAGTGTTTGTGTACTGAGGACGGGGATGTCCAAAGTGCGACGGTTTATTATTAACCGAAGTTGTGTACTGAGGACGGGGATGTCCAAAGTGCGACGGTTTATTATTAACCGAAGTTGTGTACCGAGGACGGGGATGTCCAAAGTGCGACGGTTTATTATTAACCGAAGTATATGGTGCTGAGGATGGGGATGTCCAAAGCGCGACGGTTATAGTGTTAACCGAAGTATTTTTGCCGTTGCTTGACCCTAGGCCAAGGTGTCAGAGGTAACGAGGCAGTTAGAGCTCTAACGTGTTATTGGGATGGACCAGAGTGGTGTTATGTGGGTTGGGTGTTTGCAGGACCAGTGTGGTGTATTGTGATTTGAGGATTGTGAAAATGTATTCCTTGTGGTTTTCCATGAGTGGTTTGATGTCTCTTTGCAGACGTAATACTGTTGAATTTTACTTGAATTGTAATTTAATAAATCAACAGTTCTTTCTTGTTTACTCATACGAGCTTTGCAAAAAGCTTACCGGGTTTTGTGTTGTTGCAATTCCCGGTACACTATTCAAACGGTGTAGCGGGTAATCCTACAGGACAGGAGAATCAGGAAGGTGATCGAGCTGTGTAGAGTAGCTGCTTGTGATACTCTGATTTTATGTTGTGAGGTTCGTTATGCTCGTTTAGAGTTTTACAATTTTACTTTGTAAGAGGGAATTGTAATAATTAACTCGAAGTTTACCGATTTGGAAATTTTGTGTAAGTGGTGGAGTTGTTTCTGAGAAAAGAATTCAAAACGTTTATTTGTTTAAGTTGTTTAATTCATGTTTCGGATTTTGAATGTGTTATTCAAAATTCGGGGCGTGACACTGTTACTAACATGAAATTTTTTCTTACCTCTTAATTTAGACATATGTATTTTCCAAAATCAATTTATTAATGCTAGTTTTTTGGATGAAATTAATCAATGTTTGGAAAGAAAAGTTAATGCCTATTTCTTGACACCTAATCAATATATTAATACTATTTGGAAAGAAAAATTATAGGAAAGAATTTAATTAAATTAAGAAAAATATTGGTCAAAAAATTTGTAGACATATCTCTTAAATTAATACCGTTTCAAAAAAAAAAAGTCTCTTAAATTAATACATAATTAATAGCTTATCTTTTTTTTTCGTCACCTAATTAAATTCATTATTGTAATTAATTCACCCCCTAACATCTAAAAGGAAGTATAAAAGGGTAGAGTTGGTGTTGCAATAGTATGATGTGGCAAGATATATTATGTGGAATTAAAAATAAAATTTATATTTGCTTACATGGCATGACACCTAGGATTTGAGGCCACAAATCTTAGGCCTCATTGAGGCCCTATATCATTGCCCTCACTAATTTACTACTATACATATCTATACATAATTCCACGGTCCAACGTAAACATAATTAAATACATCACAATCACAGGCCACTCTCATGCTAATGACATACCTATATATAGATTAGCACTATGTGCTTGTTATACCAATTAATAAAATTTGACTAGCTCCTTCTCTGGTCACTAGCTCGTTTCGTACGTTTAACAAAATTTTTGCTATGATTTGGAACAATTCTCAAAGGAGTCGAATACGCATCGATCAAAAGAAGAAAACTAAATAAGAGATGTATTTAGAAAAAAAAAAAGCACACGCACCCTCAAGCAATACAAACAATAGAACTACAGATGTATAAAAAAAAAAAAAAAAAAAAACAGTAGTGAACGATAAACATGAAACAATCTAAAACAAAACAATCATCAGATAATCGATTATTTTTTTGACAAGAGCTTGCTTTTGCGACGGGCCAATAACATCTTCAACTCCTCATATTCAACGTCAACCTGTTTCCTTGCTTTGTTTATAACAGGGATGCATGCCTTCCTTGTCTTGTCCAATTCCTCAATTTCTTTCTGAAACTTCTTCAGCTTTGCGTCCAATTCCACTGGTCGCTCATTTGCAGAGCTTAAACTGGACAAACGTGGATCATTCCCGCTTGCAATAACCTTATCAACATGACGCATAATGTCGTCCAACACTTTAATGGCATCCTTTGTTCCGGATTCCATGCACGCAATCAAATTCCGACGTGCCTCCAAAGTTGATTCAGATTCTCGAATCATTGTGAGAAGCCAATGTTGTCCCACTTTTATTGCCGAGGAAGAAGTTTGAGCAACAGCACAAGCAGCAATAAATGCTGCAACACCTGGATGAGAGCTCATGGTCGCTGCAACACCGGGAATAGTCATAGCTGCTGCCATGACGCTGCAAGCAAACACAGCAGAAAGAATTCCTATGAATATCACATGTACGACCTTCCTAACAGTACGAATACGCTTCAGCCTCTTGTTAAGCTTCCTGAATTCTGCTTTCAGTTTGTCAAGCAAGGTTAGATGTTGGTCCTGCAGAGATACAACCTTTTTAACAATCTCTTTGGCGGACTCGTGATACTTAATCTTAGCTGTATTGAGCTTGTTCAACATCCTCCTTTCACGCACCACATCTTTAATGCATGAAGCGACCTTATCAGCTTTTTTGATGAAGTCTGGCAATTCCACCTCGCAGAGTGCAAGCGTCTGGTTACTATTTTCGAGGTACTGCTTGATGAGGAATTTATCTAAAAAATTCTCAATCTCAGTCGCCACATCGCCCTCTGCAGCAAGTATCTGTGTTTTGCAGGACATGATTGTCTCCACAGTCTTCTGGTCGGAATTCCTCAGATACGATATACCTTGCTTGAAACGATCAAGACCGCTACTCATCCTCATGACTTCATTGGCACCGGCGGTGAAGTTGGCGTCCAACCCTTTCAAGTCGTCATCACTTTTGGGTAATCGGCCGGATAGGATACCATCAAGTCGTCCCTATCTAGATTTCCTTGGACAGATGCCATCTATATTATCCACAAAGACCCTAGCAAGGTCTTGTTGGTGAAGTTTCAAATGTTCTCCACCCACGTAAACCCTAACTCTCGAGGATTCTTTGGAAGAAAGAACTAGCTAGAAAATTTAGTGCAAGTCCTGGTAGACTCGGATTGATTAACTGGGACTCATATATATAGCCTAAAAGACGCGCATGCCACGCGGAGAGAGATTCTTCGGAAAACCTACCTGCAATTTACATAGATAGATCCTCTCTCCTCAATTTTCCACATTCCGCGTATCAGTTTTGTTACTCTTCTTCTAAGAAACTGTTGAGGAATTCCTTTGCCGGTCACCAGCATTTTCCATAAACTAGAGATTGAAATAGCTGGTCCCGAAGGTTTACTTTTCAAGTCAATTTTTTAGACTTTTATTTGTTATTCTTTTTATGAGATTCAAGTTAGTTTGTATTTTGGATTATCAATATGTCTAGTGGCTTGCGTACCTTGTAAGTCAAAATCAACTAAGCATTTTAAGTTTGTACGATCAACAATAAATGTTAGAGTAATTCTATTCCTATCTCCAATATTAACATATATGTTAAAGTTTTACACATTATGTGCCTTCGTCAAAGTGATTGACGGAGATGGAATCAAGTAATTAGCAATCACCATCAATCAACATGAATCAAGGACCAATCAGTAGTTAATGTCATCATTGTAATTGATATTTCTGTTGTAATTCTCTCCCTATATAAAGGGCCTATGAAATGAAATGAGTAGACCAATTCCAATTGTCATTTTACTTTTACACGTTATCAGCACGCTCAGAGCAAATAGCTAAAAGAAAAAAATTAGTTTCGAAAGAAAAAATCCAAACCCTAGAAAAAAAAAAACTTTTCTTCTGCCGCCACCAACAAAAAAAAAAAAATCTTCTTCTCTCCCCGGCCGCGCATCAGCTCACCCTCCTCCCTGCCAACCCGCCTGCGCAGACTCTAGCCCAGCGCCTACAACAGAGCGGCTCCTCGCACACAGCCTAGCCCCGCCCAGCACGTTGCCAGCCTCCGAGCGGCTCCTTGCACATAGCCCAGCCTCCGCGCGCGCACACCACTGCCCTCCCTTGCTAGCACAGCAGGCCACCACCCGCCTGCGCCGCCCCTCGCAGGCCCAGCCTAACCCAACCCCGCAGCCACTTAATTCCAGCCCACCAGGCCGCGCACTGCAGACCTCCGCTCCCGCTGCCAGCCATCTGCACCCATCTGCAAACCAGTAGCAGACGCGAAGAAGACGAGAAAAAAAAGAAAGAAAAGAAAAAGAGAAGGGACCCGGCCCACAAAAAAAAAAAAAAAAGGCCCAAAGAACAGAAGGCCCAGAGAGAAAAAAAAAACAAAAACAGAAAGAAAAAAGAAACTTGACCCAAAGTAAAGGGGCCAGCCCAAAGAGCAGACCCGGCCCAGACCGAAAAAAAAAAAAAATAGGCCTTGCGGCCCAGAAAAAAAAGAGAGAAAAAAAAAAGAGATAAAAACAAGGCTCAAAAGAGAGAGGAAGCGGCCCAGTTTTTCTCAAGCTTAAAAACATCGCTACGCACTCCTGCATCAATACGCGCATGACCTAGGATTGTTTTATTTTCTCGAAACCAAGTATGTTCTCTTTTATTTATTTTCATACTATGATATATTTAATTGTTTATAATTAGAACTTTTGAGCATGTTTAGTTAGATAATATTGATTTATTTTTATTTTTAAAGCATGCCTTGTTATTTTATATACGTTTTAGTATTCGTCGAAATATATTACTGCTTATTTTATATGTTATATATATTCCTGGAATCTACAGCATGTGAATTTTATTTATGTTTACTATCTTTAAGCATGATTTATATTTTATTATGTTATATATTATTTATGAAATTTTGAGCATGCCATGTACTTTATTTTTATATATGCTATGTTTTATTTATTATTACATGTGTTATGCTTAATTTTAGAATGCAACATATAAATTCCGTTTTGTCATGATAATGAAAATTCATGCGCATTATACACACAACATTACCATGATAAAGTATTTTCACATAGCATCGAAAAAATGTGACCATTACGAATCTTGGTCTTGAAATCTAATTCACATTTTTGGAAAATAATTTACGTAGATGTCTTTGTGACTGCGTAATTAATATCTTCCCTCTTGTTTATGTAGATGGCTGATCCAACTCGACCTGAATTTGACATTTTGGACTCAGACGGACTTGAGTACCACCGTTGGGTTTCCGATGTAGAAACTGCCTTTGTGGCAAAAGACTACACTGCCACCATTATCGACCCCAAAGATGATGAACTATCTAATAAGGTGAAAGCAAATGCCTTAATATCTCTGAGGCGGCATATTGATACTAGCCTACGCTGGGAATACCTACAGCTAAAGACACCCAAAGAATTGTGGAATGCCCTTAAGGGACGTTTTGGGAATATTCATGAAACTTTACTCCCAGAACTGACCGTTCAATGGAATGAAATTCGCGTACTTGACTACAAAAGGGTAAATGACATCAACAAAGACATGTTGAGCCTCAAGGCACGTCCCCATTTCTGTGGAAGGAAACTCATAGAAAATGATATGATCCAAATGACTCTTTCCATTTTTCCTGCTTCAGCACTTATACTAGCGAACCAGTATACGTTGGAGTATAACAACAAAAGAATCACTATCTTCAATAAGCTAATCAACCTACTGCAAGTGGCTAAGAGACATAATGAGGTTCTCTTGAACAACAATGCCAGGCCCACGGGGACAAAGAAAATTCTTGAGGCTAATTATAGAAAAATGAAAGGTGGAAATAACTCCAATGTAAAGGGGTTTAGACGTACTGATCCCTACCCACGTGGCAACAACGCACCATGTGGCAAGGGACATGGGGGGTCGTGATATGGGCCGTGGAGGCCCTCCCAATGTATGGAGCAGAGATGGTGGTGCTGGCCATAGTGGTCATGGAAACAAGGTGCAAAGGGCACCTAAGAACCCTTCAGTCAAACAGGAAAGAGTAAGCAATAAACCATGCTATAGGTGTGGAGTCATTGGACATTAGTACAAGAACTGCCAAGCAAGCAACATAGTTGCAGCCACTTACAAGAGGTATAGGGAGTCTAAAGAACAAGAGGCTCACTATATGGAAGAAGGAGGCCATGACCCAGATGTCAACCTCACAATTGCAGACTTCAATGGCAACAAGGAACTTGCTCAGTCAATGAATGGACTAGATTTTGACCGATCTGCTTTATCTATTTATTTTCCAAAGACAGATGTGAAGGCATAATGCCTCATTTTTAATTAGACTATTATTTGGTCTTAAAGAATGGTTTGATGAATTAGATTTCTGAACAAAGACCTTGATTTGATTATCGTTGGCTTATTAATAAATTTTGAATTTTATTCTGAAGCACTGAATTTATTCAAATTTATTTACTACACATATTTACATGGTTCGAAATTGCACTATAAATATGTAAAGCAATACATCTAGGGAAAAAAATTATTAGAATGAAAAGATTATCATTCTACTAAAATAGAAATACTCTAAAGAATATGAGATATATTTAAAGTCACAGATGCTCTATATGCACCAAGAGCTAATCGAACCTTGTTAAAGTTTCAAAGATATTCGTGCCAACGGTTATCATGTAAAAACATACTGTGAGAATGGACTTGAATACATTTATATTACCTCTAATAAATGTGGAAGGAAACGCATTTTAGAGAAACTTATGAGTCGATCTAGTGGACTATACCTCACTACGATTCGGATCATTGAATCTTATGCTGTCACCAACAATGAAATGTGGGACACTGACTCATACAGGCTTTGGCATGACCGCCTAGGGCACCCCGGTCGTGACATGATGATCCGTATTTTAAAGAACTCATATGGACATCCCTTTTTTCGAGTGAAAAATAAAATGGGACAAAAATCCGTCACACTGCAAGGTGTCGGTCCTAGTACTGCTCAAATGCAGTCATTGCCTTCTGAAGTACCAGAAGCACTACCTCCCTCCCATTATGCCTCATTGACTATTTCAAAGGCAAATCACTCGTTTTGTAAAGCCTGCTCTTTAGCAAAAACAGGATCGAGACCTTCCTATGCTAAAGATACAAAACAAAACATTCCATTCTTACAAAGGATACAAAGAGATATCTGTGGACCTATCCATCCAGAATGCGGACCATTCAAGTACTTTATGGTTCTGGTGGATGCTTCGACACACTGGTCACATGTCGCTTTATTGTCCACAAGAAATGCTGCAAAACTCCTAGCACAGATTATACGTTTAAGGGCTCACCACCTTGATCACCGTATCTAGTCTATAAGGCTTGATAACGCTAGAGTTTACATCAAAAGCATTTGATGATTATTGCATGTCTATTAGGATCGATGTAGAGCATCCTGTACCCCATGTGCATACACAAAATGGTCTCGCAGAAGCCACCATCAAAAGGCTACAAATGATGGCTAGGGCATTGGTTATGCGCACCAACCTGCCTATATCTGCATGGGGTTATGCAATATTGCACGCAGCTTTACTTATTCGTTTCAGACCCACAGCTAGCCAACCATTTTCTGCGTACCAATTGGTAACTGGATATGAGCTTGACATTTCACACTTACGCATATTTGGTTGAGCAGTATATGTGCCTATTGCGCCCCCACAGCGCACCAAAATGGGTTCTCAGAGACGATTAAGTATTTATGTTGGATACGAATCCCCAACAATTATCCGCTATTTGGAAACCCTTGACATGCGATCTCTTTACCGCTAGATTTGCGGATTGTCACTTTGATGAGACAGTCTTCCCGTCGTTAGGGGGAGATAGGAAAAAGGATTTTCCAAGGGAACGACAGGAATTGTCGTGGTTTGTCCCCACTCTGTCTCATTTTGATCTCCGCACTTCACAATGTGAAAGTGAAGTGAAAAGAATAATCGATCTTCAGAACGTAGCAGATTCGATGCCTGATGCGTTCACTGATATTGCAAAAGTGACGAGATCACATATACCAGCTGCAAATGTGCCTGCAAGGTTAGAAGTCCCCAACAAGGGGCACGGTGCTGTAGATAGAGGCACTGCAACCACACTTAGTGGAGGTGTGGTTGAGGCCGTGGCTCCCTAAAGGAAGAGGGGGAGGCCACTTAGTTCGATTGACACTCACCCAAGGAAGAAGAGGGTGAGTAAGGCACAAACCAATCATCAATGTATAGAATCCCTCTTATGAGATTGTCTCTGATTATAGTTATGTCCATGAATCAATACTGGAGGACGCTCTGATGTTTAAAATGATTCCAGAGAACAAAGAAATCTAAAAGGATTATGAGAGTGCGTATGAGTTGATAGAAAGATCTTCCATACACATTGATGATATATACTGTTGCTTAAGGAATCATAGAGCACGATGATATCGAACCACGCTCTGTTACAAAATGTCAACAAAGAGCAGATTGGCCTAAATGGAAAGAAACAATCCAGGCAGAATTAGATTATCTGACAAAGAGACAGGTATTTGGTCCGGTAGTGCTAACCCCACCAAGTGTAAAGCCTGTAGGACATAAATGGGTCTTTGTCAGAAAGCGTAATGAGAAGAATGAAGTCCTGAGGTACAAGGCTCGCCTTGTGGCGCAAGGTTTCTCACAACGCCCTGGAATTGACTACGAGGAGACATACTCTCCCGTAATGGACGTTATAACATTCCGCTACTTAGTTAGCTAATTTCAGAAGGACTGGAAATGCAGCTCATGGATGTGGTTACTACATATCTCTATGGGGATCTAGATTCTGAGATATATATGAAAGTGCCTGATGGCCTTACATTACCCAAGTCAAGTGACTCTAAACCACGGAGTGCATTTGCAATCAAGTTGAAACGCTCACTTTACGGTATGAAGCAATTCGAGCGGATGTGGTATACCCGTCTAAGTGACTACTTGATTGGGAAGGGATATAAGAACGATGAAGTATGCCCCTGCGTATTCATAAAGAGAACAAGTTCCAGATTTGCAATTGTAGCTGTATATGTCGATGATATGAACATAATAGGTACTCTTGATGAAATAAGAGAAACCGCGAGCTACTTGAAATCCGAATTTGAGATGAAGGATCTTGGGAAAACTCGATTCTATCTAGGCCTTGAACTAGAACACCGAGTTTGTGGAATACTAATCCACCAGTCTGCGTATGTCCAAAAGTCAGGCGATATAACATGGACAAAGTGCATCCTGCTAGCACTCCCATGATCGGTCGAAGCTTGGATGCAAGGAAAGATCCATTTTGTCCAAAGGAAGATGACGAAGAGGTGTTGGGAGCTGAAATTCCCTATCTAAGTGCAATAGGCGCATTATTGTACCTAGCCTAATGTACTCGACCATACATTGCATTCTCAGTGAACTTGTTAGCTAGATTTAGCTCAGCGCCAACACAGCTTCACTGGAATGGTATCAAGAACATTTTCAATACCTAAAAGGAACCATTGACTTAGGACTGTTCTTTCACTATAGAGAGACAAGAGGGACCGCAGATGGAACTGTAATCCCTCAAGGAAATGTTGATGGCGAAAGCGCCACTCACTACACCGAAACGCCAAATGACGTTTTGGTTGGTTTTGCTGATACTGGGTATCTCTCTGACCCACATAAAGGTCGTTCCCAAACTGGTTATGTATTTACCAGTGGGAACACGACGATATCTTGGAGATCAACCAAGCAAACCCTTGTGGCTACCTCCTCGAACCACTTAGAGATCATTACTCTACATGAGGCGGTTCGTGAGTGTGTACGGTTAAGAGCTATCATCACACATACTCGAGGGACTAGTGGTTTAAGTTCTACCACTGAAGAGCCTACTTGCATTAATAAAGATAATGCAGCTTGCATCGAACAGATGAAGCTAGGGCATATCAAGGGTGATAATACAAAACACATATCACCAAAAATTTTCTACAATCAGCAACAACAGGCCCTCCTCAAGATTCAAGTGAATCAAGTAAGGTCTAAGGAGAATGTGGCAGATTTGTTCACCAAATCATTGCCTAAGGCCATATTTGAGAAACATGTGAAAAGCATAGGAATGTGAAGACTTTCCAAGCTCCCTTGATTAATGTAAGGATCAGGGGAAGGTGTAGACGTTAGGGGGAGTCTAACACACACATGTCATCCTCAAATGTAAAAGGTGCGTTGTGCTCTTTTCCTTCGACCAATGTGTATTTTTTGTCCCACAGGGTTTTTATTGTTACTTGGCAAGGTTTTTAGTGAGGCAACAACTCATGCACCATTTCATCTTTGACTTGGCACAAGGGGGAGTGTTAAAGGAAAAACACATTATGTGCCTTCGTCAAAGTGATTGACGGAGATGGAATCAAGTAATTAGCAATCACCATCAATCAACATGGATCAAGGACCAATCAGTAGTTAATGTCATCATTGTAATTGATATTTCCGTTGTAATTCTCTCCCTATATAAAGGGGCTATGAAATGAAATGAGTAGACCAATTCCAATTGTCATTTTACTTTTACAATATAGACATCCTCTCCCAATTTTTGCACACAACCTTCCAAATACTTAATTTTATTTCTCTTTTTGTCTCACCATATTTTCAACATACCCTTAATATTGGGAATCTCCCACCTTATATACACTAGCAACAGTTACCCGCGCGTTACAGCGGGAGTATGACTTGATTCTTTTACTTTGTTGTGGGAATCGTTGACATGAACTTGTGGAAGTTGTTTAGGTTATGAATTGGTTGGTAGAACTTTTGAATTACACGAATTCTTTAGTAGAATCAATAATTACAAATTGAACATAATCGCAAGGTAGTATTGATAGTATAATGAAGCTATAAATCGAATACAACATTCATTTGATGTTGATGTTGCTTGCTGGTTTATCGATTGCAGTTTCTCTAAAAGAAGACCCTGTCCTGCTGCGTCACTGCGTCAGCAATAATGATAGTGAAGCTTGAGCTGTGTTGCAGCTGAGAGTTGGGGATTAGCTGGCGTTTCAGCTTATGCTGGAAATCAGAAATTGACTGAGGATTCCTAATTTCATCACTTCCTCTCTTCAACGCCCTAATCTCTTCTTCCATCGCAAGCTTTTCACCTTCCAAAGCCCGAAACTTAACCTCAACAGCTTCATATTCACTCTATCTGTGAGGGTGAAGATAAACTGAACTGATAAACTGCCATACAGGTTAACTTGGAGTCTAGCTAGACATCTCGCAGGATGCTACGGGTATATGCGTACATTTTTCATTGAACGATGTATATTTACATATTTCAAAATCTGGTGTTCTAACCAGATTCATATATTTACATGTTTCAAAAATCGAAGTTCCAAACAGACTAAGCTTGGCTATTTACGATTTTCAAAAATTCAACATTCTAACCAAAGTTGCTTTTGATACTGGTTACAAAAATGGTTGGACAACAAAAATACATTAAATTCCATCAGTTGGTTCATCTGGTGTTGAGACATGCCGCATCTGGCATTCACTTCATATTGTAACAGCTTAGGATTAATAGTGAAAAACCACAGAAGATCAACTGATACAGACAAAAACAGAATGATACGTACAATTGGGATAAAGGAAAAGCAGAGAGAAATCATGACAGCTAATTGTTCTAATTCAATCAGAGCTTAAATATCTATATGAAAATCTATATCTAGTGGAAAAATTTACCTTCAAAACATAGTCAGTTTGGAGGTTTTTCTTTTGTCCTTCAACTGAGATTGCCTGCCAGCATTGTATATGTTAATCTCTATATGTCTAACAGCATTATAAATTTATCAAAGGCAATACCGTTCAATTTTATGGTTACCTTCATGTAGGTGTCAATATCTGGATCAAGAACAATTCCTGCTTCCTTCTCTCCTGCTAACCTCTAGCATTATATCTGCATGAGCAAATCTGACTTCACATGTCGATGATGGAAATGAAGAACTAACCTGAAAAAAAAAAATTCAAAGCAGATGAGGAATGTACCAGCTCTGCTTCCAATACGTTGACAGCGGGCTGAAAACTCAATTGTTTCTCTTACAGTCATCTCAGGTAAGTGAAGGTCGTGTTGGCTTATGTACGCTGGAGTATAATTTTTTGAGGAACAAACTGATCTAGCTTGTAACCATTGTATGAAATCTCCCCTGCAGCCTGAGGCAAACAAAAGTCTTCATATTTTATGACATTTGTCAACCTTCATGTTATTGCTGTTGAGCTTTTGTACATGTATGTTTTCAAATACTCACCGTAAGGGATTTATCCAGTTTTCAGGCAAGTGCCAATAAGAAGGTGGTTTTACCTCCTCCACTATTTTTGCATTTCAGCAATCTTTATAGAACTCTCAATGCCCAAAACACAGCAGCTCAGCAAGAATATTTAACCTATATTAGCAATAATGTATGTAAGCAAAAGATTTTTCGAAATATGAACCAATAAGATAATAACATAGTTTGCATCTTTCCTAGTACTACATCCTGTTCAAGCACGAAAACAATGAAGTAGTAACATTCTTCAAGTAGTAAGGTACAGCACGATATGGAGCAATGAAGCTAGGCATGTTTGCATACTTCTAATCCAAAAGGTTGAAGAAGTAATTTAACTTTTTGTGTCAGCCCTAAATCTTAAATCAGATATGAGGGTATTGAGAATTTTTTTCCATTCTTAATACACGACTATTACAAAACTCAAGCTGAAGTTGACAACAATCCAGTGATCAATGCAAGTAAAGTTCAAAAGTGTCTGGAAGAATAGAGAATTAAGAGCAATGAGTAGAACCTCTTATGCAGAGAGTAACTGATAGATCACATGTAAAAGGTAAACAATACCTTGTTGTTAAAGTTCGACGTTCCCATAATAGGGGTGCAATTATCACTATTCCTACATTTAACTGTTTATCAAAAGAAAGAATACATTAAAAAGAGGACTGACCGATAGATTATGTGAAGAGGACATGTTGATTATAAATTCTGTTTACAAACACCCAAACTAAGATTATTTCTTTACCTTTGGAGAATCAAGAACGCGTCCTTCAAACCAAGTCAATTGCTTCTCTACAGAAATACTGCATGTATTAAGCACATCATCACTATGATATTGGTATTTGATAACGCCTCGAATATCAAATGAGAAATAAGATTGCATGTAACTTAAATAAAAAGAATACATGAAATGAAAAACAATCTTAGCAAAATCAACAACAAAATCAATTGAGTAACAAACTGCATTAAATCAGTCTTGTCTCTAATTGAGTAATCGAGGGTATACAATTCTGGAGTAAAATGAGTATACCTTTCATCATCCAAAGAGATTCCAAGACTGTCATAAAGTAAGGCCACAGAATATGCTGAAGAGAAGCAATACTGCAGCAAATCTTCTAAACAGAATAGCAATCAGTAAAAAAGGAGGGCGTAAGAAACACAACATTAAAGGAGGGCGTAAGAAACGCAACATTAAATGCATCTGTTGAGTTAGTGTATACATTCTTAACAGGAAAAAAAAAAGTATCATTGTTGAGTTAGGAATTTAAAACTAATGGCAATGGTAGTAGATTCATTTTATGATGCACATTGGCTTCGTATCCAGTACCGATCCGGGATTCAGGTATGATACGCTCGGATACGCATATCTGAATTTGAATACGGTTTGGATACGTTCGTATCCTATACCGATACATAAATATGTAAATAAATGGGATACGTGGGGGTAATGCTGACTTTTTACCTTGAAAAAAAATAAAAAACACACAAACCCAGATCGAGATCAGAGACCGAATCTCAGAATTCTCTGCTCTTCATCTCTTTTCTTCTGTTCTTCTTCGCAAGTCGCAACCTTCTCTGCTCAAGACTTCTCTTCTTTGATTCGCTTGAAGCTTGGAGCTTGGATCTTCCATTTCTAGCCGATTTCTCCTGCTCTTCGTCTCTTCTCTTCAGATTTCTCCTGCTCTTCGTCTCTTCTCTTCTGCTCAGCTGCTCTTCTCTTCTTCGATTCGCTTTGGGTACGTTTATTCTGCAGCTTCTGGTCTTCAATCAGTTCTAATTTATACTCAATTCACAATTCAGAAGCCAACAACGTGTACACACAAGCAATCTCCATGTATCTTTCAATACCAAGTATATATATATATATATATATATATATATATATATATATATATATTTAATTGACGTATCCTTCTCGTACCTGTATCCTATTATATTTAAGATTTACCGTATTCACGTATCTGATCGTATCGTATCCGGATACTCGTACCCGTATCGGTACTTCTTAATCATTTCATAAGTGCATGATGTAGAACCATAAGTTATGCATTATATAAATGAACTAAAGTGATAAATATTGATGCCAGAAAAGCCACTCACTATAAATTAAATTAAATAGTAAATCATAGCCTGAATAGCGTTTTCACAATAAAAACTGGCATTAGTTTTCTCATAGAAATAATCTTTTTGAGAGAAAATAGGTCAGTCCTTTCATTAGATTCAGCAAGCAGTACAAAAACGAAACACCCCTATGCGGTCGACAGAAAGCAATCGTTCCTTAGAACCTCAAGAAACCCTATTCTAGAAGAATAAAATCCCAAAAAATCCCGAGTACACCCACCTTTTAGGAAATCCACGCACTATTATTTTAACAAAAACCAAGAAACCTCGAAGCAAACATAAAAGGGAAACAACTAAGGCACTGGTTTTTGCGACCCAAACAAAAATTAAACAATACTATGGGTCATATAGACCCATTCCATTCTAACCCACAACAAAGGTGGATTCCCACTCCCTAATCCGGTGAGCCCAAGAAAAAAGCCCACAAAGCATTCCAAGGCCCAAGGGGCCCAGGCCATCCACAGTTTGAGTGGAGCAATGGAGACAACGGCGTTGCCGCCGCACCAACCACCACCTCCACATCCATCTTGCCCGTCCATGCAGCCATTTCCGACTCCGTCATCAATAGCCACCTCGCCCCAGTCATCACCACCAGACGTCGAATCGAAACCAAGGCCCGCATCCCCTATAGCAACGCCGACATCACGAGCCGCACCACCAGTCCACCACAAACCATCGCTGGTCTTGCCTCCATGCTCCCCATCGTTATCACGACGCCACCACTCAAATCGGGAAACCTGAATACCATAGCCACCAGTGCAGCCAACTTCGCTGTCGCCCATCACTCCAGGCTCCCTACCACCGTCGGAAGTCAGACGACCCCGATCCACAACCCAGTCGCGCCGATCTAAGACAAACCCTACCAGAACCACACCATCAGAGCACGGCCTCAGATCAGCCACCCAAACATCAAACCTACCATCCCAAACAGCAACCCCAGGGAACCCACACCAAGGCGGCCGCGCTCCAAGATCCAAACCGATGCCAACCGGTCGACCACGATCCACGATCCAGACTCACCGATCCGCCTTAAACTAATATAGCTCCACTCCCTTGGAGCTCGGCTTCAGATCAGCCATAGCCCAACCAGCACCTCCAGACATCCCCATCCAAGGCGGAATACCTAGTGCCAGATCGAAAACAGCAAGAAGAAATAGAGAGGTAGCCACAAGGCTAGCAATGGCCATGACCAAAGAGGTCTAGAAGGTTTGAGAATTTTGTCGATGGAGGAGGCCAACGATAACCCTAGCAGAGCACTAGGTCTTTTTTTTCTCATAGAAATAATCTGTATATACATATGTACATTTATGTAAAGAAAAGAAAAAGTTTTTCAACAAAAAAAGAAAAAAAAAGAAAAAGAGGAGAGAAAAAAAGAATATAGTATATTACCGGATCCATTGAATATCCGCTGAAACTTGACTGGAATATTGCACATTGTGAAAAAAGAAAAATAAATAAATAAAAAATAAAACAGAAAAAGGTTAGTAAATGTTTGAAACACATACTTAACACAGAAAGCTTAAAATATTTAATCACTTTAAGGAAAAAAATTAATCATAAGTACAGAGATAATAGTTTTTATGTGGAAAATTGTTCACCTTTGACATACAGAATACTAAGGTACTGCTTGATTGTGTGTTGTTGACAATTCAATTGATCTTCGTTTTTTGAGAGAAAGGTGAACTTGCATAAATAAATTTTCAAATTACAGTATCAATACAAATTTCTATAGTCAGAAATTCACCTATTTACTTAGTATCTATCGCTTTTGAAAGTTTTACATATATTAACAATCAAAACAAACAGTGGACTCTTCTCGTTGCTGGATCAGGTTTCGGGCGTGGTTGGGTGGGCTGAGCGGTGTCGTGGTGATGCGGCGGTGCAGGATTGCTGTGCGGCGGCTTTGTGCTCCTTGGAGGCGGTCTGGTTCCGGCGGTGGGCTTTGGCTGCTTGTTGGGTGGGCTTCTGCGTTGGGTCTTTGGGCGAGACGGTGGTTGGGCTGGGCTTCACCATTTGGACTTTGCTGTTGTTGTTTTTTTATTTTTGTTTGCTTTGTTGTTTGTTATGTTGTTTGTAGTTTGTGGTTTGTTTTGCGCAATTTGCGAGCAATAAGTCCCTACATTTGTTGTATAGGGATAGTCGGGCTTTGTGTCTGTGGGTGCACTCTAAGTGCCTTGTCTGCTCTAGGTAGGCGGCGAGTTCCTTGCTTTGTCAAATGGTCGTTGCCTCCTAGTGGCAGGGTGAGACCTCATGCCACTGGATGTAGATTCCAGTGGCAACATGATGGGAAAGCTGGTAGAACGGAAATTACGCTTTGCTGCATTAAAGTTGCAGATCGAGTAATCTTTCCGTTATGTCACCGCTTGGAAGCAAATTGAACCGTCTGGAGCGCGTTCTTTGCTAGCTGGTGTGGATTGGAGTACATGTATTTAGTGGAGTCGTCTCATGAATTTTTTTCTGGATGTACTCTTGTTGCAGATTGTAATCTGGGGTTTAGGCTTAATGTCCCCCCCTTGTATTCTCCGGTTTCATTTATGAAGGCTTGAGGGCAGCCGCACTGGCCCTTGTTCAAAAAAAAAAAAAAAAAAAAAAAATCAAAACAAACAGTTGAAGTCCCCAGATCTACAACCAATAGTATTAGTTGAGGACTCAGCCTACTATGATCGATTTACTTATTGACTATTTAAATTCATATAGTTAAAAGAAAAACATGGTTGATGAAAATCTAAAACCGGAGTATGAAGTGCTTCAGATGGTTAAGCTATATTAAAGTCGAGATCATGTATACAATTTACTTTTTATCTCATTTTGGAACTATTTGACAGAAAAACCAGTTGGCTTGCAAACTATCTCTTTTGAGCGTGTGCGCAGGCGTGACAGCACCGTGGGGTGCAGTCGTTGGGAATCCCTTGACCTGACTTCTTGAATCAAGCGCTGTGGACGAGGAGAGCACCAACCTCGTCACAAGGCTCTTTTCTCTGCCTTCCGAAAAAGGACTTCTTGCCTTACTGGTAAGGGCTTTGGTTGTGATCTCTTCGCGTCACCGAATCGATACTCAACGCTGTAGGTTAAGCAGAGCAATCACTGGGAAGTTCTGAGAAAGCACAGGGTTTGCTAAAGAGTGACTTTGACTTCGCTGGGTTGCGAGGGCGTTATCCTCGCTTCGCTGGTAGTATCGGTGGCAGTAGCACTAATAGTCGGCTCCTGGGGAGACTAGGACTAGAAGTACGGTCGCCGGGTTTCAACTAGGTTGAAGGTTTGCTCCAGGGAGGCTTTGATAATCGTAGAGATTAATTGATTTGAGAGAGGTGTCCTTTCTGTATCGTCTTTAGCCTCTATATATAGGCTGCTGCTGTAGATTCACCTTCCAAATATGAATGAATCAAATCAAAACTCTTAATAGTTTGATAGTTAAAACTTATCCTCTATCGCCGCTAGAATATAGGCAATGTTAATTGCCTCTTGGAGTCCTGGACGTAATCTTCCTCTTAGATGCGGTAGGATATGCATTTATCTTAATTGCAAATATATGTTCATATATATGTTCGCGAGGACTCTGTAGCTAGCGGCATGCAATTATATCTCTTCGCGGGGACTCCGTAGGTCGCGGCATGCATATATATATATATATATATATATATATATATATATATATATATATATATATATATATTGGTAGCGAAGGCTGATGGCCTTCCTTAATTGTCCCACCATGCATGATATATACATTCCTTAATCAATAGGAGTCCATTCTTGCACGTCCCCCTTTAATTGCATGGGAATCTTGGCTTCTTCCTCAATTGGTCCACCGTTGGACCTAACATGCATGGGCAACCATATATATATACATATATAATAAGATTATATATATATATACCCTCCTTGATACTCGCGAGCAAGCATAATTGTTTCCTTACCCAACTTGTTTGCGTCCGCGTAATCTCAGCCAGATATGCAGCTGCCATCTTCCCTCTTGCACAATACTTGGTAATCAAGCAAATCATCATATTTAATTATCAAATATCTTGATAATCACAAGTAAATCAATAAGATCACGATTTGCTTCAAGATTACTTGGTCTTCAAGTAGGCTTTATTTAGCCTCTAAATAATATATAACGGCAACTTGTCGAAAATATATCGCTTGGGCCACGGATATTGGCCCGGATTTCTTCGAGTTCCCCTTATCGGGAAAAAATGTTAATTTTGGGTTCACTACTAAAAAAAATTGCAATTGCTTCGCTTTTTTACTTCGGCAACGGTTGCCGTCGCAATTGAGACCTTGTTGCTACGGAAAATGTTCCGTCGCGATTAAGTCTTATCATTTGCGACGGAAAATTTTTGCCGTAGTAACTTTATAATGAATTGCTACGCTTTTTCCTCTTGCCGTCGCAAAACTTGTTTCTATTTCCCTCACTAACATCCCGATCTGCAGCCCTAAGTAACCTCTCTCACCCAACGCTCTGTCTCTATCACGCCCAAACTCTCTGTCTCTCTTCTCGCCCAAGCTCGCCCATGCCAAGCGCTCTCGCTCTCTATCTCTATCACGCCCAAACTCTCTCTCTGTCTCTCTTCTCACCCAAGCTCGCCCATGCCAAGCGCTCTCTCTCTCTCTATCTCTCTTGCCCAAGCTCCGCAGCGCCTTGAACAAGACATAGTCGAGGTCCGAAAGAATCGTCAGAGAGAATAAGGTGATTTTTTCGAAACTCTAAAACCCCTAGATTTCTTTTAATCTGAAGTTCTGTTGTACCCGACCGATTATGCGATTTTTTATCGCCAGTTGTCTCTCATATGCTGATCGATTGTGTTGATCTTTCATTTAATTTGGTATTGTGCGAATTTGATTTGATTTGGGTAGATTTCGTTTGGGTCTGTTTAGGGCTCAAGATCTAATTTTGATTCGGTTTTCTTTCTGGGTTTTCTAGCCAAAGGTCGATGAGATCTTTCCCCCTCCCTCAACTCCTCTTTCGCTCCGGTTCATTTTGCACTTGCTTCTTTATCAATTAGGTTACATTTTAATACACCACAGGTCATGGTTTTGAAGTTTCTTTTTAAAACTTAGAAGCATCTTTTAAGGCTAAAAATTAAGATCTTGACATGTTACACAGTTGTTTCAGCTGCGAATATAGATGCGTAGGTATAGTAATTCTTTCTGTTTGTTACTTTTTCCAGTGATGGTTTTGTAGGAGCTTTCTTTTGTTTCACTCAGTCCTCTCTCCCAACACACGTTTTTGTATTCTTATGTTTCTTGCTAATTTCTGCTTTTCATTTCCTGCACGAGTAGAAATTTCATTGCTTGGATAGAGAAAGGTACAGTCCATTTATATGTGTGCCTTCTTGGAAAACAAGTATGAATGTATGAAATTTGTGTACAAATAGTAAAGGGTACAGTCCATTCATATACATTCATATAAACAAGGATTGCATGAAGAAACAGTTTCTTCTACCCTTTACTGTTTGTGCACAAAATATAATGCACATAATGCATTTATGTTTTCTGCTCTGCACCTGATAAATATAGGTGGTTATCTGAAGCATTTTGTTCATCTTTTCTGCTCTAAAGCTTTCGGGAAGAGAGTGGCGCCAGATTCTTGAGGTTGGTTTCTGTAAATTTCAATTATCATCTTTCAGTTTTAGTCTTAAGAAGTTACTTTTCTGGATTGAATTGTTTTGAACGACCTTCATACATGCTAACCTACTACGTCATAGTTTCACACTATTTATACTACACATGACATCCAATAATCACTAACAGTGGCTGGTTGGCAACCAGACTGCCAATCTTAGAACTTTTTCCTGTCTGACGGAATGTGCAGAGTGGTTCCCTTTCCTTCGTCACGAACCATGACTCAATATTTGAGGTCGAGGCCTCAAGCTTCCAGCAAGTGATGATGTTTCTACTTCCATGGCCATTTAGCTGAGTGTTTTCAGGTTTTCTAAGCATCTTTTTGTGAAAGATTCTTGATTCTCTTGAATTGATTCATGTGTCCAGGGTATATATACTTACCCTCATTGTCAACGGAATGGGAGATAACTAACTTGGTCTGAGAGATTTAGATTTTTGATACTTATCTTTAAGTGTCTATGGCTCTATGGTATCAAGCTTTCTAGGATAAGGTCTAGAAAACACCCTTCCATAACATCCTCTTTCATTAGCTCGTTGAACTTTAGCACCTTTAGGTTGTTGGCCATCCGTTTTACCGTGGTAGATTATAACTGCAAACTTCTGTGTTTTGGATAAAAACCTGTATGTTCTACTCTGTAATTGCCTGTGCTTATGGCTAGGGGGTAAATCAAACAAGTTTATCTTTAGTTATAGTTTGAATGTCATGAACATGACACATAATGAAGACAATCTTAATTTCTGTAATTGTTTTCCTGTCTATGACATGCAAACTATATAGGTAATATATGACTAAAGCTTTGACAATCATAAGTATTATGATTGTGGTCTCCATTTTTTTTTGTTTTTATGGTGATGTGTGTAAAAAAAAAAAAAAAAAGGCTAGCTTGGCTTAAAATCGTATAGCATATTGTTAAGGTCACTCTATAACTATCGTTGTTGTTTGATCGGTGGGTTTCACAAATTCAATGCTAAGTCAGGAATTGTTCTCTGTTGTTAACAGTTAAAAGGGTCTCTTAGAGTCTGGTTATAGGATGACATCTTCTGTTAACAATAGTAATTGACAATGTATGTGCAGAGCTTGCATGGAAAGGCAGCTTCATAATAAATATATTTTGTGCACAAACAGTAAAGGGTAGAAGAAGCTGTTTCATATATTTTTCCCTTCTTAAAGGTAAAGTTGGTCTATATGAATGTATGAAATTTTGAATGAAATGTCGCCAGATTGAACTTCAAATTCTCTCATAAATGACAGGATAAAGTGTTGTCAACCGTTGATACCTTTATTTTCTATATATAATCTAATATTAACCTATTAAACCTTCTGTCTATCTGTACGCAGGTAACGAGTGTTGGAATCAATACTGAATGGGGATTGTTGATGGCAAGTATATCTCTGAGGATACCTATAAAGAAACTCTTCTACATGTTCTTGCATTTTTTCTAGAATGTTGTTATTTAATTTTGGAAAATCACTTACAGCTGATTGCTATCTATTTGTGGTCTGAAAGTTATCTATACGGCTAGAGCTCTACTCTAGTAATATTCATATTGTTATCTCTCTGCTGCGTACAAGTGATTAATTATGATGGATGTAGGTAGGCTTTTACTATTCGTCACAATTGCTTGCATCTGTTATTCTATGGTAAATTAAATATAAAGCCTAAGGTCTATGATTTTAGTGCAGACAAGGTTGACATGGAAACTAAAACCGAAAGCGAAGAAGGCATGGTTCCAACTTCCTATATTAACATTAGGTTTCTTGTGTTTTTTGTGCTGTGCTTAATCATGTTTTCTGTAATGGTTTGCAAGCTCATTTTCTTCACTGTTGCTTGAAGTAAATGATCTCTTACCATTCCTGTAAGAGTCTGATAGATTGTTCTTTGTTATGCAGATTTGTGTTCTTTCCAATTTCTGACCTGAAACTGTTGAGGAAGCTAGCAAATGAAGGCATTACAGTGTTGGGGTTGCCTTGACTAGTCTTTGTTTTTTTTTTGGATTTGTGGTTTTTGGTTGGTGTAAGAATGATAGATATTGTATTTTGATATTTGTCAATTTATAATATTTGTGGAACATGGTACTTGCTTTGGTGTGCAATTTTTTTTTTTTTTGGGTGTGCAATTCATCCTTTTTTTTAAAAAAAAAAAAATTAAATATCTATTTGCGACGGCAAATTACCCGTCGCAAATAGTTTAGCCATTGCGACGGCAACAGTTTTCCGTCGCAAATACTTTTTGCAACGGCATTTTACCGTCGCAAATGGATTTTGTGACGCCACCTATTGCAACGCCAACATTTCCGTCGCAAAAGGCTCAATTTTCCGTCACAAAACGTTTTTTCCGTCGCAAAAGCTCAATTTGCTGTCGCAAAAGCAATTCTTGTTAGTAGTGGTTCAAACAAGAACAACTACTGTCAAGCATGTTTTTCATCATGGAACAATGATTAACTCACAAAACAAAGGGAATCATGAGACAAAATTTTAAGTGTTAAATTAAACAGGGTCCGTTGCTTTCGATTGAAAGCATTTGTTTCTTGCTTTCCAAAAACTATTCAAACTTCAACTCGATTCAAAGAAGAGATTTATAGTGTGTCAGATAGATAATATGATGAAAAAAAAGGCAAAGATGCTTTCACCACTCGAGAACAAAGAGAACACCCAAATCAACCAGTACTGATTGGATATAATGCAAGTCCAAATTGTGATATACCTAACAACCAAACTAATTCTGTGAAAGCTTTTTGTATCGCAGAAGGTGAGCAAGTGGTGAAAGGTTAAAACAACCTAATTGTGTGTCAACTGAGGGCAAAATGCAATCATAAAACGACCAAGTATGTATCGTGAAAAGAACATGGGTTGGGAGTATATACCAGTATAGATGAATGAATGGGTTGGAACTCGGGATACATATTTATATAAGATGATGATACAAAGATGACTTTAAACGAATTGTTCAGGTTATACGAATAACAATTTCAAGCAGAGACATGGGAATACCAAAACTTGTTCATGTTATATTTTTTATTTAATTTTTGGGTAATTAAAAGCCAAACTCGAAGCCTTACCTTCAACCCCTTCAAATCAACCACTCGAACACCCGTAAAACACGGACACCCAAATCAATTCAAAGACAACCAAAAACACATATAAGAACCGAGCCCAGAACAACCCAGGCGTGTTCACAGCTGAAAATTAGGGGAGAATTACCGGATTCAATTGGATTCACGCGGCGACGACTCTCTCTCTCTCTCTCTCAACCGCAGGATACGATATATCCAGCTCAATGGCAGAGCTGCAAAAATATTTCAAGTGAGGGCAAAATCGCCATTTCAAACCCGAGTGAACAGCCCTACAGTGAGAGGAGAGAGTGAACAGCCCTACAGTGAACTCATCTTTGGTATATAGTGAATTTGTTTGTAATGCATCATGTATTTATACCAGTCTAAATAATTGGGAGGAAGAATGCATATAGACATGTTGTGCTACCTCATTTTAAAAAGTGCAGGTCCTATCACTGAAATCTATAATACATGTCATTTCAACATGGAAACAAAGAACACAAAAGTCACTGCAATCCCAACTGAATTGTGCATTCGAATCAATCAAATTCGAAGGATATCTAAGCTGCTGTAAACTAAAGTGAACAAAACCATCAAAATAGATGGTCCTTGAAAATCTAAATAAAATCCCATACTTTGCTGGAATAACATATTCTCATTAATGCTATGTTTTTGCTTCCAAAACAATCGTTTCTCTATGCGTATACATATACACCTTTTATTGTGCACATTATAACATGCTATTTTTGTTATCTGATTGTTATTAAGGATCGTTTGTTTCAAAAACTTTTGTGTAGATCAGTAATTATAAATGACAAAATGAAGAGAAAAATGCACCATCAGTGCCTCAACTCTTGTGCACCGGCCAAGTTGATACCCAGACTCTCAGTGCTACCAATGTGATACCTGAACCCATATTTCGCTATCGATGAGCTACTTCCGTCAAATTTTGCTAACGGCTCCGTTAGATGTGTGACGTGGCAAGCATGTGGGCCCCAAAAATGCCATGAAATGACTTAAATGACCCCAGAATTATTTTTTTATTTTTTTATTTTTTTTTACAATTTTCTCTCTCCTCCTCTTCATCTTCTTCTTCTTCCTTTGTTTAGTTGTTGCTGCGATCTCAATCTTCCCAAAAAGAAAATACAGACTGCCCCAAAATCAAGAAACAAGCAAATAAACCTAGGGTTTCTAATTGCAATTTCTGCCTCCAAAATCAGTCCAAGTCCTTCACCAATTGAATCCCCACCGTGTTCACCGTCCAAATAATCCGACTGCTTCACCTTCGCGACTCATACATGTGCCTCACCTACAGCGTCGACGCCACCGCATGCCCCGGCCAGCCTCTCTCGGACTCAATCCCCGCCGCCTTCTTCAAATACCACGTCACCGGCGGCGACTTGACGGTGAATTCGAAAGTGTTGTCCTTGAACACCGTAATGGTCACTACCATGGGAGTATCGGGTTTGTGCTTCTGCGTTGGGCATTGAAGTCTTTGCAGAAGGCCATTAGGTTGAGGCGGGACTGACCTAAAGCCGGACACCGGCGGTGCATGTCGGGTGAGGCGGGTTGAGGGAGGTGGATCGCTGCGGCGACTGGGCGGCGTGTTAGGATTTCCTCAAGGGTTGCCAACGGTGAAACTACGCTCTCTGCTCTGCTTTTGATGATAGAATATGATTTGGGTTATTGCTTCATGATGATGGATGATTTGGACAAACCAAAAACACATTTTAGATTCTGAAGCAATTCAAACCCGAAAGCCAGAAAATGTGATGCAGAATGGATGGCAGTCCAATTCGAAGAGCAGCTTGATCGTGCAAGAGGAGGAAAACGAAAAGTGACTAGTAGCCACGCCATAGCTCGGTGTCTGATTGGGACGTGCCATAGATTTCCGGAAAGGGAATCGCGCCAGGAACAAGACTCGTCGCTACGCCACGACTTGTGGGCTTTCGGGGTCGTTTAGGGCCTCAAAACTGCAATTTTCTAATTTTCGGTGTTTTGGTTTTCTAGTTTGTTTTTGGATTGTTTTCGTTTTTACCCATGGGCTTTAGGGTTTCATTGTTAGTCGCCCTAGGGTTTCTTTTCTCTTATTTAAGCAACCTTAAACGGCTGCAGAACTATCTTTCATCTTATTATCAACCAAATATAGAATTTTCTCTTTTATCTCTGGTGGATTCCAGAACCCTTGTTTAGGTTTATCGCTTGTAAACCTAGTTTATCATTCTGACTGCGTCAGGTGGTATCAGAGCCAGGTTTTCCCTGTCTCTCCTATTTACCTTGGTAGCAATGGGTGAAGTTATGAAATCAGATCTTGATGCTCTTACCGCAGCGTTTACCGCTGCCATCAACACCATGAACAATCAGATGAACAATCAAAACAATCAGCTGAACAATCAGATTGGAGAAATTCGTGGACTGTTGGGAGAAAGAAACAACCACAACAACAATAACAATCGGAATAGAGGCGGGGAAGGAGGCCAGCGAGTTAGGGCTCCACGTGGTGAAGTTGTTGTTAATACTTCAGAATCTGAGTATGAAGTAGAAATTGTGCAGCCTGAACAACAAGGACAAGCTAACCAGGATTACAAAGTCAAGGCCGAAATTCCCTTCTTTTCGGGCAACTTGGGTGTAGAAGATTATTTGGATTGGCAGCTTCAGGTGGACAAATTCTTTGAGATTATGGAAGTGCCTGAACACAAGCAAGTTAAGCATGTTGCCTGGAGATTGAAGAGTAATGCTGCAGTTTGGTGGGATAAGTTGCAGAACACTCGAAAGAAGCAGAGGAAGCAGGGTGTTAAAACATGGCTAAGAATGAAGCAGCTGATGATGGAGAGATTCTTGCTAGATGATTATGAGCAGATTCTGTACAGGTTGTATATTGAATGTGTCCAGGGAACTAGGACAGTGGCTGAGTACACCGCTGAGTTCTTACGCTACTCAGAGCATAATGAACTAGGAGAAACTGAAGGCCAGAAGGTGGCTCGCTATGTCAGTGGGCTGAAGCCTTTCATTCAGGAGAAAATTGGGTTGCAAACTATGTGGACTATGGCAGAAGCTTCAAACCTAGCATTGAAGGCAGAGTTATTAGAGAAGCCTTCACGAGCTTCTTCTTTCCAGAGATATAACTACCAAAGGAGCACAGATTTGGTAAACGCCTCAACTGACAAGGGCAAAGCCATGCAGCAGAAAACAGAAAGTGCTTTTAGGGCTTCCAATCCTCCTTCTAAAGGGGCTGGCAGTTCTAGCAGTTCTAGTGGTGCTCAAAACAGGGCCCCGAACTCGAGGCTTAATAATCCTTATGCTAGACGTACAACAGACGTCTGTTATCGATGCAACAAGCCTGGGCATAGATCTAATGTGTGTCTTGAGAGGAGACAAACTGCTCTTATAGGTGAGTATGATGAAGAGGAAGAAGAAGTAGGAAGAGATGACGATTATGATGGGGCTGAGTTTGCGGTGGAGGAGTCGCCTGAGAAGGTTAATATTGTGTTGCAGCGGGTTTTATTATGTCCTAAAGAAGATGGGCAACGACGCAATATTTTCAGGTCACTTTGTTCCATTAATAACAAAGTGTGCAATTTGATTGTGGATAATGGAAGCTGTGAAAATTTTGTAGCCAAGAAGCTGGTGGAGTATTTGCAATTACCTACGCAGCCTCATGAGACACCTTATTCTCTTGGGTGGGTCAAGAAAGGTCCACAAGTTCGAGTTGCTGAATCCTGCAAAGTACCAGTATCCATTGGTAAGCATTATAAAGATGAAGTTCTGTGTGATATTATTGATATGGATGCTTGTCATATTTTATTTGGACGACCTTGGCAATATGGTGTGGATGTGATTTATAAAGGCAGAGATAATGTGATGATGTTTATGTGGAATAGTCATAAAATTGCTATGGCTCCTGTGTGTCGATTTGAGAAATCTGGTGGAAAGAAAGGGGACAGTTTTCTGACCTTGTCTAGCAGTGAATTTGAGATGGAGGAAGCCTTTAAAGAATCTGAAGTTTTCTGTCCAGTGGTGATTAAAGGGTTGTTGGCTGCAGAAAAGGAAGATATGGTGATCCCTAAGGAAGTGCAGAATATGTTGGGAGAGTTTGAAGAGTTGATTTCAGATGAGTTGCCCAACGAGCTACCACCTATGAGGGACATTCAACATCAGATTGATTTGGTTCCTGGAGCTAGTTTGCCAAATCTGCCCCATTACCGCATGAGCCCTAAGGAGAATGAGATTTTGAGGGAGCAGATTGAAGACTTGCTGAAGAAAGGGTTCATTCGTGAAAGTATGAGTCCTTGTGCAGTTCCAGTCCTCCTGTTCCTAAGAAGGGCAATCAATGGCGGATGTGCGTTGATAGCAGGGCCATAAATAAGATAACTGTGAAGTACAGGTTTCCTATTCCTCGTTTGGAAGACATGCTTAATGAGCTGGAAGGTTCCAAGGTGTTTACCAAAATCGATCTTCGAAGTGGTTACCACCAGATTCGAATCAAGCCAAGGGATGAGTGGAATACAACTTTTAAGAGCAAGGATGGCTTATTCGAGTGGATGGTTATGCCATTCGGATTGTCTAATGCACCCAGCACCTTTATGAGGCTTATGAACCAGGTTCTTCGTCCTTTTATTGGTTCCTTTGTCGTGGTGTATTTTGATGATATATTGATCTATAGCAGGACCAAAGAAGAGCATCTGGTACATTTGAGGCAGGTTTTGGGAGCTTTACAGGAAAATAAACTGTACATTAACCTGAAGAAGTGTACTTTCTGTACCAACAAGCTGTTAGTTCCCTCAATGAAGAACTATGTATCCCTAGTTCTTCATTGAGGGAGAAACTGATCAGAGATCTGCATGGAGGGGGATTGAGTGGCCACTTGGGCCGAGACAAAACTATTGCTAGCCTTGAGGAGAGGTATTTCTAGCCACAGTTGAAGAAGGATGTAGGAACTATTGTGTGGAAGTGCTACACCTGTCAGGTTTCTAAGGGTCAGTCCCAAAACACAGGTCTTTATCTACCTTTACCTGTTCCTGCGATATTTGGCAGGATCTTGCTATGGATTTTGTGTTGGGATTACCCCGTACCCAAAGGGGTGTGGATTCTGTGTTTGTGGTAGTTGACAGGTTCTCCAAGATGGCGCATTTCATAGCATGTAAGAAGACTGCTGATGCTTCTAATATAGCCAAACTGTTCTTCAGGGAGGTGGTTCGTTTGCATGGAGTACCCAAGTCCATTACTTCTGATAGAGATACGAAGTTCCTTAGTCACTTCTGGATTACTTTGTGGAGGATGTTTGGAACAGCTTTGAACCATAGCAGCACAGCTCATCCTCAAACTGATGGGCAGACAGAGGTTACTAACAGAACTTTGGGTAACATGGTCTGGAGTGTTTGTGGAGATCGACCCAAACAGTGGGATTATGCTTTGCCACAGGTGGAGTTTGCTTACAACAGTGCTGTGCATAGTGCAACAGGGAAGTCACCATTCTCCTTAGTTTATACTGCTGTTCCTCGACATGTGGTTGATTTAGTGAAGCTTCCTAAGGTTCCTGGTGTTAGTGTTGCTGCTGAGGGCATGGCTAGAGATGTGCAGGCTGTTAGAGACTAAGTTAAGGCCAAGCTGGAAGGAAGTAATGCTAAGTACAAAGCTGCAGCTGACAAACATCGAAGAGTTAAAGTGTTCCAAGAGGGTGATGACGTGATGGTGTTTCTGAGGAAGGAGAGATTTCCTGTTGGTACCTACAACAAGCTAAAGCCTAGAAAATATGGTCCTTTTAAGGTGTTAAGGAAGATCAACGACAATGCTTATGTTGTTGCCCTTCCTGATTCCATGGGCATTTCTAACACCTTTAATGTGGCTGATCTGCATGAGTTTCGTGAAGATGAGGTGCTTTATCCTGAAGAGAACTCGGGGTCGAGTTCTTCAGAGGTGGAGGAGACTGATGCAGAACGGATGACAGTCCAATTCGAAGAGCAGCTTGATCGTGCAAGAGGAGGAAAACGAAAAGTGACTAGTAGCCATGCCAAAGCTCGGTGTCTGATTGGGACGTGCCATAGCTTTCCGAAAAGGGAATCGCGCCAGGAACAAGACTCGTCGCTATGCCACAACCTGTGGGCTTTTTCGGGCTTTCGGGGTCGTTTAGGGCCTCAAAACTGCAATTTTCTAATTTTCGGTGTTTTGGTTTTCTAGTTTGTTTTTGGATTGTTTTCGTTTTTACCCATGGGCTTTAGGGTTTCATTGTTAGTCACCCTAGGGTTTCTTTTCTCTTATTTAAGCAACGTTAAACGGTTGCAGAACTATCTTTCATCTTATTATCAACCAAATAGAGAATTTTCTCTTTTATCTCTGGTGGATTCCAGAACCCTTGTTTAGGTTTATCGCTTGTAAACCTAGTTTATCATTCCGACTGTGTCAAAATGTCTTCCTCGAAATTCCAATCTTAGGAGCTCTTGTTCCTTCCCAAATCTCCTCCTAGCATGCTGAAAAATTTGCAGAAATTAAGGCTAAAGAGTTTGATGAGAAGATGAAGAACAAGTATGGACAGAGGGTGAAGCCTGAGTCTCTGAGTTGTTTGTATGGGTCACTGTGGTTGTGGCCATTGGGTTATGTATGTGAAGTAAAGCTTATGAAAAATAAAATAAAATGGATGATTTGGATTGGATTCAAGGACATGAACATGACATGAACAGTTGCTGTGTTTTTGTTTTTGCTATTTTGGCGTCTTGGTTAATGGTTATTATGGGTTCAAGAGGAGGAGGAGGAGATCGCAGCAACAAAACAAAGGAAGAAGAAGAAAAGGAGAGAGAAAATTGTAAAAAAAAAAAAAAAAAATTATGGGGTCATTTAAGTCATTTCATGGCAGTTTTAGGGCCCACATGCTTGCCACGTCACACATCTAACGGAGCCGTCAGCAAAATCTGACGGAAGTACCTCATCGATAGCGAAATATGGGTTCAGGTATCACATTGGTAGCACTGAGAGTCTGGGTATCAACTTGGCCGGTGCACAAGAGTTGAGGCACTGATGGTGCATTTTTCTCCAAAATGAATAGCATATACCTCTAACAATGATAAGGCTTTGCTGCTGGAGATTATGGTTTATCAGGTTGGTATCTCTCTGTATCTGTAAAAGAACTTTATCAGTGTTAGTCCCAACAAATAAATCCTATCCGAGTTGCTAGTGCTAGTCATTTTATGTGGCTATAGACAACTTCAACCGCAATATGTTTATGTGATCAAAAATGCATATTGGAGCTAAAGATGTCAACTATGTTGTAAATCATTATGGCTATATCATGTAAATAGATATAGGGTAAATCATTATGTTGTTATAGGCTTACCCTTTCCATGTTTTATGGATGACTTTAGGAATCCTTGTTTTATGGAGGACTTTAGGGGTCCTTGTTTTATGGAGGACTTTAGGCTACATGTTCCCTATCTTCCACTATATGTAGTCCATTTCTCATCCATGTTATGAGGAGAATACAGAAAATACTACACTCCTTCTCTGCATCTAAACTCTCTCTCTCTCTCAAGTTCTTTGAAGCAAAGCTCTCTCCATTTTCTGCATGAAACACTTTCTATGTTCGTTTTACAACACGTTATCAGCACGACTAGCTCTAGGATTCGGATTGCCGATCGACAAGAGAAGAGGTGAATAACTCTTGGGTTGCAGAAAAGAAGAGGTTCATCATTCAATCAACATCAATCTACCAGCTCTACAACCAAGTATGTTTTTCCAAGCAAAAACAGATTTTACTGTTTCAGTTTACCTTCTGTCCTCTGTGTTCCCGTATTTATTTAAAATAGTAATTCAACTCCAAAATTCACCAAATTTTGTATGCTAGAGCCTCTGTGTGTTTACTGCATCTCTATAATTTTTCATATTTTTCTGGGTTGTTTTGGTTGGGATTTTGGTTTGTTTTTCGACTGCTATTCAGTAGAAGCTGCAATCACGATTTATGACTTTTATTGAAGCATCTAGTTTAACTTAATCATCTATGAGAGACACTTATTTCTCTTGCACTATAATTGGCATAATGGAATGAGTAAAAGGAAAATCAATAGCTTTTTAATTTAGCTATTAATTCATGTATATTGTGACAAATATCTATAAATACTTGTTTGGACTTTGTGATAATGATACATCTTTCCTTCATTATTTATTATGATAATGTTTTGTGGTGTTACCTGCTCATATTAAATTTAAATATTTTACCCGCTTAAATTCTTTGCATTAGAATATATATGTGCGGAATGCAGGTACTTAACGAACCGGAAGTTCACACACATAAACATTGAACCAAAATTTCATACATAAATATTGAACCAGAAGTTCACATATAGTATCGAACCTGTAGTTTTGACAACACTGAAATATTATGAATCTTTCCAAGTAGGCTCACCCAATTCGATGTGATGTCTAGGCAAGATACAATGAGGCTGTGTACTTAAGAGAGCCTCGCTCCACCCAAACCTCATACTCTTACCTGGTCGTATTTAATTGGAGTTACCAAAAGGGTTGAGTAATAACTTTTCATTCCTTGGCAGACCAGCTTGAGCCCAGCAGGCCCACTCTCCCTCTGCGGGACCTAGCAGCCTAGCAGGCCTCACACACCATTTGAATTACGCATGAAAGGCCGGGTCACAAGCTCGCAGACTAAGCCCGATAGGCTTCACTATCAAGCCCACTCCTTTGGTCCAGCAGAATCAAATAAAAGGAAAAATGATTTGATATTGTAAATAGATTCACCATATTTAATATGTGTAATTAATTGCCAGAAGCATTTATTCACATAATTGTGTGATAATTAATATGTTATTTTACTAGCATGCAATTAATATCTCAATTGATTTGTGATTTCCATTTATTCAATTTGTGAGATATTATTTCAATTTGCTCTATTCAATATTATTGTGTTACTTGTCTAAATTTTCGCAATAGAATATATGTGTAGAAAATGCAGGTACCTAATGAACTAGAAGTTCTAAATGAACCAGTAGTTCATACACATATCGAACTTGTAGTTTCGATAATGCCATTTAAGAAACTTGAAGTTTCCTTCATAAATTCACCACACATGATAAAACCAGTAGATTTTACATGTTTAATCCGATTTTTCATACCATGTTATAGAACCTGAAGTTCCTATTAGTTGCTTATGGACGATATTACCCAAAGCACTAAGATTATTTGTTCCTTTCCTGTAAGAAATACCAAATCTCAACAAACTTGACTTTGTTTCTTTGGAGGTTTCCGGAAGAAACTATCTAAAGTGGTTCAAGATGTGATAATTCATCTAACTGCAAAGAAGATGAGATCAACAATCAATGCTAACAATGTCGTCATTGAGGCTTTTAATATGAGTGCCATAATTTTCAAAGGAAACATATGGAGAAAACACTCCAAGTTGAGTATCCGATGAAGAGGATACACAGATTCTTTGGGTCGCTCTAGAAGAGCACTTTCACCATCAAATGACCATTTTCTTGCTTGAAGCAAGACATGATTGGCAGAACGAAATTAGCCCATATGACCGTCTGCCACTTGGCCAAAGCCCAAGAGGCCATGTAATCAGGCTCCACGTGGCCAAGGCCCACGTGGTAGGAACCATGATGCCATAACTCAGCAAGCCCGAGTTGAAAGGAACACTGGTCCGGCCCGCTGCCACCAGAATCGATCAGCATGATCTTTGTTATCAATGTGGAGGAATTGACTGCTGGTCCCGCACCTGTTGTGCGATAGCCTAAGCAGTAGATGAGTATTACGCCAGTCGCAGAACTCGAAATACCAACTTTATTAAAGGGTCATTTTCTATCAATTCCACACTAGAGATCATGGATTTTCAGGCAGTTACTGAACATACCGAGGATTAGAACTCGAAGACATGGGTATAATTGGCCCCTTGTGCCATATCTATTTCATCTTAATGAATGAAACATCTTCGGATTTTGGTGATTTATGTTTTCAATTATTTTGGATTATAGAAATGTGGTTATGTTCGAATATATTTAATTCAATAAACTTATTCATACATGTGATCCATTGAATTAAATAAATGAATAGGCATATTCTGTGGGGAAGTTTGTTGTCCGGTTAAAAGTGCTATTACGCACACCATACTCCGAGATCGGAGATATGTTTCAAACTTATTGCCCATGCATACCTCTGTGACAACCATATCAGGCCAATCCAACCTGATAGAGGGCTATGGCAAAGCCCACTTTATGTTGTCCAATGGTACTGAATTTACCATTAATGAGGCCTTATATTCTCCACGTTCCAGAAGAACGTTATTGAGTATTAAGGATATTCGAACCAACATTTATCACGTTGAAACCCCTAAGAAAAATGAGTGTAATATCTTTGCATAACCTCTGAATGTGCGGCCAGAAGCGTATATTGGAGAAATTGAAATTTGTTAGCCAGAAGCTAACCAATTCGAGCAACTACTTGCTATGGCATGACCATTTGGGACACCCAGGTCAAAGTATGATGCACCGTATCCTCAACTTATCACACGGGCATCCCCTTCTGAATAAGGGTCCTGTGTTTAGTAACACATTACGCCAAACTTGCTCGTTAGGAATGTTAAACTCTAGACCATCATGTGCAAAGACTAGTATATACACACACCATTTTTCTGCACAGAATGCAAGGAAAATTTGTGGACCTTTCCAACCACCATGCGGACAATTTAAATATTTCATGGTTGTGGTTGATGTATCGACAAAGTGATCACATGTTACACTATTGTCCACAAGAAAATGCTGCTTTTGCTAAACTCTCGCCCAGATCATGAAATTGTGGATCACCACTCGGATTATCCCATAAAGTCCATAAGACCTGATAATGCCGGAGAGTTTACAGATTGTCACTTTGATGAGACAGTCTTCCCGCCGTTAGGGGGAGATAAGAACGTTACCGTTCCTGATGAACGACGTGAATTGACGTGGAATGTCCCCACTATGTCTCATCTCGATCCCCGAACCGCACAATGCGATAGTGAAGTGCGGAGAATTCTAGATCTACAAAGTGTAGCCCAAAATATGCCAGACGCTTTCTCTGATCTAGCTAAAGTGACGAGATCACATATACCTGCTGCAAATGTGCCTGCAAGAATAGATGTCCCTGTAGGACGCATTGTCCCGGATGGACGAGGTACGACCATGGCGGCTAACCAGTCACATGTCCCTGCCCAGAAGCGAGGTAGACCACTAGGTTCGAAGGATTCCTATCCCCGGAAGAGGGTAAAACCAGCACAAACGAATCCACTAGACATCGCGATCTCAACTGATCCATCTCACGAGATAATTCCAGATTATGGGTCCGTCCTAGAAGAGACAACGTTGGGGGACGCTCCAACGTTTGAACCCACTCTCGAGAATAGAGAAATCTCGATAAATTATGCATGCTTAAGTGAGATTTGGAATCGAAATGAGATTATCATCGATGATATATTTGTATTCGCGGTAGCTACCGAAATTATAACTAGCGATGACATCGAACCTCGCTCCGTTGATAATGTCAACGTAGAGACGACTGGCCAAAATGGAAAGAAGCAATCCAGGTCAAATTAGATTCCTTGACAAAGAGAAAGGTGTTTTGGACCTGTTGTTCCTACACCTCCCCATGTTAAACCTGTAGAATTTAAATGGGTATTTATAAGGAAGCGTAATGAGAAAAATGAGATTGTGATACACAAAGCTCGTCTAGTGGCGCAAGAATTTTCTCAACGCCTTGTGATTGATTACGAGGACGCGTATTCTCCCGTAATGAACGTCATAACGTTCCACTACCTTATCAATTTGGTAGTTTCCGAAAAAACTGAATATGCAGCTTATGAATGTGGTCATAACTTATCTCTAGGGGGATCATAATACAGAAATATACCTGAAAGTTCCTGAAGAACTTAATATACCCGATGCAAATAGTTCTAGACCACGGAACACGCTCTCCATTAGTTTTGAGGCGTTCACTTTATGGATTGAAACAATCCAGACGGAGGTGGTATAACCGTCTAAGTGAATATTTAATCAGGATGGGATATGTGAATAATAAACCATGCCCATGCGTGTTTATTAAGGAAACAAGTTCCTAGTTTAGAATTGTGGCGGTCTATGTCAATGACATGAATTTGATCGATACTCCTGAAGAGATCAAGGAAACCGCAAAGCACCTGAAGTTGGAATTTGAGATGAAAGGCCTTGGGAGAACAAATTATTGTCTCGACCTGGAGCCCGAGCACAGTGCAGATCAAATTTTGGTCCATCAATCAAATTACATCCAGAAGATGTTAAGATGCTTTAATGAGGATAAAAGCAAGCACACCCATGGTCGTCTGAAGTCTAGAGAGAACCGTATCGTCCTGCAGATGATAACGAAGAGATATTGGTACCAGAAGTCTCATATCTAAGTGCAATAGGCGCATTATTGTACTTGGCTCAATGCCCTAGATAGGACATCTCATTCGATGTGAACTTGTTAGCTAGATATAGCTCTGCGCCAACACGCCGCCACTGGAATGGCATGAAGGACATTTTTCCGCTACCTTAGAGGTACAACGGATATGGGCTTATTCTATCCCTACGCATCAAGGAATGGATCAAACCCCCTTGATCCTCAGAATGATGCTCGCCTTGTTGGATATGCTGATATAGACTATCTATCAGACCCGCACAAGGCACGTTCCCAAACTGGTTATGTCTTTACCATTGGGAATACTGCAATTTCTTGGAGGTCTACGAAATAGACACTTGTTGCTACCTCTTCGAATCATGCTGAGATACTAGCTCTTCAAGAAGCAGTATGTGAATGTACATGGCTAAGAGCCGTTACAAAGCATGTTCGAAGCACATGTGGACTGCATTCCACCACTGATGAACCAACCATTATCTACGAGGATAATGCTGCTTACATAGAGCAGATGAAGACGGGTTTCATCAAAGGAGACAACACCAAACATATTGCACCGAAGTTCTTCTTCAATCAGCAACAACAGGAGCATCAGAAGATTGAAGTCAAGCAGATTCGATCTGAAGATAATCGTGCAGACCTCTTGTCACGCCCCGAATTTTGAATAACCAATTCAAATCCGAAACATGAATAAACAATTAATACAAATACGTTCTGAATTTTTTTCTCACAAACAAACACACCACTCGCCACTCAACACAAAAACTCGAAAACCTCGAGTTAATTATTACAATTCACTCTTACAAAGTAAAATTGCAAAGCTCTAAATGAGCATAACAAACCTCACAATATAATGCTGTAATTCACATAACACTACTCTAAGCAGCCCGATCACCGTCCTGGTTCTCCTGACCTGTAGGATTTCCCGCTACACAATTTGAATAGTGTACCGGGAGTTGCAACAACACAAAACCCGGTAAGCTTTTTACAGCCAGTATGAGTAAACAAGAAAGAACTGTTGATTTTAAATTACAATTCTTATAACTCAACAACACAACCAACAATCTCAACATCCACGACGCAAACGTCAAACCCATTCAATATCACCACTTTGGTCCTATCTCACAACACTATCACCACTTGGGTCCCATCCCATAACACGTTAGAGCTCTAACTGCCTCGTTACCTCTGACACCTTGGCCTAGGGTCAAGCAACGGCAAAAATACTTCGGTTAACACTATAACCGTCGCGCTTTGGACATCCCCGTCCTCAGCACCATATACTTCGGTTAATAATAAACCGTCGCGCTTTGGACATCCCCGTCCTCAGCACACAACTTCGGTTAATAATAAACCGTCGCACCTTGGACATCCCCGTCCTCAGTACACAAACACTCCGGTTATCCTTAACCGTCGAACTTCGGACACCTCATCCTCAGAACCCTACATTCTCTGACTCTATACATCCTCCAATGTAAATCATGAATATTAACAAGAACTCATCAATCATGTTCATCACATATAAATATGGTAAGTCACATGTCAATTTATAATAATTTAATCATCTCAATTTCACACTCTTCAATGTCACGCCATTCACATATAATCACGTAAATATATATATACGTAATTATCCGCTCAGGGATAATCACTAATACCAACTATAGTTCACACAAGAAAATCGTGAAATTCATTTTGTATAATTAAAATCATTTTACTTACCTATGGACCGTAATGGATCAAGTCCATATGATTTTAAAACAAATATTTATTCCATAAATATTTTCACGCAATTACGACAAAATAAGGTAATTAAATTTATTCGGTTCGTAATATGAACCACGTGAGGTTTACTCACCTCGATAATCCCGCTGCGTCTTCAATTCAGCTCAAAATACGATCCACAATCGTCCACCAACTCAAACCGTCAATAACCTAATCCAATAATGATCTTAACTTAGCCAACAACTCATAAATGTAATTAAACGACGATCCAACGGTCAGATCTGAATATAATGATGATCCAACGGTCGGATTCAAATTAAACGATGATCCAACGGTCGGATCTGAATTTAATGATGATCCAACGGTCGGATCCTCACGGATCGCCCTTAGGATCATCCTCCAAAATTATCACGAAGATCCAACGGTCAGATCTTCCTGAATCGCCCTTACTAACATCTCCACAAAATTATATGAAAATCCGACGGTCGGATTCTCACGAATCGCCTTCCGAATAACTATTTCTCAATTATACGAAGATCCAACGGTCGGATCTTCGCCCGTGACCTCACAAAGTCATCGGGACAGTCATACGATCAACATACTAAAATTTGAAGTAAAACCGATGGTCTGATCTTCACAGATCGTAAACCGAAGATAAAACGTAAAAACCGTAAATAGTAACGTAAAAACGTAAATCCACTATTTATCAACTTTTTCTAACATGACCATGTTATATATCAAAACGCTCGTAAGGATGCGTAGATCATCACCTAGATAATAAAAACTCAAAATATGGTCGAATACGCCGCCACAAGCGGCGGTCAGTGGGCGGTCAACGGCGGTCAACGCGGCGGTCAACCACCTCCGATGCAAAAGTCGTCAACTACAAACTTGTTCAAAATGACGAGTTGATCCACTTTCATAACTAGCATGAAGTCTGAAAACGAAAGGAAGTGGTCGGAAATTACCTAGAACAGTCGAGGTGGCCGGAAAATTTCCAGAATCCGGCGAAATTTGCAGAATCCGGCAAGGCTTGATTTCGACGTCAAAACTTCAATTTCAGGCTTCGATTCCTTCTAGAGAGTTGTTAAGAAACTCAAGACGAACGCATTGGTTCAAGAATCACAGAAAAATATGGTCTGTAGCTCGAGATATACCGATCGAAAGCTTCGGTGGTCGGAAAATTTGCAGAATTTTGCAGAATCCGGCGAGGGCTCCGATCGACGTAAAAACTTCAATTTCAGGCCTCGATGCCTTCTAGAGAGTTGTTAACAACATCAAGGGGAACCCACTGGAAAAAGAATCAATCAAAACGATGCACTACAGCTCGAGATATACCGATCGAAGCTTCGGTTTTCGATTTGATCGGGTCTGGCTTCCAGCCGCCACCACGAGTAGCGCCGCCGTGCAAGGCCACTTCTGGGAGCTTCAGGACGTTGAGGCGAGCTCGTGGGTGAAGTTTGGTGAGGATTGTTGGCCGGTAGCTTGAGATATCAAGCTTGGAACCAAAACGAGCTCAAACCGGGCGGAGCTTCCCGCCGCCGCTGGTGGCCGTGTCGTGGTTCAAGGCTGCCACCTGCAGCTGCGCAAGGTCGAGGCGAAGCTATAGGAAGTGTTCTGGTCTTGATTGGTGGCCGGTGGAGTGAGAGAGAGTTTGGAGAAGTTTTGCTCTGTTTTGGGTGGTTTCGGACGTGAGAGAGAGAGAATTCGTTTCTTAGCTTAATTGATTCGTTCTTCCACTCATGCATAATCATGTTAAAGCACCGGCCTTCAAATTATGCAATTGTCCACTAACCTTAAATCACGGAACCGGTGTTTGCCACCAAATTGTTTGATTAAAAAAAACTAGGTTATTACAATCTACCCTCCTTAAAGAAATTTCGTCCCGAAATTTAAGCGCAAGTTAATTGCTCTCGATTACAGTTAACCTAACCATCGAATCTCCATCTTTCCCAAAACTGTAGTAATCTACAAAACCACAGCCCTTTGTATAAAAATACATTCCTATGGCCACTAAATCCTTTCATCACAAACGTAAACTCACACAACGAGAATTCACAAATGAAATCCTCATCCCCACTTAAGTCATCAACATGACATTCCTTCACCGCATCATTTCTCAAAATTACAACACAACAATTGCCTCAAGCAACCCACACTCAAATCACCACGTGGCATTGCACATATAGCTGTTTTCACACAGATCGTCATCCTGTACTGGCATACAAGCACAGTAAACACTCCCACAAAGCGTTTCGCTTCTCAATTAGCATCACTCAAAACAAATCATTCTCAAAAGCACGCCAATAAAACATGTCACCCAGTGATGATGACTTGGGCTTGCTCAATCCTTGGGCTAAGCATTAGGGCTGGCCAATTGGGCCGAAGAAACCGAACCATCCACATTTAGAACCGGCTCGAACCAATTTGGGTTTAACATTTGGGCCTACCATTCGGGCCGAACAATTGGGCTTACCATTTGGGCCTACCATTTGGGCTTACTATTTGGGCCTACCAATCGGCCCACCAACTTCCAGCTCGGCTACGGTATGAAATTGTACATACCGTATATACGTATGCATACCGTACAGATCGTATATACGTATGCATACCGTACAACTGTATATTCGTATGCATACCGTACAGACCGTATATACGTATGCATACTGTACAACTGTATATAAGTATACATACCGTACAGACCGTATATACGTATGTATACCGTACATACCGTATATACGTCCGTATATCAAGCATATACGAGATCCAAAAATATTTGTAAGAGGTAAGGTTCGAACTCCCGACCTCAAACACGAAGGTTTTGCTCCCAACCACTGAAGCAAGAGCTGCCTTCATTAATATATGCTCACGTGTTATATTTATTATGTCATAAGCGACATAAATAAAATAACGGGGGAGGCAAGGTTCGAAACCTTAACCTGCTGCACAAGGGCTTTGCCCACCAACCACTGGAGCACAAGCTGTGCTTAATATAATGTGTACAAATGTTTTACTTATTATGTCATAAGCGAACATAATAAAAATAAACGAGAGGCAAGGTTCGAACCTCTGACCTCTTGTACATGAGCCTTGCTCTTCAACCACTAGAGCACCAGCTGCTCTCGTTACTATCCATGCAACTTCTTTTATTTATTCTATCATAAGCGATAGAATAACAACAAACTGTCGGTACACTCCACGTGCCACGACACGTCTCTTCCGTGATTTACGGAAAGCAAATCACTTTCGGCTAAAGCTGTCTGCCACAGCGTCTCGAGGTTCGGCCTGTCCCCTTACACGCTCAACACGCGCCAACAGCTTTTCCGGGTTTCGGGGCGACTTTAATCCAACGCGTGGATTCAAATTCTGAGATCGTTCATCCAACGGTGGAGATCTGCTCACCTTGTTCTATAAATAGGTGCATTCTGGAGAAAAACTGTTCACTCCAAAAGAAAAGAAATTTTTCTTCCGAGCTCAAGTCTTTCTCTCTCAACTCTTCAGCCTTTCTCTTCTCAAATCCTTTCTTCATCAATTTCAATCCTTCTCTTCTGATCTTCTCTCCCATCTAGTTGATTCAATCCCATCTTTCCTCTGAACTTTCAGATCTTCAATATTTTCCTCCAAATCTTCAATCCTTCTTTCTCAGATCTTTTCTTCCATTTGAAGATTCGATCTCATCTTTCCTCTGAGAATCTCAGATCTCCAATCACCAGTTCAACAACTCCAATCCTTCTAACAAAATCTCCCTCAAACACTAAACCATGTATTCCTCGATTTCCACATCCTCTCACCCCATGACCCAAGAGCCACGAACTCTGCAACTAATGGAGCTCCAAACCCCGCAACAAATGGAACCACAACAACAGCAACCAACAGAGGAGGGAGGAAACACCCAAGCAGCTGGAAGTAGTGCCAACATGGATTTCTGGCGAAGCCGTACCAGGTGGATTCCTACTCCAGAACAAATAAGAATCCTCAAGGATCTTTACTATGTCAAGGGATTTAAGTGCCCAACTACAGAGCAGATTCACGAGATCTGTCTCCAGCTGAACCAGTATGGGCATGTTGAGGGTAAGAACATTTACTTTTGGTTCCAGAACGTCAGGGCTCGAGAGAAGCAGATGAATAGGTGTAATCAGGCTGCTCCAGTGCCCATGAGAACTAGTTCTCTTGGTACTGGTAGATCCATTGATCTCAATTTTGGGTCCACTGGTTCTACTGGTGCTGGTGGATCCATCGACATCAATTTTGGGCCAGCTGGTGGATCCATTGACATCAATTTTGGGTCCACTAGTTCTACTGATGATGGTAGATCCATTGATCTCAACTTTGGTTCCACCTATTCTACTGGTAATGAAGGATTTCTTGATTTAAATTCTGTTTCATATTCTTCCTCACACTTCAACACTAATACTAGTACAACTCTTTTGGCACAACAGGAGGACAAACATCCCTGCAACAACGAGGAGGAGATCACCAGGAGGTTCAAACTCTTCCTCTGTTCCCCGTGCACGGCGAGGACGTCTTTGGTAACCTGAAGGCTACTTCCGAGGAAGGTAGCGCTTTTGGTTACTATTCTGGTGGCTCAGGCGGTTACCACAGTGGCTCAAACGTTTCTCTTGAGCTCAGCCTCAACCCATCCGGAGCTGCTGACTAGGCTTAGTATAGAATAGTCCTCGTTTCCCTTTTTGTAATATAAAATCAATAAGATTGTGTGCATGTTTTCTTTTCTTTTTGTTTAACCAACAACAACACCAAGGATCGAACCTTGGTCACTCAATACTCTTTTCAAAAACCATCGAGAACTCTGCTGCACACATCTTTCATAATGATGCAATAAAAACAATCACTCAAAACCTAGCAATCAATTAAATCACACAGAGGTCAAGCTAGTATCCTCTGAGTCAAACCAAACACAATAATTTCGTCGCTAGAATTAGGGATTAATAAAGCTAAACACTTCCTGAGTTAGTTAGGAAAAACCCACATCTTTAGAGTTACACTTACAACTCTAAAAAAAATCTCGATCATTCCATCTATCAATTGCTTCAACAAGCAATATGTACCATCTTAGCATCCACTAATCGATACTGGTACAACACTCAGTATCTCACCCACGAATCACCTCACTGCTCATTTGGTGGTAAGTCAACATCTAGTGGTCAAAATTCTGTGATTATAGCACTTCACACTAACCACGTCATAATCCATAATCTGTCCTCACAACAGTATCTGGCCTCATAAATTAGTTATACAACCCTAGCACTCCTAGAGTTGAAAACAACGTTATTACCTAAGCTCATACATCAACACAATGTCTCTTCACAGTCAATCCTATCACGAGGTCATATCAATCTTTCCATAAGTCAACCATACACAAAATCCATCATAGTAACAACGAATTATGCATCACAACTCAACAATAGTCAGTGAAGCAGCACTCCACAATAATTTCCAATACCATCCGCAGACCTCAAACCACACCCCGACATTTAGCTAATATATAGTAGCTATCCTAAACACCAAACAACTGAGCATGAATGAATGCTCCATTATAACACAATTCCATCACTAAGCAACCAATAACTGCTAAGTATTCTTCAACTCAAAACATCTGCATATCCAACTAATGGAAAGTATCACAACTACTAGTCAAATACTCGTAACGACTTTAGATACAAGCATTGGTCAAACACCATGACCCCAACAACCAACGACTACAATGCACATAAGGATACTGTTTTTCGTGGAAACCATCCTCAATAACTCCACCAGAGTTTAATCCAAAGGTTCCCATTCCTCAAAGGTTATAACTCAAAGAAGCTACACAAACTCCACCACTTCACTTACAAAGTCAACCTATGCCATGATCACTTAACATACTACCCTTATTAAAGGTAACATAAGTATCTCCCAAATTACATCACTACACTCGTACACCAATATAGTCTTGAGAATTCTGTCTCATAATCTCTCACACTCCTATCATCTTGAGTTGGTGAGATCAATTCTCTTTTCAACTATTCCTAGGGTCTTAATCTCTTTCACCATTTCAACCCAAGAATAACATCCATCACATCAACTACAGGTAGACTAGGCAACTCAACCTCTAATGCCTCCACCTCATCCTCAACTGTCTCCATAGAAAGATCCTGTCCCTACATCAGACTCGACCTCTACCTCACCGACTCATCAGAGTTAAATCCAGAGGTTCCTATTCCTCGAAGATCACAACTCGCGGAAACTAAACTTATTCTAATACGAACTTAGTAGACAACTCTACCATCCTACGGACTTACACGTTGTCTAGACCCCATACTAAGACATACCCAATGATTATACCAGTACCGAAGAGTATATGATGGGGATCCGCTGCAGACGGGCCATCACTCGGGAGGTACTGATTATCACCAAATATGTACCTTACGCTCTGATACCAAACTGTCACGCCCCGAATTTTGAATAACCAATTCAAATCCGAAACATGAATAAACAATTAATACAAATACGTTCTGAATTTTTTTCTCACAAACAAACACACCACTCGCCACTCAACACAAAAACTCGAAAACCTCGAGTTAATTATTACAATTCACTCTTACAAAGTAAAATTGCAAAGCTCTAAATGAGCATAACAAACCTCACAATATAATGCTGTAATTCACATAACACTACTCTAAGCAGCCCGATCACCGTCCTGGTTCTCCTGACCTGTAGGATTTCCCGCTACACAATTTGAATAGTGTACCGGGAGTTGCAACAACACAAAACCCGGTAAGCTTTTTACAGCCAGTATGAGTAAACAAGAAAGAACTGTTGATTTTAAATTACAATTCTTATAACTCAACAACACAACCAACAATCTCAACATCCACGACGCAAACGTCAAACCCATTCAATATCACCACTTTGGTCCTATCTCACAACACTATCACCACTTGGGTCCCATCCCATAACACGTTAGAGCTCTAACTGCCTCGTTACCTCTGACACCTTGGCCTAGGGTCAAGCAACGGCAAAAATACTTCGGTTAACACTATAACCGTCGCGCTTTGGACATCCCCGTCCTCAGCACCATATACTTCGGTTAATAATAAACCGTCGCGCTTTGGACATCCCCGTCCTCAGCACACAACTTCGGTTAATAATAAACCGTCGCACCTTGGACATCCCCGTCCTCAGTACACAAACACTCCGGTTATCCTTAACCGTCGAACTTCGGACACCTCATCCTCAGAACCCTACATTCTCTGACTCTATACATCCTCCAATGTAAATCATGAATATTAACAAGAACTCATCAATCATGTTCATCACATATAAATATGGTAAGTCACATGTCAATTTATAATAATTTAATCATCTCAATTTCACACTCTTCAATGTCACGCCATTCACATATAATCACGTAAATATATATATACGTAATTATCCGCTCAGGGATAATCACTAATACCAACTATAGTTCACACAAGAAAATCGTGAAATTCATTTTGTATAATTAAAATCATTTTACTTACCTATGGACCGTAATGGATCAAGTCCATATGATTTTAAAACAAATATTTATTCCATAAATATTTTCACGCAATTACGACAAAATAAGGTAATTAAATTTATTCGGTTCGTAATATGAACCACGTGAGGTTTACTCACCTCGATAATCCCGCTGCGTCTTCAATTCAGCTCAAAATACGATCCACAATCGTCCACCAACTCAAACCGTCAATAACCTAATCCAATAATGATCTTAACTTAGCCAACAACTCATAAATGTAATTAAACGACGATCCAACGGTCAGATCTGAATATAATGATGATCCAACGGTCGGATTCAAATTAAACGATGATCCAACGGTCGGATCTGAATTTAATGATGATCCAACGGTCGGATCCTCACGGATCGCCCTTAGGATCATCCTCCAAAATTATCACGAAGATCCAACGGTCAGATCTTCCTGAATCGCCCTTACTAACATCTCCACAAAATTATATGAAAATCCGACGGTCGGATTCTCACGAATCGCCTTCCGAATAACTATTTCTCAATTATACGAAGATCCAACGGTCGGATCTTCGCCCGTGACCTCACAAAGTCATCGGGACAGTCATACGATCAACATACTAAAATTTGAAGTAAAACCGATGGTCTGATCTTCACAGATCGTAAACCGAAGATAAAACGTAAAAACCGTAAATAGTAACGTAAAAACGTAAATCCACTATTTATCAACTTTTTCTAACATGACCATGTTATATATCAAAACGCTCGTAAGGATGCGTAGATCATCACCTAGATAATAAAAACTCAAAATATGGTCGAATACGCCGCCACAAGCGGCGGTCAGTGGGCGGTCAACGGCGGTCAACGCGGCGGTCAACCACCTCCGATGCAAAAGTCGTCAACTACAAACTTGTTCAAAATGACGAGTTGATCCACTTTCATAACTAGCATGAAGTCTGAAAACGAAAGGAAGTGGTCGGAAATTACCTAGAACAGTCGAGGTGGCCGGAAAATTTCCAGAATCCGGCGAAATTTGCAGAATCCGGCAAGGCTTGATTTCGACGTCAAAACTTCAATTTCAGGCTTCGATTCCTTCTAGAGAGTTGTTAAGAAACTCAAGACGAACGCATTGGTTCAAGAATCACAGAAAAATATGGTCTGTAGCTCGAGATATACCGATCGAAAGCTTCGGTGGTCGGAAAATTTGCAGAATTTTGCAGAATCCGGCGAGGGCTCCGATCGACGTAAAAACTTCAATTTCAGGCCTCGATGCCTTCTAGAGAGTTGTTAACAACATCAAGGGGAACCCACTGGAAAAAGAATCAATCAAAACGATGCACTACAGCTCGAGATATACCGATCGAAGCTTCGGTTTTCGATTTGATCGGGTCTGGCTTCCAGCCGCCACCACGAGTAGCGCCGCCGTGCAAGGCCACTTCTGGGAGCTTCAGGACGTTGAGGCGAGCTCGTGGGTGAAGTTTGGTGAGGATTGTTGGCCGGTAGCTTGAGATATCAAGCTTGGAACCAAAACGAGCTCAAACCGGGCGGAGCTTCCCGCCGCCGCTGGTGGCCGTGTCGTGGTTCAAGGCTGCCACCTGCAGCTGCGCAAGGTCGAGGCGAAGCTATAGGAAGTGTTCTGGTCTTGATTGGTGGCCGGTGGAGTGAGAGAGAGTTTGGAGAAGTTTTGCTCTGTTTTGGGTGGTTTCGGACGTGAGAGAGAGAGAATTCGTTTCTTAGCTTAATTGATTCGTTCTTCCACTCATGCATAATCATGTTAAAGCACCGGCCTTCAAATTATGCAATTGTCCACTAACCTTAAATCACGGAACCGGTGTTTGCCACCAAATTGTTTGATTAAAAAAAACTAGGTTATTACACCTCTTTACCAAGTCACTACCAAAGTCTACATTCCAGAAGCATGTTCAAGGTATTGGTCTACGTAAACTATCTGAATTACCTAACATGTAATTTTCAGGGGGAGTCGAAATCAGGGGGAGTATCCCGAAGCATATACACTTGACCATCGTGTACTCTTTTCGTCCTTCGTCCAGGGTTATTTTGTCCCACTGGGTTTTGTTACCTGGCAAGGTTTTAACGAGACACATCTTTAGAATGGTCACCCCACTTATACTACATCCTGAAGATGCTTTGATTTGACATATATGCATTTGCTCATTTTTCCCTTCGACCACGGGTTTCTCCCACTGGGTTTACCGGGCAAGGTTTTGGTGTAGCAAATCTAAATGCATCCCTCTCGTAGACATACTACCTACTTATGATGCTAATAAGAAGACTCCACTTATCTCCGAAGCTGTGATATTACTACTCCACACTCATACGCGTTGTGCTCTTTTTCTCCTTCGACCAAGGTTGTTTTTTTCCCACAGGGTTTTTATTACTTGGCAAGGTTTTTGATGAGACAACTTAGAAGCGCACAACCCATGCAACACTATTGACATGAAATATCCAAGGGGGAGTGTTGTAAATCATTATGGCTATATCATGTAAATAGATATAGGGTAAATCATTATGTTGTTATAGGCTTACCCTTTCCATGTTTTATGGATGACTTTAGGAATCCTTGTTTTATGGAGGACTTTAGGGGTCCTTGTTTTATGGAGGACTTTAGGCTACATGTTCCCTATCTTCCACTATATGTAGTCCATTTCTCATCCATGTTATGAGGAGAATACAGAAAATACTACACTCCTTCTCTGCATCTAAACTCTCTCTCTCTCTCAAGTTCTTTGAAGCAAAGCTCTCTCCATTTTCTGCATGAAACACTTTCTATGTTCGTTTTACAACAAACTATATATTTGTTAGTTAAAGGGGGCTTTTGCTCATTAGGTGAGTATTGTAAAGGGTCCTTGGAAGCAAAATATTGATAGGGACTTACATTGGCTTTGACTGACTTAAAGCCTGGGATTACCATAAACCCAAGAAGAGGTTTTCAAAAACTCCAGATTTTATAATCCATAAAGGATATATTGAGCGGCACATATACGATATATGCAAAATTAGCAAGATCCAAAAAGCAGAATATGGATGAACTGGTGTTTCAAATTCCCACCTACCAAATAGTTCTTTGTGGCAAATTGATACCGTATTCAAATAAATAATCAACTAACAAATACGAAACAGAAACAATATGCACAATATAATCCGAAACAGCTGAAAGAAATTGCACTCCCCAGTCCCCATTATGTCCACTCAAATAAAGAAATAATCAACGGGTGGAGTTGCTCTAAAGGGAGCCCGAATGTTTTGGCCTAGCCTCTTTTGTAATTGGCCTTGACAAAATAATCTTTACACTAAAATCTTTAATCTCTCACACAGAGTACTCTTTCATCTGCTCTTCATCATATGGTTGATGCTTATCTTCGCAGTTTCTTAGACACCTCATCTCTTGCCTTCAATATCATGGACTTACAATTCCTTGCTCTTTCCTTCAAATCATTAAGGTTCTTCAGTGGACTCTCGATCTCTTCCATAGTGAAGTCGTCTTCTCCCTCAATTACAGAGTTCAGAAGGTCCAAGAGTGAGTTTATGTTTTTTGAAACAACCCTGATACCTCTCTCAGTGTCTTGCAACTCCTTAAAGTGATGCATAATTTCTGGTTGCATGAAGCGAATCACATTGTCCTGATTCTCAAAAGGAGATTCTTTAATCCAAGATAGAGTCCAGTGTTGTCCGGCTAGTGTTGGGATAATAACAGCAGCAATGGCTAGAGCAATAAGTGGAGCAGCCAGAACTGCGGCCATAACTGTGCAAGCAAATTCAGCAGCCACAGCACCAATGAACACAACATAAGTGACCATCCTCAAACAGCGTCTCCAAGCGCGAGCACAACCAAACTTCTTGCCAGGCTTCTCTTTTTGGTTTGTCAATTCATCATACAAAACTTTTCGCTCGTTGATCAAATGTGTAACCTTTTCGAGCAACCTTTGATCCGCAGCAGAATGCTGCTTCAGTTCCTCTAAAATATTCCTCATGTAGCTGATATCACTTCCTCTGCCTTTTTCTTCCATCCCCTTAAGTTGAGTCATACATTTCTCATACGACTCGAGGAACTTGCCTAATTCAGTTAAGAAAGCCTTATCATTCTTGCAAGCCTCGTTATATGATCTCCAGATACCTCTATCACGCTTGCACATATTTTTAATCTTTCCGATTAACTTCATCACTCCCTTTCTTCCCATATGTTTGTATGCCAATAAACTACCACCTTCTTTGAAATCAAAAAAGCATTTCGATCTCAACTGCCATGCCATGTTACAAAAAATTTCAGTATCTAATTATTTTCTCGATTGCCAAAATAAATCTAATTGTTTTTCTCTTGTTGGAAAATGAATACATGCATACGAGAGAAAGAGAAACTACTCTGCGAATTCAATAGCAAGTATTAATATAACAGACAGTCAGACACTGAAGAAAAGATCAATAGAAGCTGGATGAGATCTGATAAAGGAGTGTAACATGTGTAATTATATAGAGTACACACAGACACGTATATATTAGAAAAGGATTATACCTGCTTGCTCAGGTAACCAACAGCTTTGCAGCTAGCTGATCGAGCTTATAATCAAGCATTCCCCAGTGGATTGAGCTATGGATGGATGACTCTGGACTTAATTGCTTCACCTTTTTATAAGGAAAACTATAAGCTATGAATTAAGTACTGTTGTGGTTGGTTATAACTCATTCAAGCGAGAGACGACCACATTGTGATGATTAGTAAGGATCTCATCTTAAGTAATCGATTGCTTCGCTGGTTTGCATGATCCATGGATCTATATTCTAACCTAGCTAGCTAGTGGTCGCCGTTGTCTTTATTCGATGATTCCTCAGAAAGAAATTGACAGGAGAGAATAATAACTTTTGTATAACTGCTTGATGTGTTTGTGTACATGTTATTTGTACAATAATTGATGAAGACCTAGCTACTACTAGACAATACACATGTGCTAACTGAAGGAGTTGTCTGATGTACAATTGAATTGTGTGGTTTGGATGAAGTCTGGAACTGACATATGTCTTGTACTATTAATACAGTGCACGAGTTGTCTGCTCTTGTGGGGAAGAATTCCAGATAGTTCCTTTGAGTAAGGATTGCCTATGTGCATCCTCATTGCTGAGGCTACTGTGCTGATCATCTTGCTGTGAGATTATAGTGTTATTATCCTCGTCACCCCCGGTCACTTGTCTCTTTTGCTAACTCGTAGTGTGCAGTTTTGTCTTCTAACTCTTCTTTTACAGTCGCCCAGCCAATAAAAAAAACAGAGACTCCAATAATAGTCCAACATTTCTGTGCTCTATTAATTAATTTAATTTAATTAATTAATTAAATTTTTTTTTTTTTGGAATCAACATCACAACGATTGTCATTATCTCAAGCCAGACTGTCAACGCTAGATAAATTTCCACTGCATAATTCATAAGTAAGAAAATAATGGCACATACATGACACCACTCATTTAACATTCATGCTCACTTGTTCAAAGTGAACCTATAAACTATGACAAATGCATAGTAAATAGGCTAAGCTAAAAATAAAGAAAAGCTTAAATTTTCTCGTTGCCCTTGATGCTAGGGCTAGGAGGTGTTGTAAGATAGGCATAGCAAAGTTTTTGAGCTTTAGTCACCTTCTTTGACTTGGGCCGGTTCTTGTTTTTGGATCCCAAAGTTCTCCCGCGCTTTTTCTTTGGAGCAGCATGCTTAGCCAAATGTTCCTTTGTAATAACCGACCTATACTTTTAATAAAAGAAAAATGGTGGCAGACAACTTTCTGGTTTTAGGCAGTAAAGATCGGAGCCTTGTCTCTTTCATGATTATGCATGATTGACGAGAGCTAGCAAGCAGACTATCATCTCTCTCACTCACACTGTTTCACTCCGAAAAACATAGCAATAGTTCTCCAGCCTTGTTCTTCCTCCATCAACCACCTCCAGACATCGGACCACTCCCTTTGGTTTCGCCTGAGGCTGCTCTACCTACTGGACGTCGTCTTTTCCTCCGACACGACCTCAAGGTCTGGCAACCAGCTCGAACCCGGTTGCACCCGAAATCGAACTAACTCATCCTCCTCGTGTTTCCGGCCATCAATCCTTACCAAACTTCATCCACAAGCTCGCCTCAACTTTCTGAACAGGCACCAAGAAGGACCAGACCTGGGTAGAACGATTTCACGTTCATCGGAGCTCGACTGGTTTAGATCGAAAAACAACCCTTCGATCCGTGTATCTCGAGCTACAGACCATATTTCTTTGTGATTATTAAACCACTGTGTTCACCTTGAGTTTCTTAACAACTCTCTAGAAGGGATCGAAGCCTGAAATTGAAATTTTGACGTCGAAATCAAGCCTTGCCGGATTCTGCAAATTTCGCCTGATTCTGGAAATTTTCCGGCCACCTCGACTGTTTTAGGTAATTTCAACCACTTCCGGTCATTTTCAGCTTACATGATAGTTATGAAAGTTGTTAAGCATGATGAGAGGAAGAGGAGCAGCCCGGCCCCGACACCATTGGAGGTGGTCGGCGGCGGCTCTGTCACTAACTCCGGCGTCCCTTTCCGGCCACCTCCGGGGGTCAAAAATATAGTTTCTGTGCATTTTTAGATTCTATATTTCAATACGATCATTTCGATATATTATACGTAATTTTCGGATATCGTATGATTTAGTTATGAATTTTTAAGTTTCGATCGATTTCGATCGTTAGATTTGTGATCTGTGAAATTAGGACCGTCAGATGGACTTGTAGTTTTGATATGATGATCTTATGACTGTTCCAGTGGCTTTGTGTGGTCATGGGCGAAGATCCGACCGTTGGATCTTCGTATAAATGCAAAACAGTGATTAGGGAGGCGATTCGTGAGAATCCGTCCGTCGGATTTTCGTATAAATTTGTGAAGATGTTAGTAAGGACGATTCAGGAAGATCTGACCGTTGGATCTTCGTGATGATTTTTGGAGGGTGATCCTAAGGGCGATCCGTGAGGATCCGACCGTTAGATCATCATTTAATTTCGATCCGACCGTTGGATTGTCGTTTGAATATGTTTTTGAGTTATTGGCTAAGTTAAGGTCATGTGTGATTAGGTGATTGACGGTCTCCCTTGGGTGAGCGATTTCGGTGTGTATTGTGTTAAATTGAAGACGCAGCGGGAATATCGAGGTGAGTAAACCTCACGTGGTTCATATTACGAACCGAATAAATTTAATTACTTTATTTTGTCGTAATTGTGTGAAAATATTTATGAAATAAATATTTGTTTTAAATCATATGGGCTTGATCAACTACGGTCCATAGGTAAGTAAAATGATTTAATTATACAAAATGAATTTCACGATTTTTATGCTTGAACTATAGTTGGTATTGGTGATTATCCCTGAGCGGATAATTACGTATATATATATTTATGTGGTTATATATGGATTGGTGTGACATGGAGATGTGTGATTTTATAATGATTTAAGTGATGTGAAATCGAAAACGTGATTTACCATATTCATTTATGATGATAGTGATTGGTGAAAGTATATTGGAAATTTATGGATGACGTGGTATTGAGTGATGATATGATTGAGTATGGATTGGTGATTTTTGGAGTTGTATTTTGAGTACATATATATACACAATAATAGTACGTATCATGGTATTATTGATCCTATTGTGTGAAAGAATATTATTGTACTCGATTTTGGTTTTAGGGTCAACATAGTGACCAGTATGGGGGAATCGGATGCTCTAATACTCGGTGGATGATGGGCTACGATTGGTTGAGTTTAGGGTCAACATAGTGACCAGTATGAGGGAATCGGATGCTCTAATACTAGGTGGATGATGGGCTACGATCGGTTGAGTGTAAGAGATGCCATAACCCTTATCGGGTGATGGGCTAAGTTGAGTATGTGTATCGGATGTTCTAACCTATGATGATGAACTACGATATTGACAATTATGTCGGATGCCATAACCTAGGCCAGGTGATGGGCTACGATTCAGTTAGAGCTCTAGTCTGTCAGTCACCGTATTTGTATAAATACGCTTTCGGGGTTTTGGAAAGAAAGATGTGAGTTTAGATCCCGTATTAATCTTTGGTGATTTAGAGTGGTGATTTTAGTGACTGATTTTGGGGATTGTGGATTGCTTTGTACGTGGTTGTTGTGATTGTTGGTTGTTTTGCTTGAGTTAAAAGAAATATGATTTAATAAATCAACCGTTCATTTCGTGTTTACTCATACGAGCTGTCAAAAGCTTACCGGGTTTGGTGTTGTTGCAATCCCGGTACACTATTCAAATTGTGTAGCGGGTAATCCTGCAGGTCAGGAAAATCAAGGCGGTGATCGTACGGGTTAGAGTATTTGTCATAGATTTACAGCAATTGTAATAGTGAGGTGAGTTAAGCTCATTTGAGCCTTACAACTTGATTTGGTGAGAGCGTGTTGTAATAAATAAATTGAGGATTTGGTTTATTGTAATATTGAGAGGTGTGAAGTGTGGTTGTTGTGAGAAAAAATTCAGGACGTTATTGGTAATTGTTATTATTCATGTTTCGGACTTTGAATTAATTATTCAAAATTCGGGGCGTGACATCCTTGGGCACCAAAATGCTGCCAGGCGCCTCAACAATTCCCAGTGATTTAGCCGAAAAACGTGTAGTGAACTTCGGCATCTTCACCTTCTTGGTAGGTGCTGTCATAGGGTCAGACTGCTGAAAGAGATCAGGCAAGAGAATCTTCAACTTTTTCGGAGAGGAGTAGGGGAAGTGGGTCGGTTTCTCTTGCTACCTTCATCCAATAGTAATGGGATGTCAGCCAGTGGTTCCGAACTGGAAAGATCAGCCGGGACAATGGCCAACGACTGATCCGGACTACCATGCTCTCCATTTCCACGACGCACTGTGATACGCTCAAAATGAGTGTCAATTTAAACCCTGCATCGAATTGTAGTATGAGTAAGTAGGGTATCGTTCTAAGCCGAGGATTGAGGGTGCTCCTGTCATTTAAACGTCAAAGAAAGAAGAATGAATTACAAGTATACAATATTTACGAAAAAATTACAAAATATAGAATAGGGGTTTCAAATTGTTTTTATTTCTAAACTAAATGATCTAACTAACTAATTACAATGATCAATCAATCCATGAATCAAAATAGATAAGGGGTGATACAAAATATGTATGATGAAGTTAACAATCATTAACACGAAAACGAGTTTTCTAATCATAAATCACGGATCAAAACATGTGAATGAAGAAATCAATCAAGAACAAAGATGAACGCATACAAAGTTCTTTTTACTTTCCTTAATTAAATTAACTAGATGAACGCACCATAGTTAACCCTATTAAACTTGCAATGCTAGTCATAGAACGCTACTCACTAACAAAACATATTTAACGCATTAAACACCTAGAAAGTTTGATTGATTTAAGCCATGAACACAAGTTGGAACGCCATACAAGCATGCAAGACTCTTCATTGATTTACCTAAGGAATTATAGGTTTTCCACTTAGCAATTAAGACCTAAAACGCTAGCATATCTTAATCTGGATTCAATTACATGCTCAATATTCTAAGTTTGCAACCAAAGAACACAAAACACATAAAAGGTGGGATTGAAGCACAAAATCAATGAACTTAAATCATCACATATCAAAATCGCAATTTATGTCTTCTAGAAACCTAAAACGTTTTCATGCTTCATGATTATTGGAAACTAAACATCAAAACATAAACTTTATTCTCACAAAATATCGAAACATCCATTTAAAACAAATACCTAGAACGCTAGTATAATTGTTTTTAACGTTACAAAACAAAGAAACCATGCCAAAAACAAAAGATAGAAGGAGATGGTTACACTTTTGAAGAAATTCAAGAACGCAAGAAGGTCTTCAAAGGTGGTGGACGTTGATGAGGACTACGGCAAGGATGTGTTGGAGATGATGGAGCTTTGCTTCACGGCTTCAATGCTTGAACAATGGAGAGGATCCGAAATTTAGAGAGTAAAGGGGAGGATGGCGTTATTTGATTTAGGGTTTGAGAGATTTTTGAGTTGTGGAAGGGGTGGACGTGTATGGAGGGAGAGAGATGGCTGAATGGAGTGAAGGAAGATGTCAAAAACGTCCAACTTAGGTGTGTATATATAGAGGAAGCTTTAGACGTCAAACCCTAGCTCTCCGTCTTCAATTCTGATTAACTTTCCTTTCTTAATTTGTGTTGATGTACATTTCTTCTTTTGAATTTTCTCATTGGTCCACATCATCATGGCTGCAATATATCCTCAAAATCAGATCAAATATGGAGTAGAGACCTTCCCAAACTCGTCCCAAAAGATATTCACGTCCAAACTCTCCTTATTCTCACAAAACCGATTTCCGGGCAGATTGACCTCCATTTACTAAATCGGCCATAACTTCTTCTAGAAAATTGATATTGACGAATCGTAAAAACCTATGGAAACTAGACATCCGTAGCTGTCCAACCATATAAAGATCGAAATTTATTTCGTTCTGAGCTGTCCTCAGGGATTTGTCGAAGTTGACTGATCTGCACAAGCAGATTCCTAAAAACTCTCCCTTCTTGGGATTTCTGAAATCTTCTTGAATATTCTTTATTTTTTCACGGCAAAAACCAAATGGAATTGATTTAGGATTTATCCAAGACGTCAAGAAGGGTCTAGAAACTCATGTGCAAGTCACATGCTTCAATCTTTGGGCTAGGCTTCTCAATTGGACAATTTCAAAGCTCATTCCATAATTGCCGAAATTTCTTGTGCATTCTAGAACATTCTTGAGCAATCTTGAAGCCACATCATCTCCTAACCTCACCAGGTCTCCTAGTGTCATTAGGTTTCCTAGTCCAACTGGGACTCTGTCATTTCTCATTTCCGAACCATTTTTCCGAGCTCACTCCTAGTTGACTTAGGATTCCTACTTCAACTGGGATTCCTTTTCCTGGTAGGATTAGGAAAGCTTCATTTATCCATTTCTTTCCCATTTCTGCGCCTCATTTCCTCCTTACCTTCATTTTTGACTCAAAAGTACCTAAAAACAAAAACTAAGTTAGAAATGATAATGTTAAGGAAATAACTAAGTAAAATGTTTAGAGAAATGCACTAAAAACATAGAAAACATTCGTCCGATCACACTGTTGGTTTGCGACCACTGCTATTCTCCTTACCAAATAGGCTTCTGCCCACCGCCGGCAGGATAGGGGTTTGCAGACCCTGAAACATGAAAGTTCTATTGGCAAACTGAGGTATATTGAAGTTAAAAGAAGAGCTTGCAATCTCCAATCTCTTGTTCTCAGGGTTAGACATCGGTGTAATCTGAGCAAAAATCCCAGAACCGCCACACTTGTCATTCTCATGGAAGATCAGATGGCACACATTACACTTCCCGACTAGATTTTCAAAGAAGTATGATATTTCAACCTCTAACCTAAGTGCAAGCTTTAGGGTTTTTTGGAGGAAGAAGGGTTTCGATATGTCATGAGAAACTCGAACCATTTGTCATCATACTTAATATAATCGCCAGCCACTGCAGCAATGTTCTAGAAATTTTTCGGACCTCAAATAAAGGAGGAATGTTAGAGATCTGAACCCAGAAGAAGAGAGAGTTCAGTTTCATCGAGTTCAGCGGTGCCACTCCATCATACTCCTGCATCACAATGGGCGCCTGATTGAACCGCCAAGGTCCACCCTTCAATACCTTGTTACTGGATCAAAAGCCAGAAGGAAGCGGTTGTTCTCTCGTTCTTGGATCTTGAAACCACGGTCAAGGACCCATACTCGATTGAAAAAGCGTCTGAGATCGTTCAGAGTGGCCGGCTTGGAGGCTAGAGGCCGTGCAACCAGGTAGGATTGTGTCGTACGCCTCTGCGCTCTGCTAATTCTTTGCTAGATATCCATGACGTTGGAGCCAGCCAAGGCCAGGGAGGCTGCGAAGGAAGCTGTAATGTCGTCAATTGACATGCTGAAGGTAGAAAGGCAAGGTCGATGAAGATCGACGTTGAATTAGGGTTTTGGGTGCATCGTACAGAGAGCGGCGTGTTAGACAATTTTTTTCTTAGATATGAAAGAACATTTTAATTATTAATTTAATTTTATTGGTCAATAATGAGCCGATATATTTATTGCTTGGTCAAACGTAAAAAGTATAATAAAAGGCATATAGGCCGAGTAATAAAGATACACCGTACCGGCTCAACTCCAAAAAGTTGGTGGGTTTGGTAACTTCTTTAATTCTTTTTGTTACTACGTAGGTTCAATTTTTATTAATACAGTAAGCCCTTTTAGAGGGGATGAAATCACCTGTCCCCGTATACACTATCCCCGTATACACTATGGACCAATAAAAACTTGGGGATAGTATATTAGGGACAGGTGATTTAATCCCCTTTTAGAGCTAAAGGTTTAGTTGGTATGGAACGATCACGAAATGAGCAGTAAATATTAGACACTAATTGGTAGAATTTTTATTGGCTTTGTGAGTTTTGAGTTTTGACTAACACGTAGTATGACCAAATTTTGCCTTCTTTCCTCTCTTGTATACACTAAATTCAAAATTAATTGAGAATGTGGAGATTAGAAGGAAGATTTATTCTCTTATTGAAAAAAATAAAATAAAAAATTAGTCACTCAACAATATCAAAACAAAACCTATAATGATATGTTTGACCAAATACAAATCAAGGGCCCATAAACAAAATTTGCAAAACCCCAATCTTGCCATGGAAAAACTTCTGAAAACACGAAGTACTCGTTGGGTAGAGAAAATAACACTAATTTTTCATTTCTTAAAGAAAACAACAAAAAATCTTATCGGTAACCTATTTTTTGAGGGTGATTGAAGACATATCCATTGATCGAAATCATATGACCTTACTACGTCAAGTTAGAGGGATATAGAGAACCCTCATATTATAGATCGATGCTCAATTATTAAAAGACTAAAATTCGAAAAAAGGGAATCTCTAAAACCTAAAATCCAAAAGGAAAATGCAGAAAATAAAGAAACCCCTACTTCTATACAACCCTAAATCAAAGTAACTGTCTTGACAAGTCTTGATGCCTAGACCATCATGATGTACATCTCCACTCATCAAACCAGCAAGCAGCTTCAACCTAGCAACTGTATAGGGCAAAGAGCAGGATAGACCAGTCCCCGAAAGGCCTAGACCAAGCCCCAACCCAAGTGAGGGAGAGAAGGGGAACTGGGCTAGCACTACGCCAAACTGCGCTAGCACTAGGCCCAACCCACCAAACTGCACCTCTACATCCCAGAAAGGCTAAAGCCCCAATTCCAACCCTTCGTCTCCACCACCCAAGTCGACCAGATCTGATCCTTCAGACAGGCGACCCCCACCTATCACCCTTCTGGGGCCGCAGGTGGCCTTTCACCATCAGGATAGCTGGAAAAGACCCTCCCTTGGGTCTAACCTGGAACGAACCTCACCCGGAGGAGGAGGAGGAGAATACCTGAACACCACGAACCAGCCCCGCTTCCCGTAACATAGAGAGCGCTAATGAGCGCTTCACACCTCCACCGACCAGAGCAGAAGCCGCCTCACGCCGACTGCTTCAAGTCGTACACTAACGACCAACAACACCACCTCAGAGTTGCGGTGTTGACCCCAAACCCAAAAGCTCCGATTCCCAGCCCAAAGCCGAACAAACCATCGAACAACACAACTCAATCTTCACACCGAATAAATCGACTCTCGAGGCACCCAAAGCAGGCAGAAAACTAGAGGTCACCGCCGCCCTGCTACACAAATCCCTTAGGATTTCAGTTTTCTCAACTTTGAGTTTTCTAGAGCGATTACACTATAGAGAAGCTGTTAAAGATGCTCTTGTGGGTAACTTACTTTTGAAAACTCGAAAAATAAAAATTATAAATATTTCAAATTTTCTCTAACAATCTAAAAACGTCAATCCTAAACCTTTACTTCTAAAAAAAATCTCTAAGAGTCCTAGATACACTAGAACAAGTTTCCTAAAGCCTTACGAAGTAAAGAATCCAAAACTAACAAGGAATTAGTTTTGAGCCGCAACCCTAAAATGTGGTTTGCAAAAAAAAAAAAGGTGCCAATTTCACTTCCCATTAAATGGTCCAAATTTTTCTCTCCTCCTTTTGGTGTATTTCTCGTGGTGCTGATCTTCTTAGACAATGATTAATTTGGAGACTGGGGGATGGTAAAATAATCAAATTTTGGACTGATAGATGGCTTGGACAATTGCTATCATTAATGGTGTTCTTCCTAATTATGATGTATATATTATGCTACTATGTCTTGTTTTTGGGAAGATTTTGGATGGAACCTCACTTTGTTATCCCAATGCTTGCTTTATCTTCTTATTGAGTTAATGTTGAGCATTCCTCCTAGATTTGATCCTGTAATGATACTTTGGTTTGTAATTATACTTCTGATGGCTGTCTTTCTGTTAAAATTGCCTACGGTGGCATGTTTGTGATCATAATTCATTTACATATTTGTGCCCTAAAACATGAAAATTACTTGTTCTAAAGTCCAATTTAATGTTGACTAATCCAATTCCATGTTTTGTAGAAAATCTTGACAAGAGGAGAAAAAAGTGAAATTCCGGCAAATTTTCCGTGCACCACCACTTTTGGCGGCACAAGTGGCGGCGCACCACCACTCACGGTGGTGCCATGTATTTTCAGGCCATATTCATGGAGGATCAAGGAGGATGAGTACCATGACATCTATTCCATTACATCCATTCACATCATTCTATCTTAATCAAATTCCAAACCTTTTGGTTCCAATTCAACCAAACACTCCCTATTCCCAAAAGTCCACCATCATCATCACTTCAATATCTATCATGTTTTAAGCTTAATCACCATCTCTCACTCATCATTTCCTACTCTAACCTACACCATCACTCCCATACTCTTTTCCCTTGTTTTTGGGATCTATTACCACTCTCATACTCCACCTCTTTGCTGAATTCAAAAACCTAGCTGCTATCTTGACTTCTCAACACCATTTTCACCTCTATCTTCATCTATTTAAGCATCTCTTCTCACAAGGAAGAGGCATCACTCATACCACTCAATTACATCTTCTTTCTCTCCCCATCTCCTCCACAAAACCTCAATCTCCACCTCCTAAAATCCAAACCCATAATATCCATACTCCTTGAGCTCCATCACCACCACCACAACTGCCATCTTATACCACCACAAACTCTATCACCACCACCACTACTCTAACACTACCACTTAAAGTTAGTCAAAGAAGCATCATATCTTCATCACCATTTCATTCATCCTCAACAAGAAGTTCATCATTCATCCATTCCACCATCAAGGAGGATTCAAGGAGCATTGAAGGAGGAAAACAAGGGAGGAGCTAGCCATTGATTTGTCAAGCTTCAACTAGTTCATTCTTTCCTTTAACTCTTTAATTTACCTTGATGTATATTATATATTTGATGCTAATTTGTATGATTATAAGTGAGTAGTTACTTTGTTAAGGCTAGGGTTGAAAGCCCTAGCCAATCTTGTATGAATTGATGTTTTAATTTACATTTGAAGTTATTTGTGATTTTCATCTTCATATGCTAATTCAAGAAGTGAATGCATTAATTCAAACTTAACTACTTTGAATGTGTTGTGTTTGTCATCTCATGAAAAAATGTTTAAGGAGTAGTTAACCTTGAGCATTGATAGCATTCTCTATGTGCATATGAAGGTTGTGAGTTAAAATCACCTAGATCTAGGATTGGTTTGCTTGCATGATTATCTAAACTCAAAACTTTATGCATCTAGGAACAATGAATTGAGACTTAACCGGTAATAGGATTTGTTCATAGGTAGTTAATTCTAGACTTATCCGGTGGGAATTGATAACATCAAAGGAGTTTAAGCCTTTGTAGTCTTATCCGGATGCAAAGAGGGTAATTGGAAAAATTAGAATAGCATCACTTGTATTTGAACTTCAATACTTGCAAGGGAGGTTAGTGGTAGACAATCCAACCTCTAACTTCATCAATTATATTACTAGCTTATTTTAGAGTAGTTTTGTTTACATTTGAGCATTTATTTTAATTTGATTCACCACTCTATCCAACAAACAATTTCACTACCACCATAATGCACATATATACTTATCATGACCCTAGGTTTTCTTGTGAATTTAGGTTTGTGATTGTACATTTGCATATTCTAGCTCTCCTTAGGTTAACACCCTAGTTAGTGAAAGGAAATTAATCCTCGTGGGTTTGTCAACCTTTCTTAAATCTCTATACTATTACTTGTACCCCTTATACTTGAGGGTGACTATTTGGCTAACACGCCACCTTTGAGCTGCTTTGGCCTTTGGGATGTCACCACAAGCTACCCTCAATGCCATTCCATCATCTCTACTTCACGGTTTTTCATTCTTTTGTACTAGAAAAATACTTATGTTTTCTTTTATGTATTTTGAAACTATGAGGAACTTATTGTTAGGGGCAATTTTAAAGCCCTATTCTATGTGAAATTCATGTTTATGTGTTCTTGATTCTTTGCTTTTTGCGATTTCATGAGATGATAATCTGATTTTGTTTTATTGAAAACTTTTATGTGTGTTTCTTCTTTGGTTGCAAACTTAAAACAATTGCATGTAATTGTGCAAACTTAAAACAATTGCATGTAATTGAACTAGTAATTAGGTTTATGCTTTGTAAAGGCTTTGGACAAAGGCCGAAATCAATTGGTTTGTATTATTGAATCGACATGCTTTGTGTACTAGGATTAATACAATTATTGACCAAACTTTCACTTGGTTTTTTTTTTTTTTTTTGAAAGGTTCACTTGTTCTTAATGATTCAAAATTATTTTAAGATATGATTGCTTTGATCACTCTATTGCATGTTTTGAAATATGTTAGTTTAGTGCTTTGCTAAATTAATTGTGTAAAGGAAAGTAAAATAAGAGACATTGATTGCTTTGATCTTTGTTTCTTGGGTGATATCTTCTCATGGCATTAGTAAAGGATATTAGGAAGCATATCATGATTTGATCATATGTGGTGGTGGATAAATTGTTCTTAACGTCTTCATCCATATCACTGTAAATCCCACATTGTTTATATGATTTACTTCATTTTTCTGCGTTACAAAATCTAAACCCCCCCCCCCCCCCCCAATTTATGTTTTAGGATTCTTTTATTCTTTTATTTTTGTTTTTGTAAATAATACCCTATATTTGTAAATTAATTCTTTATTTGTTACGTGATTATAGGTGTACCCTTAATCCCCGGCTTGAACGATCCCTACTTATTCTATACTGACAACTACATCTTTAAGGGTTAAATTGTGTGCTACTTTTAGCATATCAAATAACTCTACTAAAAATTTGGCAAAATCACCCCTAAAGATGGACTACCCAAAACCAATAAAAACTCAATTTATAGTTCTAAAATCAACAATCACTACTACAAAAATCGAAACACACAACACTCATCACACAACAGAACTAAAATCTGCTGTTGTGTGTTAACACAAACTCTATAATACAACGATACAATTATGTTTCTGTTGTGTGAATATAAGCAAATTGAAAACTTTTTTTTTAAGAAGATATTGCACAACTGAGTTAAGAAGTTTCCGTTGTGTGAATGTGAGGCCTAGATGGAGGGAAATGAGCACATAATTCCCTCCCAGAAGGAGCTCAATTTGAATTATCCACACAACAGTTTTTTTGATATCTGTTGTATAATGAAATGTTGCATGAACTTTGAGAAATCCTCTAGGTACACCTAGTGCAAGTTGCACAAATTTGTACAACAGATTGTGATAGTGCTGTTGTCTGAGCATGGAAACAAATTGTACAGCGCAACAAAGTTTCACTCAAATGAAACCAATAATCACAGGCGGCAAATTTTCCCTCTCAGCCTGCTTTGTAATCATATGCTCATACAACGGTGCTTTAATTTTCTATTGTTGGAGAAACTGGGAAGTCCCCCACGTACTAAACATCATTTTTCCTTCACTCCCTTGCATTAAACCAACCATATAACCTGTACTAATCAGGTCAAAGCCTCTCTACCTCCTCTCATTGGCAAACTTATTCAACCCCATCTCAATTTTCTTATATTCCTCCTTTCCTTGTTCACTTTTACCTTTCATTTCTTGCCTTGAGTTTTTCAGCAAGGCCTCACCAAGACATCTTGCCAAAACAACACCGTCTTCTATTGCGGAGCAACCTCCTTGGCCGAGGTCCGGGGTCATAGGATGGAGCGCATCTCCAGCTACACAAACATTAATTGCCTTTGCTAATATTTCCCCAAAGAAGCTCCCATGGATGCCTAAATCTCAAAGGAGAGGAAACAAAAGCATCCAATTCAGTGTTTTTAATTACAGCTTTTATTTCATCAGGTATATTTCCCAGCTTGCTCAACATAAATTGCTTCATCTCAGCTGGGTTCTTCTCTAGCTCTTTCTCTACAAGAAATGAAAAGAACATAAGTGACATTTGGGGTTGAAAGTGAACAAGCATACTTTATCGAGTAAGACATTAGTATACAATTTTTCACTGTGTGCTATTTTTCTTGTGATTGATGAACGCTGAGAACCAAAGGAAAATTCTATAATGTGTTAATGTATGACATGCATACAATTGCCTTAAAACTGGTAAAATGAGTCCTCAAAATAGTAATATTAGTCCTCAAAGTGGTAACATGAGTCCTTAAAGTGGTAAATTTTCTTAGTTTACCATATGAGTCCTCAAAATAGTAATATTAGTCCTCAAAGTGGTAACATGAGTCCTTAAAGTGGTAAAAATAGTTGATGTATGAGAAATGTTAACATACCATAGCTTTACCCGAGAACCAATGCTGAAGCATTTGGAAAGAAAGGTATATGGTTGCATGTGCTACTTTTTTTGTTTTTTATTTTTTATTTTCCTTTTTTTCTTTCAGCATAACTATGTATAATACATTAATACTCAATAAATTTGGGGGTGGGAGAGCACTTAATTGCTCTTCCCGACTCCTATCTTAACCAAAAAAACAAAAAAAACATTAATACTTACTAGACTACAAAATGCCCCAAAATTGGTGTGAAAAGCTCACCTTGGTTGGTTGGAGTCCAAGTGAAGAACCAATAAACAGTTTTATCATCACAAGGGATGGCACCAGATCTAACACCATTGCCAAAGAACTGCATGAACATGGGATCAAACCCATGACTGTTCTTGTAGGTCGCACGACCTCTTATAGCATGTCTCCCTGTAAAGGCCGGTGGCTTGAAGCCCAGCCATTTGGCCACCACTGAGTTCACTCCATCACACCCAACCAAAACCTAATCAAGCACAATGTTGATAAGCATTGGATCAAAATCTTACCTGCATTTAAAGGTGAGCTGTTCCTTTGTACCACTTTTTTTTATTATTAAAAAGAAAAAAGTGTACACCAAAGCAGGAGGGAGATAGACCTAATTGGAGGAGTATACCAGATACTAAAAGAGAGACATGCATGTTTTAATAGTTGTAGCTAGATACTACTCTTTGAATGATAGATACTGAATAGGTATTAAAATTAGTTATAGTTGTATGATGCAAATGAAATGTAATTAGTTAATACAAGACTAACCTTGGCCTTGAGGATGGTTCCATCAGCAAGATGCAGCAGCTTAAAGTAGCCTGATTCCTCAATGGAAACCACCTTGGAGGAGAACCTGACTGTGCCACTAGGAAGTTCATTTGCAAGGGCTTCCAACAACAACTTCCTCTGCACGCAACGAACTTCATGGTCTCCTCTGCACATCATGTAGTGTACAGTCGGGTTATCTGATTGAGCGTACTTGATTAATTGAATGTCAATGCAAGCAAACAATATGATTTCCAGACGTACTAGTCTAATATTAGGCATAACTGAATACTTTCTGCACTATTTAGAAACTATAATGATTGATTTGTTACTAATGATTTTCTATATAGGTTAGTTGGGGGTAGCAAAGTTTACATAAAAGTGAGATGCGGCAACCTGAAGAATACAGTAAGTCAGTGAAGAAGGTAGTTAAGAGTGTTAGACTAGTCTAGTGGGCCACTTACTGTTTTCCCTTGTCCTTCAGTGACATCTCAAACACTGGAAGCCCAGAAACTGTTGAGTAAGTAACATTCCTGGATTCAGAAAACCACGTATATATGTCATATAGATCAACTGCAACTACTAGGAAAATAGAAAACTAGCCAAAAATATATTGCAGAAAGAGATAAACATTCAAAGATATGATAGCTATACTTGATTATGTCACATCGTCCACTATCAACCACACACTGAAGAAAGTAGTATAAGCTTCTCAAATTAACAATTTGACAACATAATATGTTAAATTACCTATGAAGTGTCTCGTGTTGTCTCCGAAGAGATTCCCCAATTCCAATGGCATCCAAGGCCTTCCAGGCATTTGTCCATGTTGAGAATGCAAATCCAGTCGTCCTCAAACTCTCTGATGTTTCCAACACTAAGCTCCGAATTCCCAGCCTGCACCAAAACTTCAATTAATTTAGCCTTCCATAAGTATGAACAGAACTAGCTAGCATGTGCACATATTCATGAACAAGACACTCTGCGTTTCTATGTAAGTGTGAGTTAGTGAGTGAGAGAGAGAACCTGTGAAGTCCTAAGGAAGTTGTAAGGCCAGCAATTCCAGCTCCAACAATCACAATTTCTTCTACTACTTCCATTGAAACTTGAATAAGCTGAGGCTTGTTTGGGTTTTCACTTTTCTGTGGAAACCGATCACAGAACAAAGATATATATAACAACAATCACGAGATGGCGGCAATTGGATAGTGTAGATACAAACAATTATGATGACGACTGGGATGACGAGCATACTACATTAACACTCATAGGTGACTACTAGAGCAACAACCAATGTTCATCTGAATTATGCCGCCCTTAATTTATTATTCTTCTTTAGTGGTTAAGTTAAACTTGATCAGTTTAAGCTTAATTAAACCTTCATTATGGTACCAGATACTTTTTTTTTTTTGGTTACATATGGTACCAGATACTTTGTATTAGAAGAAGCCATTTATTATTTTATTTTTATTTGTTAGCAATAGCAGACATGTTTGAGTACTAAGTATTTGTAGGACTCATAGGTATACAATAAACAAAGTCATTTTCCTTTTTGGCGTGAATGCATAATCATTTTCTTGATTGGCAAACTTTACAGAAGATGCCAAGTTAACTTGGTCCTTTCTTTTCATTACTTTACTTCAGAAAAGAGTTTGTTCAATAATTTTAGTTGTTATGCGGTTTACTATTGATCTTTCTGGATGCGCACATCCCTGGTGGTTCAACTATCAACATTCATACATATCAAGTTAGAGGATCTACTAAATCATGCATGTTTGGCCTAGACTGGTTTGAATTAGGTTTGATACTAATGACAGAAAATAAGAACTCTTGGTGGAGTCCATGCACAACCATGCCAATTCCATACATAAAATAAAAGAAAAATTTTATCTTGACCAATCATAATCGTGCAACTCGTGATAAAAGAGATAGACATATAGTTGTATACAACTTGTCTTGAGAAGGGTTGAAATTTAATGAAAGTCTCGTAAGATACGGCGGAGGAAGCGCCACTTAACCAATAATATTCATACTATGAAAGTTACAAAAACTGATTGGAATTTAAGATACCAATAGAAAGTAATGCAAGTGGTGCTGAGCTTCCCACAATCAAAATCAGCCTTTTTCAACAGCAACTTGGGGATTAAAGGCCCCAGAAATCTGTTCAACAAGGTCATCAACTTTCCTTAGCTCCCCTGCATAAAACCAACCACATTAGCTGTCCCCAAAGAACCTCCCAAGGAGGTTTATATCTCAAGGGAGACGATATAAAAGCATCCACGCCAGTTCAGTGTTTTCTATAGTAGCCCTTACTTCATCAGGAATCTTTCCTAGCTTACTCAACACAAATTGCCTCAATTGAGCTGGACTCTCTTCCAAACCTTTCTCTAAGACATGAGCAGTAAACAACAAATTTAAGGATCTATCTTAAGTTAGAAGTCAGACCTAACTGGTGTTATGTAACCTGTTAAAATTTGTCTCAAAAGAAGGAATCATAATGGAAGCAAAAGCCGGCCCCCAACCAAAAAAAATGGTGTGAAACTCTAATCTTGGCATGAGGGATCCAAGTGAAGTACCGATAAACAGCTTTTTTTATCACAAGGCGGGATGACACCAGATCTAACTCCATGCCTGAAGAACCGCATGGATATGGGATCAAATCCATGATTGCTCTTGAAGTTTGCCTGACCTCTAATAGCGGATTTCCCTGTAAAAGATAGCTGCTTGAAGTTTAGCCATTTTGCAACCACAGAGTTGACTCCATCACACCCAACCAAGACCTATTGAATCACAGAATTGATACTTGATATGGTAATTAATAGAATCCCACATTGGAAATCGTAGCCTTGCACATATAAGGTAATAACACTAGCATCCTGATCATCAAAACTTTTAACTTACAAAAAAACTCTACCTTTGTCTTTGAGGATGGTTCCATCAGCAAGATGCAGAAGCTTAAAGTAGCCTGATTCTTCGATTGAAACAACTTTTGATGAGAACCTGGTTGTGCCACTAGGAAGTTCATTTGCAAGGGATTCCAACAACATGCAGCTTCCTTTGCACACAACGAACTTCATGGTCTCCTCTGCAAATCATGTAATGTTTACAGTCTTGATTGATTGAATGGTAATCTAGCAAACAATATGGATGCTTCCAATACCAGCTTAACAATAGGCATTACTAAATTAACCGCAAGAAATAGTTTCTGTACTAAAATTATAAAATATTATAGACTCAGTAGAGAAGCAAGAAAAATACAAACTACAGATGAACTTAAACTAGTCTAGCTAGTGATAAACCTACTCTTTTCCTTTGGCCTTAAATGAAATTCCAAAAACTGGAAGCCCAGAAATGGTTGAGTAAGCAACACTCCTGTATTCAAAACTTCTGAATGACTCAGATTGGCATTTCGACAAGTAAAACAACATTTCATTGACGGTAGCAAGTGCTAGTGCTAAGCTAAGCTAGTGTAAGTGTGAGATGTGAAAAAGGAAAAAAAAAATGGTGATATATTCCAGAGTTGTAATTAATTAGTTAATTACCCACGAAATCTGTAATTTATTAGCCGAAGAGCATCAGCAACACCAATGGCTTCTAAGGCTTTCCAGGCATTTGTCCGTGTATTCAAAACAAACCCTGTAGTCCTCAAACTATCCCATGATTCCAACACTACTTCGAATCCCCAGCCTGATCCAAAAATTTAATCTCAACTAGTTTTGTTCAGAATAATCACAGATAAGGATGACAAGCACACTACTGCCAAGCGAGAAGAGCCACTCTTCAATAGCAGCCCAGGTTTCCTGTTAGGTGACTGCAATAATACTGTTCAATAATGCAACCAATGCTTTCCATTATTAGCAAAGCAGCTATGTTTTTTTTTTTCCTCTTCTTTTTCTACTTAAAACCCGCCATCTTTGGGTATTAGGACAGTATCCCTTACCCTGTAGCAAGACAAAGCTTGTGAACATGTGGCTTATATGTCAATTAAAGGCTTCATGTAAGAATAGGAACTGCTTCTATAGCAGAGATTAAGCAAATGAGGTCGGCAACTACACCTGTTTTAACTTTTAACTGGTGAACCATTGCCAATGAGTTTTAATATTCGTAAACTCTTAATTAACTTCCACTTAATAGGAGATAATACAAGTTTTGGTTTTGACATAACACTCCAATAGCTTATCCTTGGTAGTTACAAATTACAAATTACTAGATACGTTCTCTGTATCATTGCATTTAAGGGCTTTTCAGCTTCCCACAATCAAAATCAGCCTTCTTCAACAGCAACCAGGGTAGGATTGGAGAAAAAAACTTGTTCCTCAAGAAAGAAATTATTTTTCCATCAATCTCCTGTATTAAATAAAACACATAAGATGTAATAATCAGATCAATGCTTCTCCATTTCCTCTCACTGGCATAATTCCTCAACCCCATTTCAATCCTCTTACATTCCTCTTTTCGTTCTTCATCTTTATCTCTAATTTCTTGCCTCCAGTTCTTCAACAAAGCCTCACCGAGACATCTTGCTAATACAACACCGTCTTCTAATGCAGCACAACCACCTTGGCCGATGTCTGGGGTCATGGGGTGGAGTGCGTCTCCAGCAACACATACACCACCTTTGCTAATATTTCCCCAAAGCAGTTCCCAAGGGTGCCTATATCTCACTGGAGAGGATACAAAAGCATCCAATTCAGTGTTTTCTATAACAGCCCTTATTTCATCTTGTACCTTTCCGAGCTTGGGTAAGATATATTTTTTCAACTGAGCAGGGTTCTTCTCTAGCTCTTTCTCTGTAGACATGAAGTATAGACAAGAAATGAGACCAGCATATACTACTTTAGGGTTCATATTCATAAAGGTTTCTGAATTGAATTAAAAAGGCACATTTTCGAGTTGCCTAAGTAAAATACTGTCAAAAACAATTTCCAACAATTTATCATTGTCGTTTGCCATCTGTTATGACATTGAGAGCAAAACACCATTTTCAAAGCATGGAAGAAAAGGCCTCTAAGGTTACTATACTAAAATCACCAGGATATGACATTGAAGCAAAGATGCCCCAAAACTGGTGTAAAATGCTTACCTTGGCTGGAGGGAGACCAGCCAAAGAACCAATAAACACTTTTATCATCACAAGGAGCAGCACCAGATCTAACACCATTGCCAAAGTGCTGCATGGTAATGGGTTCAAAACCATGACTGCTCTTGAAGTTAGCACAACCTCTAACCACGGATCTCTCTGAAAAGACTGGCTTCTTGAAGCCCAGCCATTTTGCCACCACTGAGTTCACTCCATCACACCCAACCAAAACCTATTCAATCACAGTGTTCACATTATAAGTGGTGGATGTTTCAGTCACAAAATGCATATATGATTCTGGTTCTCTGCTATGATTGGAATGCAAAACTACAATGGTCAAATGCGAGAACCTCAATAGCAGATGTCACATTGGGAAGGGGACAGGACAATAGAGTTGGGATTTGAGCACAATGTGTCTATGACACTAGTCATTTTAACTTCTAATAATGGAAAAATAGTGGTATAAGGAAATACTAACTTGTGTACCTTGGCTTTGAGGATGGTTCCATCTGCAAGGTGCACAAGCTTAAGGTACCCTGATTCCTCAATGGAAACAACCTTCGATGAGAACCTAATGGTACCGCTGGGGAGTTCACTTGCAAGGGCTTCCAACAACAAATTCCTTTTCACACATCGAACTTCTTGGTCTCCTCTGCAAATCATGTAGTGTTCACACTCTATATCATCTGAGGTGAATTGAATGTTTACAACAATGGATACGAACAAAATCAATCATACAGAAACAAATTGATACAATCTAGCGAACAATCCATTCACAGTACTAGGGACCACTAAAGGTCGAAAGAGATATATTTGGGGTTGAAAAGTAAGCATAATGAGATGCAGTATATAGTATATACACTGATAGAGGAATATCAGCTACACAGTGAGGCTCTCAGACTACTGGTCGACTTACTGTTTTCCTTTGTCCCTGTATGACCTCTCAGACATCTGAAGCCCCGAAATTCTTGAGAAAAGCACACTCCTGTTCAAAACTATGCAATCAGTTTAATGCATGCCTGAAAATTGAGTGAAAACAAATCTCACAAATTATAAGTCACTGTCTATTCACTCTATTGTCTAGTAAAAATATTGGTAAGAGTACTAGCTAGAGTATCAGAGGGAAATGTTCGTAGTTTTATACTTTAGTAGAACACAGAAACTCGATCTCAATTCTTTGTTGGGGAGGTCATTAATGCATATGGATTTATTACAGGTTTTCCAGCTGTAAAATACTAAAATTATATATCAAGGCCTATGAACAATTAACGTAACCAGATACTTTTCCCAAAAAAGAAAAAGTGCGTCTCAGTAATTTTACAAGTATATCTAACAAAAGCGTATAACTCATTCCCAATTTTGTTGCTCAAGATCACAAATAGAAACAATGATTCATCTGATAACTAGCTCATTTTTAAACTTTGACAGCATAATATGATCAGTCAAGCTTACCCGAGAAGAGTCACATGTTGCTGCCGAAGACAATCGCCAATACCAATGGCATCTAAAGCCCTCCATGCATTTGTCCATAATGACAATCCAAACCCTGTTATCCTCAAACTATCAAATGATTCCAGCACTAAGCTTCTAATGCCCAGCCTGCACCAAAATTGCAACTTTTCTTACACAATAATATATCAACATGTATCAACATTTCACCCTGTGTGTGCTTGACTATGTGTACCTGTGAAGTCCCAAGGAGGTTGTAAGGCCAGAAATTCCAGCTCCCACAATCACAACATCTTCTACTACTTCCATGGTTTCTTATTATTCTCTGAAGTTTTTACTCTTGTTAGTGGAATGCGAAGCAGTGAAGCACAATTAATACTAGGATATATATCCAAGAACTAGGAATTCATTATCTTGTGATGACAATAAGATGACAATGACTTGATGAGGATGATGGAGAAACTACTATGGAGAGGTTGGATAGCAGACACCAAGTGTTTGAGTGAACTTTCTTTTCTTAATTCATACTTATACTCAAAATAGATAAGCTATCTGCTTTGGACACTGGAGGGGGCAATCCCAAATTGGGCATAATGCCACCAACTGCTTTGTACTTAGTAGCAACTAGCCATTCTTACCTCATCAGCCTTTTTTTGTGGAAGTGGATTCTTGTGGGATTCCTAGCTACTAGAAATTCCTAAACACCAACTCCGATTACTTTTCCTACTCATTTAAATCTTCACGAGTTATCAGTTGGAGTGTAGTAATCTGAATAGTAGCAAAGAACCCAATGCTTGACATAAAATTGCCTACCTAATCTCTAGTCAGAGTCCAACACGTACTTGTTATTGCCCATGCCAGCAACTCTAAGGTAGAAATCCGACATTTGCTATGCGTTGTACTCCATTTTTAGAGCATCCCCAATAGAATTTTCAAATGCGTTTTATGTGGCTACTTAACATACTTTCACAAGTTTTTCTTTTTTACTGCTGAGCATCTTGTCTGAGTCTGAGGATATTGTTCGGTGGTGGGAGTGACAAGCTGATCTGGGGAAGGTGCTATGGAAATTACATATTCCACCAAAGCTCAAAACTTTTACCTGGCTTATTTCTCATGGGAGCTAATTCTCTCACAAACATGCACACAAACATGGAAAGGGTTAAGAGAAGACTCACTTCTAATGCTCTTTGTCCTACTTGCATGCAACAGAATGAGACATTTGTACATCTTTTGAATGATTGTCCCTGTACATACCTCCAATAATATGGAGTATTTGCTATCTCACCAAGCATAAGTAACGCCCACTTTGGGACATCCACGAGACATGGCAAGGCCCAACCGCGACATCCATCATGTAGCCCTATGCTCAAGCTACGCCACGGTATCCGGAAGTCGCAAATCCGCCGCCGGGAAGCCACGTTCCCACCCTTGCCAAGTTGCCTCCACAATATGCTTTTCTATACTAGAATAGTGATAATCTCATCCCACATCGAAGAGAATGTAAAGGAGAAGCATTCCTTCATCTATAAAAGGAATGCCTCCTCCCACTTAAACATCCAACATCCCATTACATCTTTTGTAATCCCTTTGGGCCGCAAGGCCCAAACACACTAGTTAAACATTCAAGTGGACGTAGTTTCCCGCTAAGGCGGGAAATGAACCACTATACTTCTTGTGTCGTTCTCTCTCTCTCTCTCTCACTTAAGCTAACTAGAGATCCCACGGATCACTAACGTTAACATTGGCGCTGTCTGTGGGAAGCCGACACACAAAGGCTTCATCACCTACCACGAACTTTGGCCTGTCAACGTCCGGTCAACACCCAGCGGGGTTGGTCAACGCCGGTCAACGCCCAAGAAGTGGTCAAAACTTGCAGAAACTGCTCAAAACACCAACATATGGGTTGGTCAACGCCGAACAAAGCTTGGTCAACGCTGATCGAAGAAGGGTCAACGCTGAACTTCCAAAAACAAAATGGGCGGCAAAAATTCTCTGGACACCCAGAAAACTTCTCTGGGCACCCCTCTAATTTTCAAATTTCCCGCCAGTTCCTACCAACTGCAGCTCCGTCCACCTTCGATCGAGCTCGTAGTCTCCATCAGGCTCAGCTGAAATGATCCTCCGCCGAACTCTTGAGTCTCCGCCGGACTCTTGAGCACTAGCAAGCATTCTTCGACCAGCAAAATTCCTCCGCTGAGCTCTGTCGCCGCTGACTATCATCACCTCAGCCAAGAACCCATTTTCTTCAGAGCACCGCCGGCCAAAATGTCCGTTCCGCTAGACTCCACCAGTCCGCCACATCACCACTGCCAACAGCAGCGATGGGCGCCGCTACCAGTCATCCGCCCAACTCTCAACTCTCTTCCGCTCAGCTACATCAGCGCCTCCGCTAGGCTCCGCCAGCGCCCGCCCACCGGCCTACCAGCTCTAGGCAAGCAGCAAGCCCTCCCCGCGCTCGGTAGCAGCAAGCCCAGGCACCGCCGAACTCGGAATCTCCGCCGAACTCCAGGCATGCTTCGAAGCTCCGCCCAACTCAAGCACCGCCGAACCCAAACCTCCGTCCGAGCACCGTGCTCCGCTCCGCTTGACTGTTCAATGCCGGCTTCTTCCGCCAACCTCTGCCCGGCTGCAAGACCACGAGCAAAGTTCCATACAGCCGACCAGCTGCTTCCGCTAGCTATCCTCCGCCGAGCTCGAACTCTCTACTGAGCTCCGTGATCTCTGCCAAGCTCCAGGAGAACGCCAGACTCCACTGAGCGGCTCTGCTGGCCCATGCACCGCTGGCCACCACCGCCGACTTAAACTGCCGCTGACTAAGAGTACCGCTCCGCCAATCTTTACCGCCGGAAGGATTCACCGCCGAACTTCAAAAACACACCGCCAGCCATTTCCGCCGAGCTTCCTCCGCTGGCATCTCCACCGGACAGCCTCCGCTGGGAGTTGCCGCCGGAAATCAACGATATGATCCTCCGCTGGGATTCACCACCAGTGGCAACTACTTCTTCCTCTGCTAGGCGGAGGCCTGACCCAGGGCCTTCCTTCTGCAAAACTGACGAACAGATGAGTTTTTCTTTCCAAGGCATATATAGTATAATATATTATCATTGCTTTAGGGGGCAAACTGTCTTCACCACGTGAACGACATGCATTTCAAATCATTGACTTATGGTATACATGCACATACGTATCTATATGTGTTACTGCTTGTCATCCCACCTGTCAAAGCATCCATGAGCCCATGTGCTATGCACATACCCCCCCTATGTAATCAAAAGCAGCTTCACGTATATTACTATATATGGCAGCTTCATAAAGAACACCACGTGCCTAGACCTCTGACTCGTCAGGCGGTGGTAGTCCGTCTAGCATCAAACAATTTTTTTTTATTTATTTGTTTTTATCTCCTGTGCACTTGCCAAATGAATATTGCATGATAATTTGTCAGTGAGAAGTATATTTGCAGTACCGAGCCTGTGGTCTGTATTTGGCTACCACTTATATCAGAGATATGCATGTACACTTGCCTACACGTTATAATGTCGTATACACGTTTCATCGGTGCTTAGCTCGTTTGCCTCCGTCATTATCAAACTTGGCATATGCATATTCATCGGTACATATTTCACTTTGTCCAAATTATCAAGGTATCCTGTGCAAAGTATACATGCAAATTATTGGTGTCGATTTTACAAAATCCGCATACTAATCATCTATTTTTGCAAGGAAATTCAACTATTTCTATCAAGCATTCAAGCGCAACTATGAGTTGACGTACAATATTGGAGCACTTTATCCACCAAGGCAATGAACAGTCATGCTCGGCCAACTCCGCTAGCCTCCAAATCGGCATAAGATAAGTAGCTATGTCTTATCTCTTGCGCTCTTGCAATTAGAGCCTTTGCCATGACTATACATGTCTCCATGACCCCTAAGCATGCCTACAAAATGTTATTAGCGACTTTACTACAAGTACATGCTATACACATATGCCATGCTTCTATTTTAATTGCAACTCAATTAAATAAACATGTGACATTCATCTAGACGCTTGTGACACTTACGACTTAGTTAAAACATGCTCGGATAAAACGACTTGCTCGGGTTACGACTCGCTTGGGTATCGAGTATGGCCCCGACTTGCGCTTGGGCCACGCCTCGCATGCTCGCACCGCGCCTACACACTCAACTACACCCAACTTGCTCGAACAACCCAACTTGCTCGATCATGTCCAACATGTTTTACTTAAGCCCCAAGTTCACAAACGCTTCATGTCACCGGGACTACTCCCACAAAATTACTATGGACATCCATTACACTTGCCACTATCTATTGTGCGTATTAATGGCCATAAGATCCACATATACAACTACCAATATTTTACATGTTCATACACATTAATGGAATATGGAATTCTTCTACCATTTGTTAATCCGCTACAAATCGAATTCTTTTCGCATTCCATTAATACGAACGATAACCAATACAACAAGCATTCTACATATGCGCGTTTTTTGTCTCATTGTGCAGGATCAAACGAGTCCCTTCTTGCTTACGGAGTTCGGGGACTTGTAGGGGCTCCGTACCGCCCGGTTACTTATGCTTGATGACTTCATGATTTGAACTCCCCAACCAATAAGCTCCTCTTACTTGGGGACTTCGGGGACTTGTACATACCTCCAATAATATGGAGTATTTGCTATCTCACCAAGCATAAGTAACGCCCACTTTGGGACATCCACGAGACATGGCAAGGCCCAACCGCGACATCCATCGTGTAGCCTTATGCTCAAGCTACGCCACGGTATCCGGAAGTCGCAAATCCGCCGCCGGGAAGCCACGTTCCCACCCTTGCCAAGTTGCCTCCACAATATGCTTTTCTATACTAGAATAGTGATAATCTCATCCCACATCGAAGAGAATGTAAAGGAGAAACATTCCTTCATCTATAAAAGGAATGCCTCCTCCCACTTAAACATCCAACATCTTTTGTAATCCCTTTGGGCCGCAAGGCCCGAACACACTAGTTAAACATTCAAGTGGACGTAGTTTCCCGCTAAAACGGGAAATGAACCACTATACTTCTTGTGTCGTTCTCTCTCTCTCTCTCTCACTTAAGCTAACTAGAGATCCCACGGATCACTAACGTTAACAGTCCCCGAGCTTTATCTACTTGGAAGCAGATCATGTGCTCTACCTCTATCTATAGGACCACTAATTTAGATTAAAGTGGATGGTTCTGTGCAAATGCATATAGTAAAGAGAGCTGTTATGATGGCTTGCAATGGATCACTATTTTTCTCTTTACTTGCTGGTAATTTGTGGAAGTGGAAGAATTGTTCCATTTTTTATGAAAATTTCCAATACCCTGCCCAGCCAAGTAAGATCATAACTAATGACAGTTCCACAGCTTGGTATAATGCTCAGGGTTCTAGTATGTTGAGAAAGTTTCCTCATTCCTTTCTAATGGTCCAAACCTTGCCCTGGATGGTATAAACTTAATGTTAATGGAGCCAAGAGTTTACAAAGTGGCAAAATTGGAGCTGGTGGTGCAATTCGAGTCTATTCTGGTGCTTTCATTAGCAATGGGGAAGTGCTTGAAGCTGAAGCATGAGGTCTTTTGCTTGGCATGCTTGATTGTTTGAATGCTAATCAATATGGATGGTTTCCAATACTAGTCTAACATTATGCATTACTTATTAAATTAGGGCCTTCATCGTGATTAAAAAAAGTAAATTAGGGCCTTGAGAATATTTTCTGTACAAACAATTGTAAACTATATAGACTCAATAGAGAAGTTAGAAGAATACAAGCTACAGATGAACTTGGACCAGCTAGTCTATGTAAGTCCAAAAACTGAAAACTAATACAATTGCATATAAACACAAACACATATATTGCACTCACATACACAGATGCATATATAATTATAGAGAAACAATTATGCACATCTTTAGAACAAGATGTATACCTGCTGGAACTGATGAAGCCATCTCAAATACAGATCTTCTGCACTTCTCTTTGTTTGCTATCTATCTATGGGGCAAGAACTGAATAGCTCGTATCAAAGAGGGTACAGGGACCTAGTATTTATAGTGAAAACATCCTAATACAATGCCCTCCCATAAAGGATAATTGTAATCACAATAATGTCTGTAATCACTATGAAATATGTATTCCGACATCTTAGTGCTTGATTCAAGCTATTTAGGTTTCCCAATATATTCATTTGATTCATATAATAAATATATTTAACAGGGAATATGAATTACTTAATATGTCTAATTACTTGCTCTATTAGTAACAGTAATTGTTGTGCTAAATATAAGCTTGTAATTGTTCAATATCAACTTACAATCTCCCACTTGAACATTTATAAGTTTTTTTTTTTTTTTGACTTTGTCAAGAGGAACCCAAAGGCTTTCTAGGTCCAAGATAAACCCCTTCAGCGCATGTGAAATGCTCCAACTGTGCATTGCAGCACAATGCCTGGCCACTTTGACAGCTTCGAGATTCGAACCTAGGTTAGGGAGCACACCCAACTAGACAAGAACCACTAGGCCACTTACAGTGGTTGAACATTTATAAGTTTATACAACAAGAGTACTGTAGTTCTAGACATAGTAATTAATCCAAAGTGTGCACCTGAGATAAAAGTATTCAAGTACCTAATCAAATCTCTGTCAATCCATAATCATGATGAAGAACTACAGAAAAGGTTGCACTTAAAAGCACAGCTACTCCACAATCACATATCATCACAACCATGAACTACATGAGACACAAAGATGTCACTTAATATATACAATGTAGGTTTAATGAATCTTCTAAATGCATTTGTATATGGTCCTCTAAATGGTTCCATATGCCTGAACCTCAACACATAATTGCATCAGCAACTATTCCGAATGTGTTATCCAGCTCAAGTCTAGAATGAAACTAAAATGATTCAAAATAACTCATAAACTGAAGTTGTATACAATTATGAAATAGTTATTTGAAAGAATCACAAGAATAAAACAAGTACTGCAGTAACAAAATTACGCAATTGGATCCAGTAAAAGAAAAATTTTATTGTACATAAATTCATAAGATTCACAACTCAATGAGATCTCAAAAATACAACCAAAAGAAAATTCTGCAACTTAATGGAATAAAATTTCCAGCTTTACTATATGAACACTAACTCCCACTGAAACTAGCAATCAAACTCCCACAAAACTCAAGTATCTATAGTAGGCAGAATGCCAATGTTTTCAGTGTGTTTTTCAAAAGCTGCAATGGTTAATGGCTTAGTGAAAGGGTCTGCTAATTGGTTCAAAGTGTTGATTTTGGCAATAATCAACTCATTATGCTTTACTCTCTCTCGGACACTATAATACTTCAAGTCAATGTGCTTGGAGTTGGTGGATCTCTTGTTATTCTTTGTGAAATAAACTGCTGCAGAGTTGTCACAATGAATCTTCAAGGGTCTTGAAATGATGCTATCAACTAGTTTAGTCTGTGCAAGAAAATTCTTCAGCCATAGTCCCTGACATGTAGCCTCATAAATAGCAATAAATTCTGCCATCATGGTAGAGGTTGCTATTTGTGTTTGCTTTACACTCTTCCAAGCTATAGCACCCCCAGCTAACATAAAGACATAGCCTGATGTCGATTTTCCTGAAGCTGGAAAATGTCCTGCAAAATCTGCATCAGAATAACCTTCCACTTCAAGATCTTTGACTCTTCTATACACCAAACTATAACCCTTGGTTTTCTGAAGATATCTTAACACCTTCTTTCCAGCAATCCAGTGTTCATGTCCTGGATTTGACTGAAATCTTGCCAACATACCCACTGCATAGGCTAAATCAGGCCTAGTGCACACTTGTGCATACATTAGGCTTCCCACCAATCTGGAATAAGGTTTGGTTTTCATGTCTTCCTTCTCTAACTCATTCTTAGGACACTGATTTTTGTTCAACTTGTCACCTTTTGACATAGGTGCAGCTCCAGGTGAACAAGTATGCATTTCAAATCTCTTCAACACTTTTGAAATGTAGGCTTGCTGAGATAAACCTAAAAGACGTTTAGATCGATCCCTGGTAATTTCAATCCCTAGAACATATGAAGCATCTCCCAAATCCTTCATGTCAAAATTTTCAGAAAGAAAATGCTTTGTTTGCTGCAATAACCCTTTATCAGTGCTTGCCAACAGAATATCATCAACATATAACACCAGAAAAATAAAATTTCTGCCGCTGATTTTCATGTATACACATTCATCAACAAGATTTTCAACAAAACCAAAAGAAGTAACTACTGCATCAAGTTTTAGGTACCATTGCCTCGATGCCTGCTTCAATCCATAAATGGATTTATTCAATCTGCACACTAAGTGTTCCTTTCCAGGCTCTATGAAACCTACTGGTTGTTTCATATAAATCTCCTCATCCAAATCTCCGTTGAGGAATGCAGTTTTGACATCCATTTGATGTGATTCCATATCATAATGAGCTACTAGAGCCATTATGATTCGGAGTGCATCTTTGGTAGATACTGGTGAAAAGGTTTCATTAAAATCTATTCCTTCTTGTTGTGTGAACCCTTTCGCCACTAGTCTAGCTTTAAATCTCTCCACTGACCCATCAGCACACCTTTTAGTTTTGAAAACCCATTTGCAACCAATCGGTTTATGACTCCCAGTAGGCTCAACCAACTCCCAAACATTGTTATCATACATGGACTGCAGCTCTGCTTCCATTGCCTCTGTCCACTTTAAGCTTTGATCACTATTAATGGCTTGATTAAAGTTTTCCGGATCATTATCTTCTCCCCAATCAAATTCAGCTTCCTGCAAGTACACCATATACTCCTGTGGGTTAATAGTAGGTTTTCTAATTCTTCCAGATCTTCTAAGTTGTTGAGGGGCTGCTTCAGGATCAACTTGTGCTTCTTGCAAGTTTTGAGGCTCAGGTTCTTGCTCTACTTCATCCAGTTCACCCACTACATTTTCAAAATTGTTATTTTGATTTTCTGCAACAACCTCAAGTTGAGGCTGTTCAATATCTCCAGCTGCAGTTTCAAAAGTGATGGGGATGCCAATATTTTCAGACTCATCTTCAGGTAACTCTTGAAACTCAAATTCAAGATTTTCATATGAGTGAGAATAATTGATTTCATCAAGGAAAATAGCCTTGTTGGTCTCAATTATTCTTGTGGTGTGAGAAGGGTAGTAGAACCTGTAACCTCTAGAATTTTCTGGATATCCAATGAAGTGGGCTGAGATTGTCTTTGGATCTAATTTTCCTTCTTGAGGGTTATATGGTCGAGCTTCAGCCTTACAACCCCAAACATGCACATGATGCACACTTGGTTTTCTGTTTTTCCACAGCTCAAAAGAAGTCTTAGCCACAGCTTTGCTTGGAGTCCTATTTGTAATGTAATTTGCAGTTTTAAGAGCCTCTCCCCATAAGAATCTCGGCAAACCTGATGTGCACATCATACTCCTCACCATATTAAGAAGAGTTCTATTTCTTCTCTCTGACACACCATTTGATTCTGGTGTACCTGGAGTTGTATACTGAGCTTGTATCCCATGCTCCTGCAGATACAAAGCAAAAGGCCCCTTCTGCTGTCCAGCTTCAGTATATCTACCATAATATTCCCCTCCTCTATCTGACCTCACTGCCTTAATTTCTTTTCCCAATTCTTTTTCTGCTTCAGTTCTAAAAATTTTGAATTTTTCTAGGCTCTGTGATTTTTCTGAAATGAGGAAAACAATACAATACCTGGTGCAGTCATCTATAAAGGTAATAAAACATTTATTACCACATATAGTTTGGTGTGCAAAAGGTCCACAAATGTCTGTGTGGATAAGTTGCAATGGCTCTGTGCTTCTATTGGATTCCTTATTTTTGGATTTAGTCATTTTTCCCTTTACACATTCAATGCAGGTGTCAAAATCTGAAAAATCTAGTGCAGGCAGCAAGTTTTCTTTCACCATTCTCTGTAATCTATCTTTAGATATGTGTGCAAGCCTTCGATGCCAAAGATAAGCTGAGTTCTCACTGTGTTTTCTCTTTTTACTTATATCTTTCTGTGCACTCTCAATCAGCAATATTTCTTTAGGATAAGAACATTCAAGAGACAAATAATCATTCAAGAGAGAAGCTGAGCCAATATAACGAGAATCATGGGAGATTTTTATTCCGAAAGAGTCGATGTAAAAAGTACATATTTGTTTCACTAACTGAGAAACAGAAATTAAATTCCTCTTCATCGAGGGAATATAGAAAACATTGCTCAAATCAAAATGAGTGCCTGAGCCTAACACTAAACGGACTGTGCCTATAGCCTTCACAACCACTCCCATGCCATTCCCAACTGCTACTTGCACCTCATTTTTCCTTGGAGCTCTCTTGCTTAGAAAGCCCTGCAATGAATTCGTAATGTGAATCGGTGAGCCGGTGTCAATCCACCAAGAACTAGGAGATAAATCAACTAAATTAACTTCAATAGAGAAAGTATCTAACTGTGACTTACCCTTCTTTGCCATCCAATCCTTGAATCCCTGGCAATTTTTCTTCATATGACCTTCCTTTTTACAAAAGAAGCATTTGAAGACTCCCGGTTTCTTACCCTTGCTGTTCACAGATTTCTTGGGGCCAAGTTTGTAATGCTTGGTCCCACTGGTATCTTCTCCAGAATTAACTGCACTAGAGGCAACAGCTTTGCCTTTTCCCTTCCATTTCGACTTTGAGATCAGATTCACAACAAGTGGTCCATCCCTCTTGATCCTATCTTCCTCTTGCACACATATCGCTATTAGCTCATTCAAATCCCACTTATCCTTCTGTGTAAAATAAGTGGTCTTCAACTGACCAAAAAAGGCAGGCAGGGTTCTTAGGGACTGATGCACTATAAATTCAGCAGGCAGGGGTATCTCAAGATCTCCAAGCCTAGTGGTGATGTCAATGATCTTCATGATATATATGCTCACGGACACTCTTAGAGGAATCATAATTGATCCCCATCAACATATCCAGCAGAAGAGAAATCTCTGCCTTCTCATTCTCTCGAAACTTCAAAGCAATAGCAGCCATAAACTCAGTGGCTGTGTCTTTGTCAGCAATACTCCCCCTAACCACAGCAGTCATGGTTTGCTTAAGAATAAGCTTGGTCATCTTGTTGGCTCTAACCCATTCTCTATGTTTCACAATCACTAGGTCAGAGCTAGTGTCATCTATCAGCGGTTCAGGCTCAGTTAGACACCAATCAATTCCCTGGAGGCCAAGGTAAAGCTCTATGGATTCCTTCCACTTCTTAAAGTTACAACCATTGAGAGGTTCAATGGTTGCAAGGGACAATCCTGAGGCGTTCAAAGCTGGGAAAGAAAAGAAAATAAAACTTTAGTTTTCTGCCTTAGTTTCTGTCTAAAACACATTTCAGAAAACTATGAATACAACAGAAATCAAGTCACAACAAAACAACTTGAAATCAAACCAGAATATATGGTAATCAGAATCCCCAATATATGCATATTAATTTTCAATAACAAATCTTACCTGTATGGCAAAAGAATATGTTATTGCTGAAGTTTCTTATTTTGAAAAACCAAAATACTAAAAACCAAAGTATCCCTGGAACAGTCAACACATGTATAGCAAGAAGAAAAGTCCAGTTCTCTGAATTTAGTTTTTAATACTTCATGATGCACTGTTTTATTTTTAAGAACATAAAGTTAATCCTTCTGTTGAAGATACAATTTGTTCCAAAAGAAATAAAGACACAATTTTCCTAATTCTATATCCAAATGATTTCAAAACAATACATTGACAGATTGATGTGTACAATATGCGTCAATATACCATCTTGCAATCTAGAACTAGTGGTTATTACTCCTTAATTTTTAACAAAGCAAGCTAAGTTAAAACCAAAGAAAGAGAACAACCTGTTCATCAACGAATTTCCATGAGCAAGATTATGAAAGTTGGATTACCAAAATGGGAGATTATCTTGTCAACAATTCAAGACAAACAAATGTATATATAATTCAACCAGAATTCAAGAGCAGACAATTGATCATTCAGAAATTTTCAACCAATTCCAAACATCAAAAATTCAAGATCAATCATGCTAAAGTAAATTTCATCTGGTCCCCATGTACTCTAACCTAGGTGCATGCCAGGAATGCTTCTAGTGTTTCAGATGCTCAATCAAGAATCATATATACATAAAAAAAAAATATTGAAAACAGGAACTAACCCGGTGTTCCTGCTGCTGCTGGAGTTAATCGGAGCAAGATAAACATTTACAGCAACATACAAAGGCATATCGAAATTGTATCTTACAGCAATTTGGTTCAAAAACGCGGAATTTACAGGATCAATAATGATTTTCTCTAGAACCCTAATTCCCAATTCTGGGAAAACTGCTGAAGACGACCAGATAAAAGACAACAGTGAATAGAGGTCTTGATTTTGAGCATATGTGTTGTGTGCACGTGACCTTTGGCTTGTCATAAAAAAAAAATGAACTTTGGGTCCGCAAGTAGGCCAAGGTTTGGGTTTGCTAGAGACAAGACTTATATTTTAATAAGTTAGTGTCCTTATTTTATTATATTTTGTTTAGGAAGAAAACGTGCAAAACCCAACATACAAATCTGAAGTGGTTTATGACATATGCAATAAGGCTCTGATACCAACTGTAAGTCCAAAAACTGAAAACTAATACAATTGCATATAAACACAAACACATATATTGCACTCACATACACAGATGCATATATAATTATAGAGAAACAATTATGCACATCTTTAGAACAAGATGTATACCTGCTGGAACTGATGAAGCCATCTCAAATACAGATCTTCTGCACTTCTCTTTGTTTGCTATCTATCTATGGGGCAAGAACTGAATAGCTCGTATCAAAGAGGGTACAGGGACCTAGTATTTATAGTGAAAACATCCTAATACAATGCCCTCCCATAAAGGATAATTGTAATCACAATAATGTCTGTAATCACTATGAAATATGTATTCCGACATCTTAGTGCTTGATTCAAGCTATTTAGGTTTCCCAATATATTCATTTGATTCATATAATAAATATATTTAACAGGGAATATGAATTACTTAATATGTCTAATTACTTGCTCTATTAGTAACAGTAATTGTTGTGCTAAATATAAGCTTGTAATTGTTCAATATCAACTTACAGTCTAATGTTAAACTTGCTTTTCTTCTCTGGCCCTGAGTAACATCTCAAAATCTGGAAGCCCAAAAATTGTTGAGTAACTGATAATCCTGCATTCAAAAGTCGGAATAACTTGGATTGACATTCCGACCACATAACATTATACAGTAAACAGAAATTCATAACACTAGCAAGTGCTAAGCTAGATAAGCTAGCGTAGGTGTGAAATATGCAAAAAGGAAAAGAAAGAAAAGGGTGATATGCCAGAGTAGTAATTATCCATTAAGCCGAAGTGCATCAGCAACATCAATGGCATCTAAGGTTTTCCCGACAGTAGTCATGTTGTCAATCCAAATCCAATACTGCTCAATCTATCTGATGTTTCCAACACTAAGCTTCAAATTTGCGGCCTAAAATGAAGCCATCTAAATCAGGACAGTGTCCATTACTCAGTACCACCTCTAGTAAGATTAGATTGAAACTCGCAAGAAGGCAAGGTTCTGAACATGCGTCTTATATACTTAGTAAAGGCTCCAATTAAGAGAAAGAGCTTTCACCTCTATAGCAGATACAACTAACTGTTGTAAAATAAAAGGTAAGAGAGTTTGAGAGAGAGAGAGAGAGAGAGTTTAGACATAGGGAATAGAATGTGTGTTATTCATCTCATGACCATGAGGAGCCTTATATAGGACTACATGGTGTACACAAAAAGGTAATGCTCAATTACAATTCAATCACTCCTACAATTACAACCTATCAATCACCAATCTATAGGGATAGACACCTATTATTCAACATCTATTTACATGATTATCCACAAATATGTACAACACTCCCCCTTGGATATTCCATGTCAATAGTGTTGCCTAGGCTGTGCGCTTCTAAGTTGCCTCGTCAAAAACCTTAATTGCCAAGTAATAAAAACCCTGTGGGAAAAAAAACAACATTGGTCGAAGGAGAAAAAGAGCACAACATGCTTGAGTGTGGAGTAGCAGTATCACAACTTTAGAGATAGGTGAAGTCTTCTTATCAACACTATAAGTAGGTAGTATGTCTATGAGAGGGATGCATTAGAGTTGCTACACCAAAACCTTGCCCGGTAAACCCAGTGGGAGAAACCCGTGGTCAAAGGGAAAAGATGAGCAAATGCATATATATGTCGAATCAAAGCATCTTCTGGATGCAGTAAGTGGGGTGACCATGCTAAAGATGTGCCTTGTCAAAACCTTGCCAGGTAACAAAACCCAGTGGGACAAAATAACCCTGGACGAAGGACAAAAAGAGTACACGATGGTCAAATGGGTATGCTTCGAGATACTCCCCCTGAAAATTACATGTTAGGTAATTCAGATAATTTACGTAGACCAATACCTTGGACATGCTTGTGCAATGTAGACTTTGGTAGTGACTTGGTGAAGAGGTCTGCAAGATTGTCTTCAGATCAAATCTGCTTAACTTCAATATTCTGATGCTTCTGTTGTTGCTGATTGAAGGAGAACTTCGGTGCAATATGTTTGGTGTTGTCTCCTTTGATGAAACTCGTCTTTATCTGCTTTATGTAAGCAGCATTATCCTCGTAGAAAATGGTTGGTTCATCAGTGGTGGAATGCAGTCCACATGTGCTTCGAACATACTTTGTAATGGCTATTAGCCATGTACATTCACATACTGCTTCGTGAAGAGCTAGTATCTTAGCATGATTCAAAGAGGTAGCAACAAGTGTCTATTTCGTAGACCTCCAAGAAATTGCAGTATGCCCAATGGTAAAGACATAACCAGTTTGGGAACGGGCCTTGTGCGGGTCTGATAGATAGTTTGTATCAGCATATCCAACAAGGCGAGCATCATTCCGAAGATCAAGGGGGTTTGATCTATTCCATGATGCGTAGGGATAGAATAAGCCCATGTCCGCCGTACCTCTAAGGTAGCAAAAAATGTCTTTTATGCCATTCTAGTGGAAGCGTGTTGGAGCAGAGCTATATCTAGCTAACAAGTTCACATCGAATGAGATGTCCTGTCTAGGGCATTGAGCCAAGTACAATAATGCACTTATTGCACTTAGATATGGGACTTCTGGCGCCAATATCTATTCGTTATCATCTGCAGGACAATACGGTTCTTTCTAGACTTCGGACGACCTTGGGTGTGCTTGCTTTTATCTTCATTAAAGCGTCTTACCATCTTCTGGATGTAATTTGGTTGATGGACCAAATTTTCATCTGCACTGTGCTCGAGCTCCAGGTCAAGACAATAATTTGTTCTCCCAAGGCCTTTCATCTCAAATTCTGACTTCAGGTGCTTTGCGGTTTCCTTGATCTATTCAGGAATATCAATCAAATTCATGTCTTTGACATAGACCGCCATAATTGCAAACCCGGAACTTATTTCCTTAATAAACACGCATGAGCATAGTTTATTATTCACATATCCCATCCCGATCAAATATTCACTTAGACGGTTATACCACCTCCGTCTACATTGTTTCAATCCATAAAGTGAACGCCTCAAAACTAATGGAGAGCGTGTTCCGTGGTCTAGAACTATTTGCATCGGGTATCATAAGTCCTTCAGGAATTTTCATGTATATCTCTATATTAAGATCCTCATAGAGATAAGTTGTGACCACATTCATAAGCTGCATATTCAGTTTTTCAGAAACTACCAAACTGAAAAGGTAGTGGAACGTTATGATGTCCATTACGGGAGAATACGTCTCCTCGTAATCAATCACAGGGCGTTTGAGAAAATCCTTGCGCACTAGACGAGCCTTGTGTATCACAATCTCATTTTTCTCATTACACTTCCTTACAAATACCCATTTAAATTCTACGGGTTTAACATGGGGAGGTGTAGGGACAACAGGTCCAAACACCTTTCTCTTTATCAAGGAATCTAATTCGACCTGGATTGCTTATTTCCTTTTTGGTCAGTCGTCTCTTCGTTGATATTGATCAACAAAGCAAGGTTCAAGGTCATCGCTTTATAGTTTCGATGGCCACCGCAAATATAAACATATCATCGATGATAATCTCATTCTGATTTCAAATTTCACTAAATTTACCGAGATTTCTCTATTCTCGGGAATGGGATCAAATGTTGGAGCATCCCCCAACATCGTCTCTTCTAGGACAGACCCATAATCCGGATTTATCTCATGAGATGAATCGGTTTGAGATTGCGATGTCAAAAGGATTCATTTGTGCCAAGTTTATCCTCTTCCGGGGATAAGAATCCTTTGAACCTAATGGTCTACCTCACTTCTGGGTAGGGACATATGACTGGTTAGCCGCCATGGTCGTACCTCGTCCATCTGGGACGATACATCCTACATGGACTTCTATCCTTGCAGGCACATTTGCAGCAGGTATATATGATCTCGTCACTTTAGCTAGATCAAAGAAAGTGTCTGGCATATTGTATTCTATACTCCATAGATCTAGAATTGTCCGCACTTCACTATTTTCGTGCGATTTGGGGATCAAGATGAGACATTGTGGGGACATTCCATGTTAATTCAAGTCGTTCATCAGGAACGGTGACGTTCTTATCTCTCCCTAACGGCGGGAAGACTGTCTCATCAAAGTGACAATCCGCAAATTAAGCAGTAAAGAGATCGCCTATCAAGGGCTCTAAAGAGCACATAATGGATGGGACTCATAATCGACATGTATGCCCATCCTTTGTTGAGGACCCAATTTTGTACGTTGTGATGACACAATTGGCACGAGGACTGCATACCCAAATGCGTGTAAGTGCGAAACATCAAGTTCGTACCCAGTCACTAGCTGTAACGCGAGTAAGGTTGGTAGCAGTGGGCCTTAACAGGACCAACATAGCTGCATGCAAGATTTCCTAGCCCCACGCAAAAACTAGAAGCTTGGTGCGCATTACCAAGATTCTATTTGCGAGACCATCTTGGGTGTGAACATAGGGAACTATATGTTCAGCATCAATCCCAAGGGATATGCAATAATCATCGAAAGATTTTGATGTAAACTCTCCGGTATTATCAAGTCTTATAGACTTTATGGGATAATCCGAGTGGTGAACCCTCAATTTCATGATCTGGGTGAGAGTTTAGCAAAAGCAGCGTTTTTCTTGTGGACAATAGTGTAACATGTGATCACTTTGTCGATACATCAACTAAAACCATTAATATTTAACTGGTCCACATGGTGGTTGGATATATATGTCCACAAATTTCCCTTGCATTCTGTGCAGAAAAATGGTGGTGTATGTACCAGTCTTTGCATATGATGGTCTAGTATTAAATATTCTTAACGAGTATGGCATAGTGTGTCATTATATACAAGACCCTTATTCAGAAGGGGATGCACATGCGATGAGTTGAGGATACAGTGCATCATATTTTGACCTGGGTGTCCCAAACGGTCATGCCATAGCAAGTAATTGCTTGAATTAGTTAGCTTCTAGCTAACAGATTTCAATTTCTCAAATGTACGCTTCTAGCCGCACACTCGAAGGTTTTGCAAAGATATTCCACTCATTTTTCTCAGTGGTTTCAACGTGGTAATCATTGGTTCGAATATCCTTAATACTTAATAATGTTCTTCTGGAACGTGGAGAATATAAGACCTCATTGATGGTAGGTTCAGTACCATTGGACAACATATAGTGGGTTTTGCCATAACCCTCTATCAGGTTGGATTGGCCTGATACGATTGTCACAGAGGTATGAATAGACAATAAGTTTGAAAAATATCTCTGATCTGGGAGTATGGTGTGCGTAATAGCACTTTTAACCAGACAACAAACTTCCCCACAGAATATGCCTATTCATTTATTTAATTCAATGGATATCACATGTATAAATGAGTTTATTGAATTAAATATATTCGAACATAACCACATTTCCATAATCCAAAATAATTGAAAACATAAATCACCAAAATCCGAAGATGTTTCATTCATTAAGATGAAATAGATATGGCACAAGGGGCCAATTATACCCATGTCTTCAAGTTCTAATCCTCGGTATGTTCAGTAACTGCCTGAAAATCCATGATCTCTAGTGTGGAATCGATAGAAAATGACCTTTCAATAAAGTTGGTATTTCGAGTTCCGTGACTGGCGTAATACTCATCTACTGCTTCGGCTATCGCACAGCAGGTGCGGGACCAGCAGTTAATTCCTCCACATCGATAACAAAGATCATGCTGATTTTGGTGCCAGCGGGCCGAACCAGTGTTCTTTTCCACTTTGGCTTGTTGGGCAGGGGCACTATAACATGGGGCCATGTTTTGGGCCATTTATGGGCCCATGCACCTCTCTTTCCTTGTCTCGAAAGATCAGACTTTTTTTGTCCCATCCACGACCATGATTTCTCCTTTTGCGATTAGGTTTGCGATGAGCAACATCATTTGCTTCAAGCAAAAGTGCTGCTCGGGTACCGATGGGCTTGGCTTGATCATTCCTCAACAGGAGGTTGTTGTTCATTTCAGTGAGCAACAAGATAGTGATCAATTCTGAGAATTAGTAAAAGTGCATCTCCTTGTATTGTTTTGGGCAGATGGGCTTGTTCAATATCTTGCTAATCATGTTTTGGGCGATGAGCAACATCATTTGCTTCAAGCAAAAGTGCTGCTCAGGTACCGATGGGCTTGGCTTGATCATTCCTCAACAGGAGGTTGTTGTTCATTTCAGTGAGCAACAAGATAGTGATCAATTCTGAGAATTAGTAAAGTGCCTCTCCTTGTATTGTTTTGGGTAGATGGGCTTGTTCAATATCTTGCTAATCATGTTTTGCTTTAGGCAAGAAAACATGTCAACTTTAGATAATTTCTTCCAGAAACTTTCAATTGCTAAAATTTGATATTAAAGAACAAATAATCGTGGTAAGTGCTTTTTGGAAAAATCCATGAGCAACAAATGGGAACTTCGAGTTCTTATAACATGGTATGACAAATCAGATTAAACATGTAAAATCTACTGGTTTTATCATGTGTGGTGAATTTATGAAGGAAACTTCAAGTTTCTTAAATGGCATTATCGAAACTACAAGTTTGATTTATGTATGAACTGCTGGTTCATTTATGAACTTCTAGTTCATTGGGTACCTGCATTTTCTACACATATATTCTAGTGCGAAAATTTAGACAAGTAACACAATAATATTCAATAGGGAAAATTAAAATAATATCTCACAAATTGGATAAATGGAAATCACAAATCAATTGAGATATTAATTGCATGCTAGTAATATAACATATTAATTATCACACAATTATGTGAATAAATGCTTCTGGCAATTAATTACACATATTAAATATGGTGAATCTAGCTATTTACAATATCAAATCATTTTTCCTTTTATTTTGATTCTGCTGGACCAAAGGAGTGGGCTTGATAGTGAAGCCTACGGGGCTTAGTCTGCGAGCTCGTGACCTAGGCTTTTATGCACTAGTCAAAGAGTATGTGAGGCCTGCTGGCCTGCTGGGCTGCTAGGTCCTGCGCAGGGAGAGTGGGCCTGCTGGGCTCAGGCTGGTCTGCCAAGTAAGAAGTTATTACTCAACTCTTTAGGTAACTCCAATTGAATACGACCAGGTAAGGAAGGATGAGGTTTAAGTGGAGCGAGGCTCACTTAAGTACACGGCCTCATTTGAACCTTGCCTAGACATCGCATCCAACTGGATGAGCCTAGTTTGAGAAGATTCATAACTTTTGTCATGTCAACATGTGGTGAGCTTCTGTTCTGGCCTTGAAACTTGGGTCTGAGCTTCTGGCTCGAATTTGTTGTTGTGACTTTGAGCTTGATTTGAGCTTCTAACTCAGCCTCTATTAATATTCACAATTATAACATAACCAAATTCAATATATGTTATTAAATCGTAACATAAATAAATTAATGCAGTGGTTATGTACCTAAGGAAATGGGTTCAAATCCCATTAATGCTTCTAGCATTTCATATAAATAAATTGGGCAAATGCTTCTAGCATAATGTTTATGTAATAATCAGGTAACAATTTAGCCCATAATGGTAGCATAAGGAATTATAATGGCATAATTCAAATTTGCGTAACCGAAAATTAAGCCCATAATTCTTCTATCATAATTCATGCAATAATACCGCCCATAAATTACATGCCCTTAAATGTCATAATGAATTATAATGGACATAATTTTGATGATTATTGTTTGGACCCAAAATGAGCATTTTGGCCTGACAAGGCACGTCATTGTATAGATGTAATGTCTGGCATAAACGACCAAATTAATGGTCCTACCTTAGTGGTTATGCGCGTTACTTCCAGAATGCATGCATGCTCCTGAGTTCAAATGTTAGAAAAATATGATGGTAAGCTTGAAGCTGCTGATCCACGCGCCTTCATGTCTGCACTACGAGGCAGGTGGCGGTGGCTAATTCCAGCGGCTACCGGCCGCTCCGATGATTTGTGATGTCATATTTTCCTTTTGTCAATCTCAAAACATGAACAAATATATATGTATCAACCAAATAAATTAATAAAGTAAATTTGGGGGTTCATGCATCATAGGAGATTTGTTCATATAATCAAGGCTTGAAAAACATGAACTAAAACTAGAATTTAGAAAACATTACTCAATGAAGAACAGATGAATCTTCAGCTTATTTGTGCAGAACTGAGAAGGTTGTCTTCTCAGCCAATCCAATAGCTAGCTTGTTTGTGATTCAGATCCTAAACCAAATTGAACGATCATCCTTCATTTGTTGTTGATTCACAATCTTAGAGATTTGGTTGACGATCCTCAATCTTGTCTCAATGGTAGAACTATTCGTGCTGATAACGTGTTGTAAAATAAAAGGTTAGAGAGTTTGAGAGAGAGAGAGAGAGTTCAGACATAGGGAATAGAATGTGTGTTATTCATCTCACCATGAGGAGCCTTATATAGGACTACATGGTGTACACAAAAAGGTAATGCTCAATTACAATTCAATCACTCCTACAATTACAACCTATCAATCACCAATCTATAGAGATAGACACCTATTACTCAACATCTATTTACATGATTATCCACAAATATTTACAACACTAACATGAATTTTATTCTCTTCCATTACAGGATTTTTAAAACAGAAACCCAGCGCCCTCCAATATTCTTGGTATTACAGTACGTGGATGATTGAAATTACAAAATATGAGTGATATAGAAGAATAACCATTATACAGAGGATGCATCATTGCATTTAAGGGCTCCTGAGCTTCCCACAATCATAATCAGCCTTCTTAAACAGCAACCAGGTCAGGATTGGAGCGAAAATCTTGTCCCTCAAGAAAGCAGTTATTTTTCCACCATCAGCTACCTGTATATAACTAACCACACTAGATGTACTAGTGAGATCTATGCTTCTCCATTTCCTCTCACTGGCATACTTATTCAGCCCCATTTCAATCCTCTTATATTTTTCTTTTCCTTCTTCACCTTTATCTTTATTTTCTTGCTCCTGGTTCTTCAACAGTGCCTCACCGAGAAACCTTGCTAATACAACACCGTCTTCTAATGCAGCACAGCCGCCTTGGCCAATGTCTGGGACCATGGGGTGGAGAGCGTCTCCAGCAACGCATACATTACCTTTACTAATATTTCCCCAAAGAAGTTCCCAAGGATGCCTGTATGTCACTGGAGCGGCTCTAAAAGCATCCAAATCAGTGTTTTCCACAACAGCCCTTACTTCATCTGATACCTTTCCGAGCTTGCTTAACATATATTGCTTCAACTGAGCTGGGTTTTTCTTTAGCTCTTCCTCTACAAGACATGCAAGTATAGACAAAAAATGAGACCCACACATACTACTTTAGGTAACTAGACATTACATCATAAGGTTTGTGTATTGGAAAAGCCAAACTTTCATGTTGTCTTTGTAAAATACTAGCAATCAATTGATTATCGTTGTTTGTTATCTGTTACGAGATTGAGAGCAAATTACCATTTCAAAGCATGGAAGAATAGGCTAGGACTCTAAGGTTACTATATAAAATCATACCAGATGGAAGCAATGAAGTGCCAAAACTGGCGTAGAATGATTACCTTGGTTGGAGGGATACCAACCGAAGAACCAGTAAACAGTTTTATCATCACAAGGAATGGTACCAGTTTTAATACCATTCCCAAAGTACTGCATGAACTTGGGATCAAAACCATGACTGCTGTTGAAATCAGCACAACCTCTAACGGCGGATCTCCCTTTAAAAACTGGCTTCTTGAAGCCCAGCCATTTTGCCACCACAGAGTTCACTCCATCACAACCAACCAAAACCTATATTCAATCACAGTTTTCACATTACAAGCGGTGGGGTATTTCAGTCGCAAGTCACAACATGTCAATAATAAAGTTTGTATATATGATTAAGGTTTCTTTGATGAACTACACTGGTCAAATGGGAGAACCTCAGAAGCTATCGTCACATTTGGGAAGTGGGGAAGGAAATTAATAGAGTTGGGATGCTATATGTCATGGCAATAGAGTCGGGGTTGAACACCATGCGTTTATGCACACTAGTCATGGTTTCAAGTTTCAACTTCTTCTTTTTTGAAAGGTCATGATTTTAAATTCTAACAAAGGAAAATTGAGATAAAAAAAGGAAATACTAGTCCAGCTACCTTGGCTTTGAGGATGGTTCCATCTGCAAGATGCACCAGCTTAAAGTAGCCTGATTCCTCAATGGAAACAACCTTTGATGAGAACCTAATGGTACCATTAGGGAGTTCCCTGGCAAGGGTTTCCAACAACAACTTCCTTTTCACACAATAAACTTCATGGTCTCCACTGCAAATCATGTATGCACTATAAATCAACTGAAATGGTTGAACTGAATGTTACAATGACAAATATGAATAAACTCAATCAAACAACAACAATTGACACAATCTAGCAAACAACCGACTCCCTTAATCTGAAACTTCAAATTATAAGTGACTTGTTATGAGCATAATATTTGGGGTTGAAAAGTAAGCAAAATGAGATGTAGTAAATAGAGGCTACTAGACTACTGGTACTTACAGTTTTCCTTTGACATCATACGACTTCTCAAACATCTGAAGCCCTGAAATTCTTGAGAAAGCCACATTCCTGTATTCAAAACTATACAATCAATTTCATGCATGCTTGTAAAGTAATTACAAATCTCACAAATTAAGAGTTACTGTCCACTGTCAAGTGAAATATATATTGGTAAGAGTACTACTAGCTAGGTAGAGTATAAAAGGCAACTGTTCATATTATACTTTTTTGGTTGAACATGAAGTTTCATTAAGGGACGAGCCCAGAATGACCAAGAAAAGGTCCCAAACTGACAAACATACAAGGAAAAAAGAGTTGACATCTCCACCTAATTCGATGCAAAACAAGGTAACAGAGAGTGAACTGAACAAAAGCAATTAAACATGGAAGGCCATCAGTAAGGATGGTGGTGGCGTGTTTGCCCATCTGTTAATTTAGACCCACCGTCCCTTTGGCAAGCGACTGTACGTGTTCGCTTATCGGGGAATCCAATCCCAGAGAACTGGAGGCTTTTCCTTCTAATCTCTTCAATTAAAGGGTAAGTCTCCCAATCTCTACTCTTGTTCTTTGATTTGATATCTGTAATTACTCCTAGAGAGTCCGATATTCCACTATTATCTTGGAGAAATTGTGCTCCAAAGCAATATTGATGCCATCCAAAATCGTCTTTGCTTCTGCAATAGGAACGGAGCGCTGCAGCCAAACTGCTCTAGCAGAGCCTCCCATCACAGTACACTGGTGATCCCGGATCACTACTCCTATACCACAAGCAGATGAGGAACCAGACCATGCTGCATCACAATTGATTTTTACAAACCCAGGAGGGGGAGGGATCCGTCTAGATGATTGAGCAGCGGAGTGGCTGAGTTGTTCAAGCTTCTTGTTCCCCAATAGGTAAAGAACAAAGAACAGGCTTTCTAGCTCTAAGATTCTATATCATGACGTATGGACTAATTTGTCAGTAATTTTATATCTAACAAAAGGGCACATCTCATCACAATATATGTGGTTACTTAAGGTTGTGCATAATATGATTTTAAAAGGAAGTATCCTATCTTACCCATGAAGAGCCTGGTGTTGCTGCCGGATATCATTGCCAATACCAAGGGCATCTAAAGCCCTCCACGCATTAGTCCATATTGCGAGTGCAAACCCTGTTGTCCTCAAGCTATCAAATGATTCCAGCACTAAGCTTCTAATACCCAGCCTGCACCAAAATTTTGACTTTGCCTACGTAAATATGCACAAAACATATCAAAATGTACTAGTATTTTACAGTCACAGACATGCACAGTATGAGCTTGACTATGTGTCTGAGAGAGATAAGAGTACCTGTGAAGTCCCAAGGAGGTTGTAAGGCCAGAAATTCCAGCTCCCACAATCACAACATCTTGGACTACTTCCATGGTTTTTTATTTTCTCTGAAGCTTTAACCTCTTGGTCAGTGGAAACAAAAAGAAATGAAGCACAATACAAAGATATATCCAAGAACAATGAATTCATTGGGTATTTATATCCTGCTATGACAATCATGATGATAATGACTCGATGAGGATAAGATGATCGACTACTGTGGAGATTATTCAACGGCATGAATGGGGTATATATGAATGGGACGCATATGAATGGGATTGATTTATCTAATAAGCACCTATTAATATATATAACACTTCCACTATTTCACCAGAACTTCTGGATTTCCAACCCCGCGCGCTCCCAACAGCAACTTCAACAACTCATGAAAACAAGCTACTTCAACAACTTCATGGAACCGTGCTCCCAACAGCAACTTCAACTACTCACTACTTCAACTCCAACAGCAACTACTCATGAAAACAAGCTACTTCTGTTTGAGCCCAAAAGTATTTTTGGCAAAATCCCTTTAGGGGATTTAGCGTAGCGGGCCGATACCTGCGGCTCAAAATTAAGTTTACTTGGGTTTGGGTTATAGCTTCACCCATTCCGAGATCCATAAGGAAAACGAGCCCTTATTGGAATCAAATAGCGGAGATTGAATAGGAAACTTCAATCAATAATCCTTCTATGGCAAGGAACAGTCGAAACCCTAAGGGTATAAACACCAGGTTTCAAGGATGAAAAATACACAACTCTTCAATCACTAATCTCTCAGATTATCAAAGCCTCTCCGGAGCAAACCTATTCTCAACGTCAGTTGAAACCAGCGAAGCAAGGGTAACGCCCTCGCAACAGAGCGAAGCTAAAGTCACGCTTTAGCAAACCCTGTGCTTTCTCCTACTTCCCGGTGATTGCTCTGCTCAACCTACAACGTTGAGTATCGACTCGGTGACGCAAGAGATCACAACACAAGCCCTTATCCGTAAGGCAAGAAGTCCTTTTCCGAAAAGCAGATAAAAGAACCTGGTGACGAGGTTGGTGCTCTTCTCGTCCACAGCGTTTGAGAAGAAGTCAGGTCAAGGGACTCCCCAACGACTACACCCCACGGTGCTGGCACGCCTGCGCACACTCAAAAGAAACTGTTTGCAACCAGACTGGTTTTTAGAGCCAAACATTTTGGCACGCCCAGTGGGACCTACATAGCGTTTCTTCGCGATCGCCACCATTGGGAAGTCAAGCGCAAACCCTTACCAAAAGTTTTACGTTAACTGCTCGAAGCACAAGACCTCCAGTTACAGGCCTTACTCTCGTGCAGACTGTCGTGGTCTTTCCGAAGAACAAGTGACTCAAAGATTTTCTCTCAACTCACCGTCACCTGACATGTCAACTGAATAGGAAGGAAGTCACCAGCCCGCTACTGAGGGCGAGAATGTCACTACCAGTCAGGCAAACTAGGCTGTCAATACTTCTGTCACCTCCAATGCTGCAAGAGGCACGACAAGAGAGGCGTTCGGTCCGACGCCTATCCCGGAGGGAGCGACTGTCGAAGAACAGCTCGCGATCATCATGGACAATAACAACAGACATCGAGAAAAGGTAGCCGCCGATAAGGCCAGGAAAATCGTGAAGACAAAGCGGCGCATACGCGAACTGGACCAGCACATTGCCCAACATACTCAGGAGACTAGGCTACAAGTTGAACAATCAGCGAATGAAGTAAGGGCACATGCTAGAGATATCGCTGATGAGCAGAGTCTGCGACAAAAGAAAATCATGGAGGCCATCGCGAACCAAAACAAGCATACTGCATCAGAATTTGCAGCTCTTCGCAACGAGGGGTTTAACCTTGCGACCCAGGTTGCCATGCATAAGGCTGAATTGAACCAGCAGGTTAAAGAGGTTCTGAATAAAGCATTGGGAGATCCCAATGTCATCCTTGGTTCTCTTGGTCAGCCCTCTGGATCCGGCAAGTATATACCACCGAATGCTCGGGAGAAGGCTAGCAGCAGCACCGCTACGCCTTCTGCAGCCGCTACTGCCGCGTTAGCTAAGCGTAAGGAAAAAGCCCTGGTAATTGGCGGTAGAGACAAGACCACTCCACCGGTCGCGCAGAAGAGCAGAACTCTGAAATTCGGTGAGGGCACTCCTGCTGATCCTGTCGTGTTTACTCAATACGATAGCGATGGAGCAGAAAATGTCTACTAAGAGCTCCCAGGGAATTACTACGGGATTGATCAGGCGGGCAATCCGATCAAGATAACGGCTTTGGCAAAAGATGTGTCCGCACCAGCGATTACTCTTCAGCAGCCCAGTTTTTCCAGAACCATTCGCCTTGGGGAGGGAACAGCGACTGCTAGCCAAGCTGCACCTCCTTTGCAAACCGCCCACCAGATTGTGGCTGTGCCTCCTCCTCTTGGTCTAGATTATGTAAGACGCGAAGAGGTCGAGGAGATGATCAGGTTGGCTAATCCTAGGGCCCACCTTGATGAGGTGTATAAGGGGCCTTTCCCGCCACATATAATGCTTGCGCATTTTCCTAGAGGCTATAAAAAATATCATATTCTCTAATTTTTCAGGAGAAGATACTGAGAACGCGGCAACTCATCTGGCCAGGTTCAAGGTGCAATGCGGCCAGTACTAGAATGATGACAGCCTCAAGTGCAAAATCTTTGGCACTAATCTGTCTAGAGCCGCCTTTACATGGTTCTCCAAGCTTCGACCAGGGTCAGTTGCAAATTGGCCAGCGATGGAAAAGCTCTTCCAAGAAACCTTCGGAGCTATAGAGCCTGAGGTTGATTTGGCTTCCCTTATCCAAATGGCCCAACAGCCCACTGAGTCTGATGTTGCTTATCTTCAGAGATTCCAGATTCAGAAAGCCAAGCTGAATATGGTCTTGCCAGAGAGAGAGCTAGTCAAGTTAGCAATCAAGGGCTTAGAGCCACGTCAACGGAAGAAACAGCATGGCAGTATGATCAAGTCAATGGGGGAGCTCATCACTGAGGTAGGCAGCTTTAAACATCTTCTCAGAGAAACAGATGCCAGGAAGAATGCATCCAAAGGGACGTATATCCCCGGAAAACACCGTACAGTGGCTACCCTGAATTACCAGCCAGCTACCTATGATCCCTATTATCAAGGTGAAGAGGTTTTCCAGGACGAAGATGAAGATGAAGAGAATGATGTCTCCGCTTTTGAGCTGACTGGGAGAAAGAACTCGGCCTTAAAGTAGTTGAAATTAACTAAGGAACCAGTCAAGCTCAAGTCCATAGCCTTCACGAAACCTGAATTCACGACGTATATATACGATGCCAATAAGGCACATGAGATTTTAGATGAGATGATAGCTGCGAAGATGGTGAAGACAGACTTCGGACCCTTCCCCAGACCAGAACAGCTGAAAGGAAAAAAGTATTGTAAGTTCCACAATCTGTGGAATCATAACACTGCTGACTGTGTGAAGTTGAAGGATCAGATTCAGGTATGGCTCAATAATGGTAGTTTGCAGGTGGAATCTCCGGCGACCGCGGCAGCACTGGTGGATCTGAACCCTTTCCCTGATACAGGGATCAACATGGTTGACGTAACTTGGACCAGAAAAAGCCAGAGGAAACCAACCCTGGATTTGACTACCACGAGTCAGGAGGAGAAGAATGAGGAGGAAGAGGCCCCAACGAATAAGAAGGCTAGACCTATCAGCGAGGCCTTACCAGTGGTTCCATGCTCGCGCTGCAAAGAGGAGTGTGGCATCCAAGTGTCACATGAAGAGGTCGAGCAGACATTTCATTTTGGCTCTCTCCCGCCAATCAAGTGGGCTTCGCCTTCTCAAAATTTTCAGCCTTCCAGCCCCAAGACAAAGGACAGGACAGAATCACCGCCATCCCCAAAGGATTCTAACTTGTTCAGGAAGTTGAAGGCTGCCGTGGATGAAAAGAAACAAGTTGAAAAGTGACAGGGCGAGCGCAAAGATATCCTGACTAAACCGTATATACCGCCCTCTTCAACATCCTCTATCAAGGAAGGCAAGTGGTACACCAGAGAAAAAGGGAAAGCGGTAAAGATCAGCCCTTCTAAGAAGAGGAAGTTGCAGCGAAGGTTTGGAGAGGCTAAGCGAACACTAGAGGCTCTGGATCAGGGTCTGATCAAGCCTTCACAATTGGTCAAATCTCCTTAACAATATCAGAAAGAGATGGAGGCGCTAGCTGCTAAGCCTGTAATGGCTCCCCGTACCTTTTAGAAACAAGCAAGTTCGGCATCAAGGACGTCTAGGCCCAATGTTTTCTGCAGGATCACCAAAGAAAGGACACCGCCACCGGCTAGGAAGGAAAGCTCGCCAACCAGGCGGCCAAGCGTCCGACGCAGGCTGTTTCGAGAGACTGGGGGGCAAGGACAAAACTTCAGAATCCTTGCAGTCGAGGCCTAAAAAGGTCCAGAGCGTGGTGGCCGCGGCCCCAACACAAGTCCCAGCAGCGGAACAGAAGCCGGACCCACCATGGCAAGTCGCTGTGATACAGGAACACAAGCAGGATGAGATGATGATCCCTGCAGAAGAGTCGTTGGTTGCCTTGGTGGCCAAACAGTTCAACACCGAGATTCCAGTAGATGAACCAAAGCTCAACCTCGACGACGACGTGGACGAGACAGAAGTAGTTGACACCACCTGCAACATGGTGTATGTGCTACCCGTCAGGTACGTTCTTCCAGTCGCCGCGCAGGAGTGTATAGAGGCTGAGGAAAACAGCGAGCAGCCACTTCAAATCACTTCAGCAACAACTACACCTATGGAAGAAGCAGTTTTCCTTGAGACCGATGATGCTAATAGCAAGGGTTTCTTCATGAGCTTCACAAGACCAACTCCTGCTATGGTACAACACATGAGGCCTTTGTATATCACGACAAAGATTGGTGGCACCAAGGATAGCAAAATCATGGTTGATACCGGGGCGGCTGTCAACGTCATTACTACAAGGACCATGCAGCTGTTAGAGATCAAGAAACAGAAGATCCAGTCCACCTCCCTCACACTAAAAAACTTCGCAGGAACTGTAACGAAGACATTGGGTTTACTGTTCCTGTGTATCAAGGTCGGTCCCGCTGAGGGCGTTTACGCTTTCTTTGTAGCAGATTGCTACGCAGCCTACAACGCCATTCTGGGCCGGGACTGGATTCACCGGAGCTATTGTGTTCCGTCCACTCTCCACCAGGAACTAATTATGTGGAACAGGGTCACCGACAAGGCTGAGGTGATTAAAGCTAATCCTCGCCCGTTCCCTGTTTCTGCAAATTATGTAGATGCCAGGTACTATTTGGAGCCCATTTCTCTATTACAGGTCAGTGGCATCGAAAGAGGTGGCACAGTGGGGGCTTACGGTCGCGAAAGAGGACCTGGAAAGGCCTGGCCATGCTGTGCCCGACTCTCAGATTATTTAATGGATTACGCCCCTCCAGAGGAAGGGATAGTGGCCTTCCACTCTTTGTACGAAAGGTTATCCTCGTACTTGGTGGAAAAAGAGGCCTATGATCGAGTCACGACATTAAAAATGGTTAATAAGGAGTTCTTTGACCATGAAGAGGAAGAAGAGGAAATTCAACTCGCCCCAGCGGCATTGGATGACACGCCTCCAAAGGTTAGGGACCCTACTGAGAAAGTCAATCTGGGAACAACTGATGAGCCCATGGAAGTGGCTATTAGCACCTACTTAGAGCCTAGCGAGAAACAGAGGCTCATTGACTTATTGTTGGAATACAAGGATTGTTTCGCGGAAAAGTACGAAGACATGCCAGGCCTTTCGGCAGACTTGGTTTGCCACCAGCTGCCAACGTTGCCTGATAAGAGGCCTGTAAAGCAAGAGCTGCGAAGGATGAACGCGAAGACCCAAGTTCAGGTCAAAGAGGAGGTAGAAAAGATGCACAAGTCTGACATCATCAGGGTGGCAAGTACAATCAGTGGCTATCCAATATAGTGCTTGTTCGTAAGAAAAACGGCAAAATGAGGGTCTGCGTGGATTACAGAGACCTTAATTTGGCTACCCCCAAAGACGTCTATCCCATGCCGGTCGCGGATATGTTAGTAGATGTAGTAGCAGAGCATGAGTTGTTGTCCTTCATGGACGGAACTGCAGGGTATCACCAGATTCCGGTCGCGGAGGAAGATAGGCACAAAAAGGCATTCCGCTGCCCAGGTTTCGCGAGAGTTTTCGAATATGTGGTCATGCCCTTTGGTCTGAAGAATGCTGGGGCCACCTATCAGTGAGCCATGAACCTGATCTTCCATGACATACTGGGAAAGATCTTAGAGGTTTACATAGATGACGTGGTTGTAAAGTCCAAAAAGCGAGGGGACCACATTGCGGACCTCAGAAAGGTTTTCGAGCGCATGCGGCTACACAAGCTCAAGATGAACCCTGCCAAGTGCGTTTTCGGAGTTCAGGCAAGTGACTTTCTGGGTTTCATTGTCCACCAAAGGGGCATTGAGGTCCCTGAGGATAAGGCGAACGCAGTCATCAACGCGTCTCCCCTGCGATCTAAGAAAGAGCTGCAGCGGCTACTGGGCAAGGTCAATTTTATGCGGCGGTTCATCTCTAACTCCGCTGGCAAGATTCAGCCTTTCTCCCCGTTGCTGAAGCTACAAGGACAAAATGAATTCGTCTGGGAGCCTAAACATCAAGAGGCTTTTGAAAAAATCAAGGCCTATTTAGCAAGCCCGCCAGTACTTGTTCCTCCCACGCCTGGATTCCCACTAAAGTTGTATATTTCAGCAGCTGAGGCTTCCATTGGCAGCCTACTCGCTCAGGACGATGAGGATGGCGTCGAACATGTTATCTTTTACCTCAGCAGGACACTCACAAATTGTGAAACGAGGTACACTCCAATGGAAAAGTTGTGTCTCACGCTATACTTCTCAACATGCAAGCTGCGACATTACATGTTATCCTTTACCACTTGCATCATCGCTCAGACTGATCTAGTCAAATATATGCGGTCGCGGCCTATCCTGAGAGGTCGCATTGGCAAGTGGGCGCTCGCCTTGTCAGAATTTTCCCTACAGTATGTTTCGTAGAAGGCAGTTAAGGCCAAGCCATCGCATACTTTTTGGCCCATCACCCTATGTTGGACGTCCCGGCGGTGCAAGATTTAGAGGTTGCTACTGAAACAGTAGATCGCCCAGACTTGGCGTGCTTGCCAGAATATGCCGAGTTGTATCAAGCCACAATCTCCCTCCAACCCTGGGTGCTATATTTTGACGGTTCAAGAACAGATACACTAGCAGGGGCAGGGGTTGTTTTGGAGAACCCAACCGACAATCGGTTTTCCTATTCTTTCCAGTTGGAGTTCCGGTGCACTAATAACCAAGCTGAGTATGAGGCCCTCATCATAGGCCTAGAGGTGCTGCTAGAACTAGGAGTCAGAGACATCCAGGTACGCGGAGACTCTTTACTCATTATTAATCAGCTTCGTGAGAAGTTCCGATGCACGAGCTACTTGCTTGCACTACACATGGAGGGTGCACTTGAGCTCCTTGTCCAATTTGATGACGTGTACTTAGAGCATATTCCTCGAGAGCGCAACTTTGCTGCCAATGAACTCGCCAACTGGCTACAGGTATCACTTTGAAATATGGCGTTCGCGAACGGATTTTAAAAGTTGAGCGCCGCACTCTGCCCTCGTGGCTAGCGCGGCCTGATCCACAAGAGGAACCAACAGTGGCAGCTTTAGACCCTATTGACGTGGATTGGCGGGTTCCCTTAATTGCCTACCTCAAACAGCCAAACTCCTCAATTGACAAAAAGATCCGCTTTCTCGTGCTTAATTATTTTCTCAGGAACGACGAGCTGCAGCGCCACGGAGAAGACGACATGGATTTCAGGTGTGTATATGGCCGTGAAGCTAAGCGCCTGATGCGCGAAGCACATGCCGGCGTATGTGGAGCTCATCAAGCAGGTCCAAAGATGAGTTGGTTAATCAAGAGACATGGCTATTATTGGCCCAGTATACTAAAAACTGCATCACATTCGCGAAGGGCTGCCAGGATTGCCAGGCGCATAGGCCGGTCCAACACATTCCCAACATACCTATGCAGCCTATTATTAAGCCTTGGCCAGCGCGCGGCTGAGCACTCGACTTGATTGGGATGATTCATCCTCATTCATCTCTTCAGCACAAGTTCATCATCGTCGCCGCTGACTTCTTTACTAAGTGGGTAAAGGCTGAGCCATTAAAGGAGGCTTCTGGTGCCACAATTCGCCAATTTATCTTTAATCATATTATTTGCAGGTTTGGCGTTCCAGAGGTTTTGGTCTCGGACAGGGGGCAGCATTCATGGGTCGTGACATGGCACAGCTCGTCGCTGACTTAGGCATTGTAAACACGGGAATATGAAAACAAACAGAATGCAGACACGTGTACAAAAATAATAATTTTATTAATTTAAGTGCGGGTTACAATCTTTGGTAATCCTCTGATTCTATCTCCGACGATGAATTTCACTCAAGGGCTTGACGCTTGATCTTGAGTGGTACGATGGTCACGAGAGTTGACACGTGACGAACGTTTTGACTTGAGGTTGGTGAGGAACCGGCTATTTGGCAGCTTGAGGGTTCTTCACAAGCTTGGGAGGCTTCAGAAATTTTGAGAGTGTTTTCTTCTATTTTTCGGCTGAAGTCCTTCTCTTGATTTGAGAAGGGGTATTTATAGTGTCGGCGTCTATCTTAATTTGGAATGCCTTGATGACACGTAATTAATTGCATTTTCCTTAATAACATAATCAAATCAATCAGCCTTAATTAACTGATTTAATCACGACCATTAAGGAATTAGCCAATCAATTTGATGGCTGATTTTAATTGTTTTTCCTTAATAACATATTCAAATCAATCAGCTTTAATTAACTGATTTAATCACGACTATTAAGGAATTAGCCAATCAATTTAATGGCTGATTTTCATCCTAATTATCAATTTAAATAAATTGACATCTAATCAGCAGACGAAATGTAATACTTGATTTGACTCGGAATCAATTGATTTAATTTGATTGATCCGCTTTAATATCAATTGATTTAGCCGGAACAAATTCATTTATTGCCGTAGGACCTTTCATTTGTCGCCAAGTGTCGTTCTCTGAGTCTGCGTGATTTTGCTTATTCACAAGCCACGTGCACATTTTGTAGGACCCACATGCTGACTATGTTTGTTCGGTCATAATTTCATGTGTTGACCGAATTATTTAATGAATTTTATTTTCATTAAATTTTTGGTGTCTACAGATGCCCCCACTTCGAGGTGCGCCGTAAACATGTCGTCACGTGTTGGATGTGTGACCCGAAGTTTTGAATTTGACTTTTTTTTTTGGTCGCCTTGACTTTTGACGACTTTTCCATTTTAGCTTGTTGCAATGCTTTGCTTTAACGTAGCTAGCTTGTAGAACTCCAAAGTCGTAGAGATTCCACAAAAACATCGTGATTTAATTTAATAAATAAATTACGGATTTCAAATAGTAATGAAAACTCATAACATAAATATTCATGGAATCACTTCTTGATTTTTCCTTATGTAAGATATTCACCCACAAAATTTCAGCAATTGATATCTTTAATCATCACACAAATTGGCGCCATATATAGCAGGAATTTTGATTCCCTCCGTATTTTTCTGGTCTCAACTAGGAAATTAATGAAGTAAGAAACCCTAGCCTTTCAATATAAAAGGATGGCCTCCTCACACTTACTTTTCCAACCTGTCTTCTTCAATAACAATGACTCTAGACTCGGCTGCTGACTCCCAATTTCCCTGCTTGGTTGACTTTTGTCCCTGCTGTTGCAGAAAAGCTGTCAAGCAATTAAGGTGATTTATGTTTGCTTGTTTCTTCGTTAGTAATCGATGCGGCTGGGCTTACTTTTTCTCTTTTCTGACAGGAATCTGCTGCTACAGGCTGCTCCTCCTGAGACCTTGATTTGACGTGAGTTGTTGGTAGGCTGTGCTATGTCTTCCTTTGTTTATGATTTCTGTCATGCATAACGTGACTTCAGCCATGATTCATCCTTTATATATATATATATATATATATATATATATATATATATATTCCTTTATATGCGTGCACCTTCAGACATAATTCCATGATTCATTCTTTTTATATAATATATATATATATATATATATATGCGTGCACCTTCAGACATAATTTCATCCTTCATCCTTTATATATATATATATATATATATGGAATTTTTCTCAGGTAAGGATGTCCTTAGTTTTTCTTATGGAACGGATTTACTGTTTTCACCCACTTTCCGATCACATTTTCACATCTTAACCGTTCAGTTTTTAGGTCCTAATGTATGGATCACCTCTGCAAAATTTCAGCCAATTTGGTGATCGTTAAGGCGTCCAAAACTGCAATTTACACGAACGAACCGAATCTGTCGAACCGGAACCGTTCGTTTACATTGTTGTAATTTGCAGTTTTGGATGCCTTAATGATCACCAATTTGGCTGAAATTTTGCAGAAGTGATCTATACATTAGGACCTAAAAACTGTGTGCACCTTTTGATATAATTGCATGATTCATTCTTTTTATATATATCTAATATATATATATATATATATATGCGTGTACCTTCTGACATAATTTCATGATTCATCCTTTTTATATATATATAATATATATATATATATGCGTGCACCTTCTGACATAATTCTATGATTCATCCTTTTTATATATATATATATATATATATATATATCTAAGCATGATGAATTTTTTTTTTTTTTTTTTCAATGGACATTCGCAAGTTGAGACTATTCCAATTTAATGGACATCACGCTATGCTCAATATCCTGTGCACTGTGATGCTGTCTACTGGTGACCTAACTTGAGCACTTTTAGCAACATTCAATTTATCTCTCCCTGTCAAAATACAAGGTGGTCGAACTTGAGCACTTTTACCAATGCTCAATTTATCTCCCCGTCAACATACATTATTCTTCCAAGAACTAGTGTATATGCTTGGTGTGTGTGTGTTTTTTTTTTCTCTTCTTTTCTTTTTCTTTTTTTGTTTTTGTTTCGCACCTTACATGTACTCTGAAGGTTGTTTTAAATATATATATATATATATATTTTTTTTTCAGGGCTTTGGTGATAATTGAAGAACGCGGACGACCTAAGTGCTTGGATTTTTCCACCTCTCGATTGTGGGAAAATCTACTCAAAGCAGTTAGGCTTTGCGTGTTTGTCGACATCAAGGAGAAGAACGTGAACGTCCTAAGCACTTGTAATCCTCCACCTTTGCTCGTGGTAAGGTCCACTACAAGAGGTTAGGCTTTACGTATTTGGTGGTTCACAAAGAGAAGAACGCGAACGTCCTAAGTGCTTGGATTCCTCCACTTTTGTGTGTGATAGGGTCCACTAAAAGCAGTTAGGCTTTGCGTATTTGGTGGCTCATGAAGAGAAGAACGCGAACGTTCTAAGTGCTTGGATTCCTCCACTTTTGTGTGTGGTAGGGTCCACTAAAAGCAGTTAGGCTTTGCGTACATCGTTAGACTGTGATGACCTGGATTTTTGTTATTTAATTTTGGTAATTAATAATGGACCAGTTGTACGAATAATTGTTATTGTGCTTTATTCGTAAGTTGTATGTAAAGTGGAATTGTTTTCGTACGTATAATTATTCGAATTTCATAGTTTAGGGGGTCGTGTGAAGTTTGACTTTTTATATGTTAGGATTCTCTGAAAACTTCCTTCACAAAAGTTGTAGAGCGCGTCGATACGAGTTCGTGGACATGCGGTATGCGTCAATCAGAGTTCGTGTGAGAAAGTTATGGTCTGCGGAAGTTTTGGGAAAGCTCTATAAATAGAAGTTTCCATTTTTGGAAACTTACTGTTTCCATTTTTACATTTACCATTTCCGGAAACCAGAAAACTCTCCATTCTCTCTCCTCACCCGTGACTGACGCGACTCGAATCCGGTATTCTGACCCGGTCGGAGCTCCTTTTTCCGGCGGCATCTACCGGTGAAACTCTCCAGATCAGTTCGCCTTCTTGCTCCGGTCGTCCCTCTGGCATCCTCTTGCGGCGATTCTCGGTGGTGGCGGCGCTAGAAGGTGGCGAAAAATTGTGCAGTCGGACCCGATCGGTTCTCTGATCTCCGATGTCGGCGAGGCTTCAAACAAAGCTTGGGGAGCTCGCAGCAACCTCCTTGATCGATCCTTGGTGGTTGTTTGGATCGATTCACGTGAAACTTGGTTCAACTCGGATTGAACAGTAATCCACGGCTTGCGAGGTAGTTTTCGACCATTTATGCTTAGTTTCTTACTTCGTGCTAGTTATGAAAATGGTTAAGCATGCTGAGATGAACATCTTTGATGTTGGAAGTTTTGTGAAATATTGAGTTTTGGCCGGCGGCGGTGCGCCACCGCCTGTGGCGGCGTTCCGGCCATGTAGGGAACTTTTTATGGTATTATATATCTTCTACTCGTCGATACGAGCGTTTCGATATATAATACGCAATTTTTGGAGTTCAAATGAATTTGTTATGATTTTTACGGTTTCATACAGGTCGATTTATTCTATCCGTGAGGATTCGAGCGTCCGATCGACTTGTGGTTTGGGCATATCAATCGTGGAAGTATTTCGGAGACTTTGGGAAGTCTTGGATGTGGTTTCTCCTCTATTGGCGCCACTTTGGGGATTTTAGTTCAAAACAGGGGTTTCGGACTTAAATCAAATGTGAATCGTTACTAAGTTGAAACCGTATGTGGCTAGGTACTTGACGAAGTATTCTTGGACGGTTAAATTGTAGTTGGGCTACTTTGTTATATATTGAAGACGCAGCGGAAGTTTCGAGGTGAGTAATCTCACAACATTCATTTACGAACGGAGTTACCATTATTGTTTTGGCGTTATTTGTTTAACTGCAAACTATAGTTGGTATTAGTGGGCATTCCTGAGCGAATGACTACGTATATATATATATATATATATTCTTGTGAGTGATGTGTGATGGAATAATATGCATGTTGTGTTCATATTATTGTTGAAGGCAACTTTTCGGGAAACAATATTGTGAAAAAAGATGTTTTCTATTGTTTGAAAAGTATTGAGTCTGATGTTACAATTGCGAGTCAAACGTAACTTATTGTAAGTGTATTGGTCCTTGTATCAAGAGTCACAGATGGTGACATGTCGCAGATGATGACCTTAACGTTTGATTCTAAGACCAGACGGGGTCTGAAAATCATATGTCACAGATAGTGACAAGTCGCAAATGGTGACCAAGGCAGGAAATCAGAAATCACGTCCTTGGCCGGATGAGTGGTTACGATTTCAATTAGAGCTCTAGTCTGTCTGCCATTATAGCTTATGGGGGTGACGGTCGAGGTTGCTGGAGACTCATAAGTACATAGTTTAAAGGAGAATTCCGAGAGTATTCTTATTTTATTGTCTAGATGAGACTTGAATTGCTTCTTGATGGTTAAGTTAGCAAATAGAACATTGTCACAGCGGTGACTTAAGTTGTCCATTCGGTGGAAAGGATATGGAATGTTAGAAGGAATCATGGTTGCATCTTTTCCTTAAGTTGATTGGTGTGAGTTGTTGATTGATGTTTCATGAGTTACTCATACGAGATTTCATAACCTTACCGGGTTTGTTGTGTGGCAACCCGGTGCACTATTCAATGATGTAGGGGTTAATCCTGCAGGTCAGGGAAATTGTGGCTGAAGCTGAGGTAGCTTGTTGGCAGCAGAACGGGTAGGAAGCAAATTTTGTTGGCTTTGCTATTGTATGACTTCAGCTCTGTAGTAAGCTCTGAGGAGCATTTATGTTTTATTTTGTGATGACAATTTAATTCGTAAGTTTGTGTAATATATAACTCTGTGGAGAGAGTGTATATTAACTTGGAGGGTTCAGGGCATCAGTATGTACTTGGTTTAAAGGGGAAAAAGTTTTCCAGGTATTTTGTATTGATGACTAAACGATCAAGCATGTATAATTATGGGATTGTATATTGATTTTTATTTGTGTTAAAAATCAGGGGCGTGACACTTGCGATCGCGCTTCCCATCCTTTTGTGGCCATGACTTTCTTCAAGTGCTTCAAAAAAGGGACAGTGACCCTCCTTGAGGGTCCGGAGGTCACTCAAAGTGATGGCACTACTCTGCAGGTGTATCCGTCATTGACTAGGCCTCAAGCAATCGATGTCCCTCCTTATGACCCTTCAGCTCACATCCTCCAGTGGACTCATGTGGTACCTCGCCAACTAGCTATGTTTCGACAACCGAGATCTGGCAGAGACCAACAAAACTCGCATGTACTGTTGCTGAAGTCTTCGCATCATGATCAAAACACTCCTCAGACCCCATTCTCACTTCTCAGAGATCGTATATGCAACGATTCAGTGCAGTGGAGCAGTGCATTCCGAGCAAATGACGGGTTTTCTTACACAGAGTTCTACTGGGAATGGGTAGAAGATGTTTTAAGCAAGAATGGCAAACTTACCTAGGAGGCTGGCCTCTATAGAGCTATATTCGCCTCACTGTTCAGCTATGACCGTGTTGCACCTGTCATACGGGCTTTCTGCGAGTATTGGTGCCCCACGACGAATACCCTCCACACATCTAGCGGAGAAATGTCTATCTCCCTCTGGGATTTGGACCAACTCGGAGGTTTGCCCATTGTTGGACGGTTTTATCATGAGGTGGTTCCAGCTGCTGAAGAACTTTCTGCGACAAGCAAATGGGGTCAACAGAGCTGCCGCTACTTGTGCCTTGCCTACCACAAACTTTGCAAGGAAGATCAAGGGCAGAAAGTGAAGATAACTTCATGGATACGATACTGATATAGAGGAGCTTTGCGCTATAAGAGGCCTCTGAACAAAAGCACCAGGAACAAAAGGGATCCGCCCCCGAATGCGTTTAATCCATCTGGCAAGATCCATGATATCCGACAACGAACTTCTGCAGACCTTGCAATATTTGACGACTTAGGCATGGAGGGTGAAGATATAGAGCCCACCTATTTGGCTGCCTTTCTTGCTTGTTGATTGTGCCTGTTTGTTTTACCCAGAGACGACACCGGTTTGATTCGTCCGGGAGTATTCAAAGTTGCCAGCAAAATGTCACAGGGTGTACAGTTTTGCCTAGCAGTACCAGTGCTGGCCAGCATCTATCAGGGTTTGAACAAGATTTCTGTTTCCAACGATCCAGGTAATTGCTCGAACGGATTTGTTTGGAATCGTCTTACGGAGAAGGAGATTAGAGGCAAAGAGGTTCCACTGGGCGTGCCAATTTGTAAACACGGGAATCTGAAAACAAACAGAATGCAGGCACGTGTACAAAAATAATAATTTTGTTAATTTATGTGCGGGTTACAATCTTTGGTAATCCTCTGATTCTATCTCCGACGATGAATTTCACTCAAGGGCTTGACGCTTGATCTTGAGTGGTATGATGGTCACGAGAGTTGACACGTAACGAACGTTTTGACTTGAGGTTGGTGAGGAACCGGCTATTTGGCAGCTTGAAGGTTCTTCACACGCTTGGGAGGCTTCAGAAATTTTGAGAGTGTTTTCTTCTCTTTTTCGGCTGAAGTCCTTCTCTTGATTTGAGAAGGCACTACTACAAAAAGTGCATCACACAACACCCATTAGACAAGAGAATAAAAGTTTACCGTCGTCTGATAACGTGAACACCATTGTACAACGGTGTTAATGAAGTTCTGTTGTGGGAATGCTACCAAATTGAGAACTTTTTCTTCAGAGTTCTATCACACAACAGAATTATGCATGTTCTGTTGTATGAATGACACAAAATTTAGAGGTAGATATCCCGCTATCACTGAACTCAAAATTCCCTCCGAAGACAAGTTCACCAACTTTATCACACAACAAAATTATGCATGTTCTGTTGTGGAAATGTGTTGCATGGTACAACGGTCTAGTTATTTCCGTTGTATGACAATTTGACACAATTTCTACTAGGTGTACCTAGGGCAAGATGAAAAATCTTGTACAACAGGTATTGTCATTCTGTTGTCTGAATGAAGAACATAGGCGGCAGCAATATTTTCATTTTGGCTCAAATCGATTTGAAATCCTCCCACCAAACCTAGGCAGCGGCAAATTTCCCTATTTCTTTTGGCACATATCATTTTATGTATGAGTTCTTACGATAGTTGTTTAACTATCTGTTGTGGGATAAACTAAAATTATGGCCACCAAACCCATATGTTCGATAGAAAGAAAGAAGGAAAGGAAGAAAAACAAAAGAAGAAGAGGTACAACCACTCAACGTATTTTTCCCTTCCCATCTCCCCCCCCCCCCCCCCCCCCCGGGGCAGTCTCTCTGTCAAAATGCTGAGCCTAAGCCTCTCTCTCAGTCCAGCTCCTGGCTTCTATTCTGTCTTCCCCGATATACCAACCCAAATCCTCTACCCTAATTCACCGGTTGTTCTTAGTCTCCAGCGAGAAATTAGGGTTCGAATTGGGGCTCGCTCTTCACTTCTCCAATTCTCCAAATCAGCCTCCGACTCCATCTACCTAGTCGATAATCAAAGCTCCGCTTTGCATTACCCAAATCAATTCAAGGCTTCTCGATTCGGTAAGGTTCCTATCTCTAACGAATTCTATCATCTTCTAGATCTGATTTCGCCTTTGTCATCTGCCGTTGCTTTTTCTTGAATGACTCCTAACCCGAAATGGCTTCTCCTCTCCGCAGCTGACCCGCCAATTCGCCAGACGGACCCAACTCAGTTGCTTCCACAACGAGAACCAACCCGCTCTCTCCAAGGATGAACAAGGCCCGCCTCAGGAGGTCGTTCTCAAAGCTATTTCAGGTTTCGTTTTTAGGGAAGCTTCAACCTTTTTGAAAGTCGGAGGCACTGACATAGCTCATTATCTAGCCAAGGTACTATCTTTTCCTAATTCTCTTTTTTCTTTTGTTTTCCCCCAATTTGCTTTGTTTCAGTTTTATTACAGACTCCATGAATTTCTGTATTGCTTTTGTGATTTCGCACGCGTGTGTGTATATGTGTTTGGGAACACATTTCTTTCCGAACTTAGCGAAAGAGAAATAGTTAGCCGGTTGTTGGTTGATGGGTCTGAAGAATTTGTGGGTCTTTAATATGAATTGTCTGGTTCTGGAGAAAATGGAGTATGGGGATGATTTGGATAAGTTGACCAGTAGAGCTATCAATGCTTTGATTGTTCTGGGATTTTGGACCTTTGCATGTCTAAGTTGCTATCTCTGTGGCTTATTTTTCATTTGGGTCTTTCACTACACATGTTGTTTCAGTAATGCACCTGATTTTGTTTTCCTCTTATATGATTGCATTTAGATTCCCTTGTTTACTCATTTAACTGATGGAGTGATGGGTAGTCGCTGATTTGCTGGTAATCTGGTAAAGTATTTTGTTTCTGATTTTGTTTTGGGGTCAGGGTGAATCAGAATTATTGACGAGAGCACCAAAGGATCCTGTTGAACCCGAAAAGGTTCTTAAAGCAGCCCAAGTCAAACTCGTCCTCACCACTCAAGTCAGTCATCACCATTGGTATTATGCAGTTCACCCTTCTTGATCCAATTTAGAAATTTACTGTGTTTCTAACATTCTGTTATGTATATTGGTTTGGTAATCTAAATTACTAAGTTGCTATTTACTAATGGGTAGTTGAACATTAGAACACGAAGAAGAAGTTGCTGTGTACTAATGGGTAATCTGAATTACTAATTTTGGATAGTTTCTGATTCAGTGATCCTTCGAGCTGTTTTGGATAATTTCTGATTCAGTGATTCTTCTGAGAACTCTCGATAATGAACCTTGTAAGTAAAGTTTGGGCCTTTCTTTGTTTAGAACATAAACATAGTTCCTGGAAACTCTTGGTTATTATGATTTTGTTAGGATTGATTGGCCTCTAAGTAGAAAATGGACAAGATCGATGCTATTGGGCTTGAAATTTGTTCAGCATTTTCTCTAAGATTGCATGTAATTAGGCTTGAAATTTTGATGTAAATTAGCATGTCATAAAATTGCATGTAAATTAGCAACATCAGGTAAAGTAGGCAAATTGCTATGTTGTTTAAATTTCTCTGGTGTTTATTGGGAAGCAAGTTTATTCGAGTCTTTTTATAGGCTACCTAAGATTTGTATCTTTTCATGATTGGGACTCTTGTTCTCATTATTTTAATGGTAGATTCTGATATTGCCATTACTTCCTGGAACTATGCATCTACTTAATTCATTAGCTGAGGCTTGAAATTGTTTTGCATTTAATTTCACAGCCATTACAAGAGGAATTAAGATTAATTGTTGACTATTGGTTTTGGCTGGTGGATTGTAGTTGACTTACAGGAAGTTGCTGTGAAGAAGTTCCTAGACCAGGATTTCTCGGGTGCTGCTTTGGCTGAGTTCAAAAGAGAAGTAATTCTCTAGTCCTTGTCTGCATTTTCATATTCCACTTTATAGTACCAGCACTTTCGGGAAAAGAAAAAAAAAACAAAGAAAAGAAGCTTACAACCTAGAAATAATTGTGGTATATTCTGAACCATACTTTCCCCTGTTTTAAGTTATAGACAAAATAAATTGGTAGACTATTGGTTTTCAAACTTAAGTTGAACGGTAATTGATCGTTCCTCGATCCTCGCTAAACTAATATGGCGGACTATGCATCTTTGTACTTTTACAAGTTTGACACATGGATCAATGTGCTGCCTTGGCTATGATTTTAGTTTCCAGGTAATGTGCATGATAAGTTTACTCATCTATGATTTTAGTTTCCAACTATGAGCATTTTTTTTTTTTGGGTGAAATTAACTATGAGTAGATTTTAACAGACCACGATATGGGTTGGCTCTGCACGAGTTTTTGACAGTTTTAGCTGCAAAGTAGTGGAAGACCATTGGCATGTGAGTCATAGATTGCCTCCGCATTTGCAACTTAGACATGATCTCTATTAGAACTTTGTCAAGAAATGAGGACCTACAATTGGAAGAAGATAAACTACTTGGCACAGGTATACCAAAAGGTCTAAATGTGGAATCTCCTCCTCAGTGCAGAAATGCATATCAACCTATCCCAAGGTGTATGATTATCCAGTTGACTGCTTCTTTGGTGATGCTTTGAACTTAACCATGAATATATAGTCTTTCACAACTGTCAATTGTCAACTGTATAGAGTTTGCATTTGTTATTGCTTGAATACACACAAGTGCCTGATGTAGACATTGTCAAATTTCTTCAAATCACTAAACAAGTTTGCATCTTGCAGGCCAATTGCGTGGTCAGATTATTGGGCTTGAAATTTGTTCAGCATTTTCTCTGTATATTACTGTTAAAAAGCATACCTTATTTGTTGACTTCATGTCTAGGCCTGTATTTTTATGGCTGAGATCGATCCTATTGGGGGACAGCGTTTTAGCTAAGGGACTAGTGCAGACCGTGATGAAATCCAGTGAACACTCATGGAGTTGCTTAACTAGTTAGATGGATTTGATCAACTTGGGAAGGTACTTGAGTTCTCGTTGATCTTGTTGGTTATTCAGATTAAATGGATGCAAAATACTGATTCCGGTGGTCTTAAAGGTCTGGTGTTTTTCTTTGCATATTTGGTTTTCTAACAATAATCTGATCATGGTGCAGGCCAATTGTGAGTGAGACATTCGAGGTTATGTTGAAGATAATGTTGTTCAGAGCATTGCAAGCTTTTGTCATGATCTGCAGGTCGTGGACCAGATCTTGGACCTACCAAAAGCTTCAAGGTCATCGGAATATATAGAGCATTATATTTGTGCAAATGCTAGCTCTTTTGGATACATGAATATATATATATATATATATATATATATATATATATATATATATGATTGGCAAATGCTAGCTCTTTTTGGTACACCAGACGCTTCAATTAGAATACTTCATTATGTAATATCTATTGAGCATTATATTTATGCAAATATTCTAGGTAGAATATCGATAATAAACGAACGTTGTATGAATACACATTTGTCATCAATCACACAATAAACCACTAAAATCACTCAACGGTCCCTATAAAATTTTGTTGTCTCATTAGTACTCACACAACAGAAAGAATAGATATCAGTTGTCCCATGTTAAATCACATAACGGTATAGAAACAATATGTTGTATGACTTGTGAAGAATTCAACACTGAGCCTCACACATACAACAATTACTTTATGATATCTGTTGTGTGAAGGAACAACCAACAACAGTTGCCATATTTTTCTGTTGTATGATAAGTTAACCAACAACAGTATGGTATTACTTCCGTTGTCTGAGTGTCATTTTTCTGTTGTGTGAAAAGTTAACCAACAATAGCGTGTACTTACTTCTGTTGTCTGATTACCATCGAAACAACAATTGAATGCGCCGCATCCAAAATCTGGCATCGGCATGCGCAGAATCGGTGCAACGGTTTTAACTTATGCATTGTGTCTATGGTATACACACAACGGTGAAATACCGTTGTTGGAGTGTGCTCATCACACAACACCGAGATAAACGACAGACATGGTCCAAATCACACAACAGATTTCCACCGTTGTGTGATGCACTTTTTGTAGTAGTGAGGGGTATTTATAGTGTCGGCGTCTCTCTTAATTTGGAATGCCTTGATGACACGTAATTAATTGCATTTTCCTTAATAACATAATCAAATCAATCAGCGTTAATTAACTGATTTAATCACGACCATTAAGGAATTAGCCAATCAATTTGATGGTTGATTTTAATTGTTTTTCCTTAATAACATAATCAAATCAATCAGCTTTAATTAACTGATTTAATCACGACCATTAAGGAATTAGCCAATCAATTTGATGGCTGATTTTCATCCTGATTATCAATTTAAATAAATTGACATCTAATCAGCAGATGAAATTTAATACTTGATTTGACTCGGAATCAATTGATTTAATTTGATTGATCCGCTTTAATATCAATTGATTTAGCCGGAACAAATTCATTTATTGCCGTGGGGCCTCTCATGTGTCGCCAAGTGTCGTTCTCTGAGTCCGCGTGATTTTGCTTACTCACAAGCCACATGCACATTTTGTAGGACCCACATGCTGACTATGTTTGTTCGGTCATAATTTCAAGTGTTGACTGAATTATTTAATGAATTTTATTTACAAAGTAGCGTAAACATGTTGACTACGGCCGAATTTTTGGTGTCTACAAATGCCCCCACTTCAAGGTGCGCCGTAAACATGTTGTCACGTGTCGGAGGTGTGACTTGAAGTTTTGAATTTGACTTGTTTTTTTTTTTTTTTCATAGCTTGATGCGGCGCTTTGCTTCACCATAGTCAACTTCTAGAACTCCAAAGTTGTAGAGATTCCTTTGGAATCTTGATTTAAAATTGTAGAGTCTCCCGAAATCTTGATTTAATTTAGTAGAGATTTTCTTGCAATCAAGATTTAATTCCGCAAATATGGCAATGACTCCAAATGGGCAAGTGACAAAGCCCATAATATAGGAGTATTTTTGTTAAATATTTATGGAATGGATCCTTGATTTTTTTTTTTTCGAATGAGATATTTGTTCATAAAATTTTAGCAATCAACATAAGCATCACATAAATTGGTGCCATATATAGCAGAATATATTGGATTCCGGCGATATTTTCCTAGTCTCAACTAGGAAATTTACTCTAGCCTTTCAATATAAATAAAGGCCTCCTCACACTTGCTTTTCCAACCTGCACTACCAAATCCCAAGATTGGTCCCAGAAACAAAACCGTGACAAGTAGCTGTACGAGATGAGGGTCAACATATCAGTCCAAGACTCTGCATTTCCATACTCCTTCATGACCCAAATGTCATTATAGAGTGTTGGTGGATTATGTGTTATAAGCAGTCTCTCTTCCCTGAAGGCCCCCAGTACCATACTGTTACTGAAAGGAGTGAAACGTGATACCGGAAATGGAATTTCTCGAACCTCCTCCTCTGCTAGAATGAAAGAAACAATCACCAATGATCGATCTCGACTTTCGAGCCTATGCATCACCAGTGAAGAGCACCATTCACCAGGATCCCACGATAACTTAGAGGACAACGAGCATAACGATAGGGAAATTGCTTCTCAATCACTCGCCAATAACCAGTTTTCAAGGTATAGACACTAAATACAGTAACAACATCACCATTATCTCTATACATCTGCCCACATACTACTTTGTAATCCCATTATCTCTCTACGTGCTGGCTGGGCTCGTGCTGGCTAGGAGCGTCTTCTTACTTTCTTCAAGCATAGTACCTCTTCAGGAACTTTCCATTTATGGGGCCAATTCTCAGGCCATCTTCAGCCACAATTTTGTAGGCTCCATTGGTGTAGACTTCGCTGACGACATAAGGTCCATCCCACTTTGACTTGAACTTAAGACCAGTCTTGTGTGTCATGATGATAGGTCTGCGCACGGCAAGCACTAGGTCACCAACTTGAAATGATCGGGGTCGAACCCCTTTGTTGAAAGCTCGTGACATTCGGGCTTGGTAGCATTCCAAGTGTTGTTGCACGTCAAGTCTCTTTTCATCTAAGGCTTCCAACTCTTGAAGGCGTAACTTGACATTCTCTTTATCAGTCAGTCCCTCTTGCAAAGCAATCCTCAGAGATGGAATTTGTTTCTCCAAGGGTAAGACAGCTTCAACACCATATACAAGGGAGTAAGGCGTAGCTTTCGTGGGAGTTCGATATGTCGTTCTATAGGCCCAGAGCGCCTCACCCATTCTTCATGCCAATCCCTTTTTGTTTTGCTGACAACTTTCTTCAAAATATTACACAATGTCTTGTTGAACACTTCAGCCAACCCATTAGCCAGGGCGTTGTACATAGAAGAAAAATGCAGCTTGAAGTGATATTTCTCACAGAGTTTTTCCATGGCACTATTGGAAAAGTACTTGGCGTTGTCTGTGATGATGGTACGCGGAACACCATATCGTTGAATGATATTCCCTTTGATGAAGTCTACAACATTTGCTTTCTTTATTTCCTTAAGCGGCACCGCCTCTGCCCACTTTGAAAAGGAATCCGTAGCCGCTAGAATGTATGAGTGACCGGCGGAGGATTTTGGAGTTATGGGCCCCAAAGCATCAAGTCCCCACACATCGAAGGGGTAGGAGGCAATTGTTGGATGCAACGGCTCTGGTGGTTGATGGATGAAGTTTGCATGAAACTGGCAGGCTTGACACCTTTGTGCATACTCCATGCAATCTTTAACCATGGTGGGCCAATAGTAACCCATCCTCTTCACTTGAAAATGGAGCTTAGGACCTGACTGGTGAGCTCTGCATACTCCTGAATGAGCTTCCTCCATAGCCTTAGCAGCTTCCTCTTTCCCCAGACATCTAAGAAGCATTCCATCGAATGATCGTCGATAAAGAGTCTCCTTGTAGTAGAAGAAGCGTGGTACTCTTCCTCTTATGTCCGAGCGTTGCTTTGGGTCATCGGAAAGCTTATTTCGCTTGAGGTAATCTATCAACGGGTACCTCCAGTCATCAACATCAATCACGTAAACAGAGACAACATTGGAGTCTTCATGCCAAAGATCAGAGATTGTCGGTATGACCCACCATTGGCATATTGGATGGTGTATGATTTCATCCTCTGATAATGCCAAAGCTGCTACTAAGTTGGCCAAAGCGTCTACCGTTTGATTTTCCTTTCTTGGCACATGTGTTAGTGTGACAGCATCAAAACCCTTTAAGAGTTGTGTGGCGAGCTGAAAATAAGGAACTAAATCATTTTTCTTCACTTCATAGATAGTTAATAATTGATCAACTACTAACTTCGCGTCTCCATACACCTCTAGATTTGTGATTTCATTTCATCTGCGGTTTGTAGTCCCATAATTAGCGCTTGGTACTCAGCAACATTATTGGAACATAGTTCCTAAAAGTAAAGGCATAAGGGCAATATCTGCCTTTGCGGAGAAATGAAGACCACACCAGCTCCTGCCCCATCTGCTCGTGAAGACCCATCGAAGAACATTTTCCAAGCAGGGAGGACCTCTGTATTAAAGACTTCTTCATCTGGCAAGTCATCTGAAATCTCCCAATCAGCAGGAATAGGATGGTATGCTAGGAAATCAGCCAATGCTTGTCCTTTAACCGCTTTGGCCGGTATGTAGATGATTTCATACTGATTGAGAAGTAGTGCCCATTTCGCCATTCTCCCTGTTAAGACTGGTTGCGACATAACGATCTTGACTGGGTTAGCTCGTGCCACTAGATGCACTGTGTAAGCTTGCATGTAATGTTTTAACTTTTGGATGGCGAAGACGAGTGCGAGACAGATTTTCTCTATCGGTGGATAGTTCAGTTCTGGTCCTGTGAGAGTTCGACTCAAGTAATACAACGCCTTCTCCTTCTTTTCTTCATTTTCTTGGGCTAGGAGTGTTTCGAGTGATCGCTCTTGAGCAGCAATGTAGAGGATAATCGGCTTCCCAAGGATGGGTGCACCTAACACTGGAGGGTTTGCCAAGTACTTCTTTATGCTTTCAAAGGCGTTATGGCAAGCTTCATCCCATACAAAAGGCACATCCTTCTTCAGAAGTCGACTAAAAGGCTGACAACGGCCCGTGAGGTTCGTTATGAATTGTTTAATAAAGGCGAGTCGTCCTTGGAGACTTTTTAACTCGCATGGATTTCTTGGCTCAGGCATGTCTTGAATGGCCTTAATCTTCGACTGGTCCACTTCAATGCCACGATGTTTCACAATGAATCCAAGAAACTTGGCTGAACTGACGCCAAAAGCACATTTGAAAGGGTTCATCTTGAGCTGGTACTTGCGTAGTCTATCAAACACCCTTCTTAGGTCTTACAAGTGATCCGCTCTCTTTTTTGACTTGACCACTAAATCGTCGACATAACATTCCACGTACTTGTGAAGCATGTCTCTGAAGATTTTCTGCATGGCACGTTGATATGTTGCACCAACATTTTTCAACCCGAATGGCATGACTTTGTAGCAATAAATGACAGGACCCGCCCCGAATTTCACCCTGAAATCCGAGGTGGCCCTGCGGGGCCCACCTTAGAGATAACTCTACCGAGAACTGGTCGAGTCACCCCTAAAGAGGACTACCCAAAATAGTAACCCACAATAGATCAGAGCCAAACAAAGAAGCGCGGAAGCTATTCGTCAACTATGCCTCGATCCATGTACGCCCGACCTCAACTAATAGCGCCTGCAAACTGGGCATTAGAAACCGAAAGGCCCAGGGGAAAGTAGACGAAAAACGTTAGCGTGAGTGGACAAAAATAAACAATTTAAAATAAGAAGGATTTCATACTTTCCCACATTTATTCATTTAAAAACTCGATGCATGCACAAATGGTAAAACACATTTAGCTTTAAAACCAAGAATTTCAAAACGATAAACCGACTAGCCTCGCTAGTCACAACATTCGAAAAATATATCGTAAAACCGAAATCTCGTTTCTCAAAAAGATAAGACCAGCCCCGCTGGCTACAGTGAAAATCGGACTAGCCCTGCTAGTCAAGCAACGATAAAATATGGGGAAGAAGTTTCACCATACGAAAGAAGGGAGCCTCCCAGGCTCGGGTCGGAGTGTCCCACACTCTGGAGCATCCCATGCTCTGCTCTTACTCACCCACAAACACATAGTAAGCAGGGAGGAGTACTAATAGGCTAGCTAGCAATAAATATGACGACCCAGGTATGGCGGGTAAAAACTAATAAAATCCAATAAATCCTTAAGGCTTCCCCATGTCCCACGAATAAAGAAAACACGGGTACGATTCCCAACCGTACCCGGAAATTCTCGTAAAACGTCGTATAAATCAACAGCGTGTCCCACACGCTAAGAAAATAATTAGATCATCAACAAGGCATTCCCAATGCCAAAACCGAAAGTCGATAGATAAATAAGAAATAACTGCATCGAAATCCCATTTCGAAAAGCTTTCCAGAAATCTCAAAACAACGAATAGAAATATAATTAATTCCGGAAATCACCTCGGAAAAATAATTCGTCCAAATTCAACATCAATTATAAATTCGAATCCGAGCATAACAAATTAATAATCAAAATTCACAACCGGTATAAATCATAATTACTTCATGAAAATCATTATTGAAAGCAAATCCACGAGATAAATTGAAATCAAATTCCAAAATCAATTCATATGCTCGGAAAATAATATGTTAATTAAATAAAGCATACTTTAATAAATAAATGCATGCATCACTTATTTGAAAATAAAAGTCCACTCACAGTACTAATGGGCGACCACGCAAACGAGTTCCTTCATCTAGCCGTAGCTCGCAACATTGCCCTGTACACAATTATATTTCCGTAAACGGCAATTCGAATAAAATAAATACGAACCTAAACGAAACCCGAAAATCTCTATCTCCAATACTTCTCAAATTCCACCCAAATCTCTTCCACAACACCAATTCCTCAATCTACATATTCCACAATGAAAACGAGGGAAATCCAACGGCCGGATTTCCCACAATTCCATCACAAAACTTCAAACTTCGGAAATTCACAAACAATTCCAAACTCCTCCAAAATTCACCAAACTTCACATACAAGCTCTATGATAATTATAGAATTTAACTAGCCAGAAAAAGAAATTAAAAAGCTACCCTAGCCGCCGCTACCGCCGCCGCCGCCACCACCAGCTCCGATGGCCACCAAACTTTGGCAGCAGCACCTACTCAACGGACCCAACGTTTTATTCAACTACCACTAAGCCAGAAAACGTCTAGAACTAGTTCAACAATTAAGGTAAACATTGAACCCAAAACCGTGAATAGTGCAAGAATTTCAAACCTTCAATTCTTCCTCCATGCTTCAAATCGCTGCAAAAGATTTGGGGAGTATCATCTACATCGCAAGCCGCTTCCAAATGATTATGGTTCGTCGCCGGAGGTGGCCGGAATCGGGAGAAACTGGCGTTGACCACTTCTGCTACAGTGAAACTTCCACAGCTCGATGCGTCATTTTCCGGCCAAGCCGCCATGAGCCATCACCGCAGGCACCAAGAGGAGGTCGAGACGAGTCCGTAGCCACCGGTTTTACGCTTTTTGGTGGCCGGAAAGAGAAAGCAACCGGAGTTGCAGAGGTGAGAGAGAGAGAGCAAGAGCTCGGGGACGAGAGAGAGAACACGCGGGGGAAGAGAAAGAGAAAAAGAAAAAGTTACCGGCCACAGTGAAAAATTCAAATATATACTACTTACCATGAACAGTAATTTTCACATTTTCGCTTATAACTTTTGCATACGAGCTCCGATTTTTACGTACCACATATGTACGCGCTCGGTTTAACGTCCCCTACAACTTTCATGAAGAACATTTTCTCAAATTTTGACCCGAACAAAAAATCAATTTTTAGGGCCACTAAAAGCACTAAACCGAAAGTAAAAGTGAAAGTAAAGGTCGTTTACCGTCCAAATGACTAGTAAACAGGTAAATTGAGATACGGGACGTTACAATAAATGCCTTTGGGAGTGCGGAATGCAGTAAGCTCTTCATCTTCTAAGGCCATCCTTATTTGATTGTATCCGGATGACCCATCCATGAAGGATAAAGCTTCATGCCCTGTTGTTGCATCCACCATGAGTTCAATAATGGGCAAAGGGAAGTCATCTTTCGGACACGCGTCATTTAAGTCGCGGAAGTCCACACATACACGGAGTTGTCCGTTCTTCTTCTTGACAGGAACAATATTTACAATCCACTTAGGATATTGAACCTCTCTAATGAAACCTGCAGCAATCAACTTATCAACTTCAGCTTCAATTTGAGGAAGGAGTTCTGTCCGAAAGCGTCGTTGTGTTTGCTTGATCGGTCGAGCCTCAGGTTTAACTGCGAGACGATGAACCGCTACCTTTGGGTCAAGGCCAGGCATTTCTTTGTACGTCCATGCAAAGACGTCTTTATATTCAAGAAGCAGATCATAGTATTCATTTTCTTCTTTGGGACTCAGCGAAGCGCTCACGAAGATAGGTCTTGGATCTTCCTCAGTTCCCAAATTGAGCTCTTTAAGCTCGTCGACAGTAGCTTGCCCCCCGTCTTCAAGTTCTGGAGGAGCTTCATCTACTTCATCCTCGGAATGATCAGGGTCATCTTCTTCAAAAGCCTCTGCTTCTGCTACCGTGATATGATAGGCAGACTGAACAATCTCATCTTCGCTATTGCCATCAACATTACTCTTTGTAACTTGGCCAGTGAGTACGATGGTGTGCTCCTTCACTTTGAGTTGTTCACTTGAGCTCACCTCTAACACAGAGCGTCGCTTCATGAGTGACGGGATGAGACTTCGGATCTCTTTGTCGTTTCCTTGGTCGTCGATCCCCTTTCTCTTTCGCCTTTGTTGGGCGCTTGTATTCTCTCAAGTGCCTACTTTCGAGGGGCTGACTCAGATTTCTTATTTCCTTCATCGGAAGATGACAACCTACTGAACACGGAAGCTCGAGTGGTCGTTTGGGTGATGCGATTGAAAACTGAGATTCTGCTTGTTGATGTGTCGACACGATCAAATACAGAAACTCGAGGCGCCAACTCATCAACTTGTTCAGGCACTGCAGCTTGAGAATTAGGATGAATGCGATCAAGTGCAAAAACGCGAGAGGCAGATTTAGATTCTTGAGTCTCTTCTTCTACTACTTCGACACTGATGTGTTGCGTGCTTGCCTTCGCAACTTTTCTTCTTCCTGAAATTTTGATTGGTTTGCCTGGTACAAAACCAAGACCTGCTTTAGCAAGGTCAGCTGTGCATCCTTGCTCTCTCAACCTCCTTTAGGATTCATTAAGCTCATGCACCTTTTTACCAGGGATGACTTGGTCACCTTCCTTGCTCGACGAACCAAAGTCATATCCGGCCTTTGCTAGCAGCTTATAAGCGTTAGGGTCGAATCCTTCCTTTGTCCTTTTGTCAGGAAGTGTACCGTGCTCTGTCTTGCCTTGAATCGGTTTGACAAACCCCTTTAGTGGCTGCTTGGTGGGAGTTGCGTTGCTCAACTTCGTCAACGGTATGGTTGATGTTTCTTTTAGCAATTCTACGTCCTTCTCATCTAGTTTTCGCGGATGTTCTTGCTCATTTGCCTCCAAAAAAGGATATTCCCCTTCTTTTCGCCTAGACTTTGGCACATAACGAAGGACTGGAGCGGAGGAGCTGATTTTGTTCTTTGAAGCTGCCACTCTAGTTTCCGAAGAAACTTTATGTGGTTCCTCATTGCGATTTCTTGCCATGCTGGATTCTGCTTCCTTATTACGCACTTCTGCAGTCTTCCCTGTAGAGGGTACTCCAACTGGGAGAACTTCCTTTACTATTTCATCATCCATATAGAACTTGGAATCCCCAAAGTAAGATTCAGCTTCAGTGAATGGTTTAGTATCACCTGCTACCATTTTTACTCCGCCATCGTAGAACTTGAAGCATTGATGAAGAGTGGAAGGGACGACACCATTTTCGTGAACCCACGGTCGTCCCAACAATAAATTATAGGGGGTCTTCGCATCGATCACGTGGAACAAAGTGTTCGACTTCATTTCTCCAATTGTCATATCCACTCTGATCATGCCTATGGCTCTTTGCCCCCCTTAGTTGAAGCCTTGAATCATGAGACGGCTTTGGGACAACTCTTCCACATTGATGCCAAGCTGCTTCATAGTCGACCTAGGCATAATGTTTACAGCAGACCCTCCGTCTACAAGCATGCAGTTTAGCTTTTGATCTCGCACATACCCTGTCACGAAGAGAGGTCTATTGTGCAGCTTAGAGCCTAACTGAAGGTCTTCATCCGTAAAATGAATGGCATCACAATCTGCAACACACATGACTCATTCCTTCGGTTTTACCTTGTTAATCTCTGTGGAGTACTTGCTTATGTCTATCAGCACCTATACCAAAGCACATCTTGCCGATTTTGGCAATTGTAGTAGATCAAAAATGCTAAAGTGCAATGGTAGGTCTTCTAGCTGCTTCAACACCTCGTTCTCCTCTGAAGTTTGGTTCATATTGACCTTGCTTGACTCAGCCTTGGCAGAATCCTTCGAACCAATTTCGTAGCTTGTTGTCATGTGGGCAGCTCTCACCTTTTCTTGTTCGTTGCCTCTCTTGGGAAAGACTTTTGTTGATGAAATCACACTATGGGGTCTTCGAACGGAAGGATTGCTCCACTCTTTGAAAAATCTTGTCCCACCTTTCTCGAGACGCTGACGACTTTCTTGTGATTGCTTGAATTTTGCTTGAGTGATAGGCAAAACATGGCGATGGGCTCTTGCGTGCCTTCCTTCGAGTGACAAGTATCCATCCCTCATCATCGACAACTGGGTCAACTTTAGGAGTTGCAACAGGTGCGAGGCTTGCTTGCTGGATTGGATTGACTTCCTCTAACTTTGACTTTATGCATGGCTTTCTCGAAAGCTGATATGGTGCTTTCATTGGAAGAGAAGGCAACGGGGCGGGCTCAAATGACCCAAACACGATGGTAGTGCAGTTTACCTCAGCAACATCATCGACATCCAGCTCAATCCTTCCTTGCTTGGCAAGATTCATTATTAAATCCTTCAGAACGAAGCATTTCTCAACTGGGTGACTGACGATCCGGTGGTACCTGCAGTATTTCGGGTCCTTGACACGATGCATTTCCTCGAGCCACTTGCATTCTGGGAGCTCTATCACCATCTTCTCAAGTAAATCTTCCAACATGCCTGCCATGTCAGAATCTGGGAAGGGATATGTCTTTTGTTGCCATTCCTTCAACGAACGCTTTGTTCTGTCGTAGGTGCGAGTTGGCTCTGCTTTCTTAACCTCCTTATCTCGTGTAGAGATTTTGACTGGGGCAATGTTGACGACCATCGATTCTTTTGCAGATTTCTTCGGTGCCTTGTCAATCTTGCTTCCGAAGACCTTGTATTTCCTTTGGTCACCAAGAGAATTCAATGCTAGGATCTCGGAAATGAAGGAAAATTGAAGATGCGTGGGTAACGGAACGGTCTTCAAGGAGGTAACCGCTCCGTTTCGAGATTATCTTTTGAAACTGTTTTAATTTGCAATTAAGGCAAAGTGGAACGCTTTGTTGCCTACAAAATTAAAAGATATATTTGGGCCAATAAAAGTGGGCTAAATAATATTAATAATATTCATATTATAAAAATAATGGGCCTACTACTGAGAGGCCTAAAGGCCCCGGCCCGTATAAGTCAGACGGAGGAAATGTTCATCCAGACGAAAGCCAGCGTCAGCGGCGACTTGTTCGGCCTGTTGGGCTGCCCCGCGAGCCTGGGCCAGGGTTTGAGATAGCGTCTCGGAAGCGGCCAGGGGTTGCTCCAGTTGGGCTTCCGCATGGGTAATCCTGGCCCTCACAGCAGATAATTGGGCCTGAAGGTCTTGGATCTGAGACTGAAGGTGATTCTCCGCGAGTGTCATTTCCCTAATATGAGAGGCCCGTTCACCCAGGAAATTGCGCAGAGAGTCCATCTGTTGAGCAAGGGCCTGATGATGGGTTTGAGCCTGCATGGCCTGCGCCTTCGTGGCTGTTTTCTCGTTGAGCCACCTAGGGAGATCCTCCAGCAATTTGTCAATGTCAAGGAACTGGGCCTCAGTGATGGCACCCTCGCGGCGAAGTACTCTAAGGTACTCTAAAGCTCTCGCGGGGGCGCCAGGCGTCAGAATGTCATGGCCCAGGAGACGACGAAGACCTTCCCTAGCATCATTTACAACTCCGAGAGGAGTTACTTCGAGCACGCGGGCCAACCGCTCTAGTCTGGAAGGTTCAGCAGGAGGTGCTTGCGGTGTAATTGGGGCAACAACGACTGGAGCCTCGTGAGGCTCCGCGATAGGAGCTGCCTCAGGCTCAGGGTTCACTTCTTCCCTTGCTTCAAGCACTTGGGGGGGCAGGCTCATTATCAGCTTCGACCGCAACTTCTGGTTCAGCAGGATTCTCGCCAGCCATTCCCTCGACGTTGACCACCGCCTCCTCAATGCGGGCAGAACTCTGACCCTGACAAGAGAGATCAGAGTATCAACAAGGAGTCAAGAAAGATAAATTAGAGCAAGAATTATTTGAGAAGAGGTACCTCTTCAGTGTGTTACTCGTGGGAGTTGATTGGAGTTTCTTCAGCTATCACTGGAGGAATTGATGTTCCCATCACCGCTTGTTCCTGACCACCCATAATAACATTAGGGGCTGAATCGGGCACTACTTGCTCCAGGATGGTAGTCGCGATTGGTTCATCGCGAGGAGTGCCAGGAGGGGGCATTCTCCTCTCAGCCTCAGGTGAACTGTCATTTGAAATCTACACTGGCACCAGGGCCAAGTGTGAATCACCCGCGGCATTGATCGGAGGTGGAGAGCTGGTCGAGTTTGGTGGCATCTAGGCTTGCGAGGAGTTTCCTTCACCGCCGGCTGTGGACGGTCCTTCCCCACTCTGCCTTGAGGGACTTGTAGACCTGTAGACCTGTCACGAACCTGCAAAGGATGAGCGTTATAGGATGGAAGCCAAAAAGGAACAATAAGTTTGTTGCTTTACATAATCATATAATACCAGTCGGTCGGCGATCGGTTCATCGTCTTCCCAGGGGTCAGTCAGAAGGTCGGAGCGGCTGCGTTTGCGGGCTAGAGCGGCAGCGACCTATTGAGAATAAGGGAGTCAGGTTGGAGTTGAAAAGAAAATATCAGGACTTTGAAATTTAGCAATAAGGATTTCTTACCTCCTGAGGGTCTTCATCGTCAGAAGGGTATGTGGCTTCAGGCTCTGTTACCACATCCTTTTGCTTCACGGCCTGACCAGTGGCCGGAGGAAGATTAACCGTTTGATTGCCGGAGGGCGGCAGACTTCTCCGCTGAAATGAGATATGAGTTAAGGGGGGGTGAAAGCAAAAGAAGTAAAGTAAAGAATATGCGAAGGAAATTACCTCTTGTGATGGCTCGCGGATTATGATTCCGGCTTGAACAGGGCGCAGGGCTCGCGCGGGTCGCGGAGCCTGCACAGGTCGTGGGGATTGTGCTCCATCTTCAGGGAAGTGAGCGAGCAATTCAGAATCGGTATCATAAGGATACCTCAAGTCTTGGAAGAGGGTCGCAAAGAGCTCGTCGTCCCGCTGTTTCCAGTAGTTAACAGAGACTTGAGACCACCAGTGGTCGTAGTCCTCGGCGACTCCATCGATCGGGACGAGTTCATCGGCCCAGTTCGGAAGATTAACTTAAGAAAGCATACTTTGGGCAGGAGGAGGCCCAGTTGCGGGGCCAATTCTGCCCAGGAGGTGTTGTAGTTACAAACATCATAGAGAGGGAATGGCACTAACTGAGCCCGCCCGAGTTGGCGAGCGAAGTGATTAGGAGCATAAAGCTCATAACTGATGTCGTCAGCAGCGAGCCTAATATCTGAGCAGGAGATCGCGCGGCGAAAGGCCAAGCGCCTGCGATCGCTATATGCAGGATCCCCAGGAAAGAACCCATGTTCGAGTGGAGGCGGGAAACTTCTACTAAGCACCAGGTCTAAGTCTGGCATCTCGTCCAGAAGGTATAAATATGATAAACATTCAGAATATGGTGGAGAAGTGTACCTTGCCTCGCGGCAGAGCCACTGACGTAGAAGTACGTCAGCCGAGGGAAGCGGTGGAATATCTTGCCGGCGAAAGTGAGGGAAATAGACTTGTATCCAGAAGTCTAGGACCCAGAAGGGGCCGGAAATGACAGTCTCAAAAGGATGCATCGTGGCCTGATAAAGGGTGCGATATAGCGCGCCTGGTATGGGTTGTCTGAGACCTACACGGCGGCCGTTGTAGAAGGTCGTGGCCAGAGAAGTCCAAGGACCAATGGGCTTGTTAGAAGAGGTGCAAAAAATGAATTTGCAGAGCCAGTATTCCAAAAAGGCTATACCACCGGTCACATTGTGCTCCTTGCGATAATGGGTCAGCCATCATGGATAGGAACTGCTGTGGATGCCGCGGCCGGTTTGAACCATGTGCGAGGAAAATTTGACGGAATCGAATTGGCCATGCACGTAGGGCTCGTCGTCAATAGGTAGGCCGGTGATAGCAAGAATATCCAGCAACGTGATGCTCATCTAGCCGAACCGGAAATCGAAAATGTTGCTGGCGGTGTTCCAGAAGCAAAGAATGGCGACCAGTGGCTAACGATTGCCACTGCGAGGAAGGTGGAAACATAGATCGATGGTGTGGGTAATACCCTCCGCGTCCCAACGAGCCAGATCCCTCGCTCGAACTTCGCGATACCAGGCGAGTTCCGCCGCGTTGATCGTAGGCCAAAACCCTATCTTGGCTCTGTACTGATGTGCACCCCAACTGCTGAAATCTCCAAGGGTCCTTCGGAGGAATGGAATGGGTCGGCGAATGGGTAGACCGTAGAGGGCGATGGCGTCTTCTGGAATGGAATCTCGCGGGGTAGGACCCAGTCCAGCTTGAGAATTGGGGAAACTGAGTAGCGGAGGCCTCTTGAGGGTGGTATGAGCGAAGCAGCGGGTACCGATGCCAGTTCCCCAGGTATGGGCGGCCGCCTCGTTGATTTCTTCCTCTTGATCGATAATGATTTTTCTTGGGTGGAGCCATTTCTGGGTTTCTCTGAGAAGATAATGTGGAACAAGAAGGTTTTCTGGGTTAAGGAGACTGGGAGAGTTTCTGATGTGACAGGTCTGAAATGGCGATGGGATTTAAATAAGAGATTTTGTGAGGGAAACGATGCGACGAAAAGACGTTTAACAACTGAACAAACGCAAGCCTTCATTTATGGCCTCGTTTATGTCATAAGTAGTGTCACTTAAGTCCTCTTCGATCAGTTACAATTTAGCGGGCCTGATCTCGAGGCCTGGGGGGCAATGTTTGAGCCCAAAAGTATTTTTGGCAAGATCCCTTTAGGGGATTTAGCATAGCGAGCCGATACATGCGGCCCAAAATTAAGTCTACTTGGGTTTGGGTTATAGCTTCGCCCATTCTGAGATCCATAAGGAAAACGAGCCCTTATTGGAATCAAGTAGCGGAGATTGAATAGGAAACTTCAATCAATAATCCTTCTATGGCAAGGAACAGTCAAAACCCTAAGGGTATAAGTACCAGGTTTCAAGGATGAAAAAGACACAACTTTTCAATCAACTAATCTCTCAGATTATCAAAGCCTCTCCGGAGCAAACCTATTCTCAACGTCAGTTGAAACTAGCGAAGCAAGGGTAACGCCCTCGCAACCCAGCGAAGCTAAAGTCACGCTTTAGCAAACCCTGTGCTTTCTCCTACTTCCCGGTGATTGCTCTGCTCAACCTACAACGTTGAGTATCAACTCGGTGACTCAAGAGATCACAACACAAGCCCTTATCCGTAAGACAAGAAGTCCTTTTCCGAAAGGCAGAGAAAAAAACCTAGTGACGAGGTTGGTGCTCTCCTCGTCCACAGCGTTTGAGAAGAAGTCAAGTCAAGGGACTCCCCGACGACTGCACCCCACGGTGCTGGCACGCCTGCGCACACTCAAAAGAGACTGTTTGCAACCAGACTGGTTTTGGAGCCAAACAACTTCAACTACTTCATGGACGGTTTCGATTTCCAACCATGCTCCCGACAGCAACTTCAACTACTCATGAAAACAGTAATATAAGAGTTTAATATATGAATATATAATTGTTGCTTATTCGATGAAAACATGATCTCATTTATATCCGAAGTTGATTAGACAAAGCATGAATCTCATGTAATAATTATAGGCCTCTCAATTAAAGGGCAGGTGCTCTCTTACACGTTGCACCAGTTCTAAGCTGGCCCTGCGAACTCCCAGCCTGAAAAGGAGCCATCTTTGAGTTCTAGGACAGTTTCCATTACCCAGAAATCCGAACTCCCAAGACAATCGCACATTGCTTATACCCATTAAGGGATCCATTTAAGAGAAAGAGCATTCGCCTCTAGGGCAGAGGCAAACGACATTGAGTTCTAAAGCTCCTAAACTCTTCCATTTAATTAATAAGAGATAATACAAAACTTATACAGAAACACTTTTCCTAGTGCACTCCAATAGTAATTTATTCTTCATATTACATAGGATTATTGGAATTACAACTATGACATATATAATAATACTTGCAATCTTGATAAACATTATACAGAGGATGTATCATTGCTCATTGCGGTTAAAAGCTTCTGAGCTTACCACAATCATAATCAGCCTTCTTCAACAGCAACCCGGCCAGGATTGGAGAGAAAAACTTGTCCCTCAAGAAAGTCATTATTTTTCCATCAGCCTCCTGTATAAAACCAACCACATAAGCTGTACTAATAAGATCAAAACTTCTCCATCTCCTCACACTGGCATACTTATTCAACCCTCTTTCAATCATTTTATATTCCACTTTTCCTTCTTCACCTTCATCACTAATTTCTTGGCTCCGATTCTTCAACAAGGCCTCACCAAGACACCTTGCTAATACAACACCGTCCTCTAATGCAGCACAGCCACCTTGTCCAATGTCTGGGGTCATGGGGTGGAGCGCGTCTCCAGCTACACATACATTACCTTTGCTAATATTTCCCCAAAGAATTTCCCAAGGATGCCTATATCTCAATGGAGAGGATATAAAAGCATCCAAATCGGTGTTTTCCACAACAGTCCGTACTTCATCTGATACCTTTCCGAGCTTGCTTAACATATATCGCTTCAACTGAACTGGGTTTTCCTCTAGCTCTTTCTCTACAAGACATGCAAGTATAGACAAAAAATGAAATCCACATATACTGCTTTAGGTAACTACATAATATGGATGTTACGTACATTCAAAAGGTTTCTGAAGTTGTCAGGGTAAGACACTATGAAACCATTTATCATTATTGTTTGTTATCTGTTATGAGATTGAGAGATGAACACCATTTTTAAAGCAATGAAGAAACGCCTGTAAGATTACTAGTACTGGAAACTTGAGGAGCAGTGTGAATGAAAGCAAATAATCCCTAAAACTTGTGTGAAAGGCTTACCTTGGCTGGAGGGAGACCAAGTGAAGAACCAGTAAACATTTTTTTCATCACAAGGAATGGTACCAGATCTAACACCGTTCCCAAAGTACTGCATGAACATGGGATCAAACTCATGGCTGCTCTTGAACTCAGCACTACCTCGAAGGGCAGATCTTCCTGTAAAGACCGGCGGCTTGAAGCCAAGCCATTTTGCAACCACTGAGTTTACTCCATCACATCCAACCAAAACCTATTCAGTCATAGTGTTGACATTATAAGCAACAGTTCAAACCCATAAATATGATTATGCCCATCTAAAATGCAGATGGTGTTGTTTTACACCCATCAAAATATGGTCCAGTTAAGAATATATAGTGCCGAGCAATGACGATCATCAACAGAAATCTTAATTGCATACTTGTCATGAAACTATGCTTGGGAACCAAACTAATTAGGGAACATAATAACCAAAACAGTAGTGTTGAGAGCGTAGGAAGAGAGGAGTCTATGGTCCATGCTTTCTGGCCAATGAGCCAGGGAGTCATGTAATGATTATGTTAGCTTTGCGATGACCAAATGTTGATGTTATTTCAGTCAAAAGATGTCATAACTGGAAAGTTTTTTTTTGCATATATGTTTATGGTTGCTCTGGTACTATAATGCTCGACTGCGCTGGTCAAATGTGGGAACCCCAAAAGCAGTTGTCAAAGTTGGGAAGGAAACAGGGGAATAGAGTTGGGTTTTGAGCAAACGAGTCATGGTTTTAAAAACAGGAAAGATAGAGATAAAAGGGCAATGTTATTATACCTTGGCTTTGAGGATGGTTCCGTCAGCAAGATGCACCAGCTTAAAGTAGCCTGATTCCTCAATGGAAACAACCTTTGAAGAGAACCTAATGGTGCCACTAGGAAGTTCACTTGCAAGGGCTTCCAACAGCAACTTCCTTTTCACACAACGATTTTCATGGTCTCCACTGCACATTATTTAGTTTATACTCTAAATTATCAGAGGATGCTTAAACTGAATGTTAAAATACGGATAGTATATGAAAAAAATCAATTAAACAGAAACAGATTAATATTATTAGAGAACAATTGGATTAGGCATCACCAAAGGTAGGAACAGTTATTTTCTTTAGCACTTCTAAGCGTTAAGTGACTTGTTATGAGTGATTTTGAAGAGGTTAAAAGCAGAACAAGAAATATCTGCGGTTGAAAAGTCTACTAGTATAGGAATATGAATATCAGCTATACAGTGAGGCTCCTAGACTACTAGTAGACTTACTGTTTTCCTTTCTCCTTAAATGACATCTCAAACGTCTGAAGCCCTGAAATTCTCGAGGAAACCACATTCCTGTATTCAACACAATGCAATTAGTTTCACACGCGCTTGTAAAGCAAGTATAAATAAATCTCACAAATTAAGAGTCATTGTTTACTCTTGATTGCAGTATTGTTAAAAGGACTAGACTATATATCAAAGCCAAATGTTCATATTATAAAAGAACCCAGAACTGCAATCTCAATTCTTCAATTTTGTGGAGACAATATATTTATGGATATGGGTTGATAACAGATTCTATATCTAGGCCTATGAACCATGGACTTTTTCAAATCGTAAATGTAATGTTTTTAAGGGACGGCATATTATGTATTTAAACAAACACTCATCTTCTAAATAACTTGCTCATATTGAAAGCTTGACTGCATGAAATGACTTTGAAGTAACCAATGAGTCAAAATTACCCAAGAAGAGTCAGGTGTTGCTGCCGTAAATAATCGCCAACACCAATGGCATCCAAAGCCTTCCACGCATTAGTCCATGTTGTGAGTGCAAACCCTGTTATCCTCAAGCTATCAAACGATTCCAGCACTAAGCTCTTAATGCCCAGCCTGCACCAAAAGTTCAATTTCACTTTAGGTATTGTACATCATGTATTTCGGGTTCATATCATTATACACAGACATGCATAGTGTGATCTTGACTATGTCTGTGAGATAAAAGAAAGAAAGAAAGAAAAAAAGAAAGAAAGAAAGAAAGAGTACCTGTGAAGTCCCAGGGCGGTTGTGAGGCCAGAAATTCCAGCTCCTACAATCACAACGTCCTCTACTACTTGCATGGTTTTCGGTTATTCTATGAATGAAGCTTTTAGTGTTGTTTAGTGGAAAAGTGAGGCAGAATACGAAGATATATGCACATATCTGACAACTCTGGATTCATAGGGTATTTAAATCTAAGCGATGAGAATTACATGACGAAGGGGATGACGAAGACACTAGTGGTCGTGTTTGATTGCACTTCTTGTTTTTATTACAACTCAAACCAACCGCACCACCATTTAAAAAAAAAAAAAAATGGCTGCTTCCAACACTGCACCTTTCTTGGGATTGACTAATCTTTGAGGAAAATGAGCTTTTAGAGCAAGTGCACCCGTAGTCAAGAAAAGGCAAAGTCGAGAAATCAAGAATTCGACCGGTCAAGTTACTATTCACTGCCACTGGACATAGGTTTGCATCCGTTTTTTTTCTTGCCCGGTCAACACTGTTCACTTTTCACTGTTCATCTCTACTGTTTATTGCTTTTCACTGTTCACCAGTGGTTTTTATTGTATACAGTTACTGTTCATATTACTGTTTAAATTCACTGTTTAAGACAGTTCCTCGCATTAATTGGTCCGTGCTCTTCACGGCCTCTCACCAGTGCGTCTCTCTCTTGCTGGCCCTTGTGACGTCAGCCACGATCAGTGGCAGGCAGAGGTGGCAGCAGGCCAAGCCTGGGCAAAGAAAAAGGCAGCTGCTTGACATTTTTCTTGCCCTTGGTCAAACAAAGGCAAAAGCTGCCCAGGCAAAACAGAGCCGGTGGAGGGGAAAAATAGAGCTTGCCCAGTCAAAATCATGGAATACTGAGGTGGTGCCCGGGCAAAAGAGCACCGGTGCACTTGCTCTTAGGACATGATTCCTGACAAGCTTAATTATCAACCACAGGAGGAGAGGTTTGGATTTTTGGAGCACTGTACTCAAAGAGGTTGGCGCCTCTATTTTTGGATTTATTTATGGAAGCCTCATCATCTGGGCAACTAATCATTGTTATCTATTTGTGTGCCTTTCAAACCCTGTTAGCAGCATTTTTTTTTTTGAGTGGTTCTATTCAGACCTCTAAATTTGCTATTTGGACCTCCTTCATTTTTTGCATAATTTTAAAATCAATTTTACCCCTCTACAAATATATAAAAAATAATAAAAAAAAAACCTGCATCTACATGGTGGGAGCTGCAGCTCCCCCCTTACATCTTGCAGTTCTCTCTCCAATTCTATCCCTATCCAATAAAATTTAGAAAGTTAAAATTCAAACTTTGAAATAACTACTCCATCTTATTTATTTGAAATCACCATCTAATCAAAGATTAAGAAGAGGAAGAAACACGTTTTGATCAAAACTGGAAAACAGAAAAAGAAAAACATGTATCATATGATCTAAGCAGTAAACATCTCTCTTTCTCTCCAACTCTCTATTGTAATCCTCTCTCTATTCTCCTTTCCCTCTTCCTCACTATTCCTTCATGTCTTTCTTCTCATTCCCTCTCTCTCTTCTCGTACGCATCACCTAATTGGTTGTCACTGACTCTAGGAGCTTGAGACGTCTTCATTGTTTCATCTCAAGTTTATTATTAGATTCTATAAATTATAGATTAGATGATATTTGAAATATTTGAATTTAAATTTATGCAATTTCAATGTCAATATATCTTTGAAATCAAAAAACAAAAACAGGGTCAAGACTTACTTTCACTAACTTTTCTCTCAACCCAAAAAGGATTGACCAAGATTCATCAAACCTAGTTGGGCAATCAAGAATTATAAGGTTCTTTAAATTGCTCCAATGGAAATCCAACTTCAATTGCATCAAGTAATGCCAAATTGTTTGAAGAACACAAAATGGGGTTTGAAATTGAGAGTTCAAATTAGTCGATTGTAATTATCAAAAATAGAGAAAACGTTAATCTTAAAAGATTTTTTTTTTTTTTTGGGTGTGCTCCCAATTGATCATGAAAGCTAACTGGAGTTTGGAGGTGCAAATTTTTTTTTTCTTTTATTATTGGAACATCGCATATATAACAGAGGTGTAAATAGATAAAAATAGTGGTAAATCAGGAAGTTCAGTGGCAAAAAAAACTGAAGAGAGGTCCAAATAGTAAATTAGGAGGTCTGAATAGACCCATCCTTTTTTTATTTATTAGTATTATTATTTTTAAAAAAAGTGAATACGTACTTTGCAACTGCGTCGAATCTCTCCGCTTTCTCTATTACATAAAATTTGAATTAAGAAACCAAAAGGCGGCGTCTTACATCAGTGATGAAATAAGAATTAAGAAACCAAAACGCAGTGACTAAATTCGTTTACGTAAATATTTTATTCCAGTTCAAATGAAAGAAAGGACATATATTACCCCGAGAATGATGATAATGTCGAAGGAAATCTACTTTGTGTGCCTAATCAAATTAGGATTAGTTCTATGATTCTAATAGAAGAGAAGGTTCTAGAATTCCTAGACCTATTCGGAATAGTTTTCCTTGTACTTTGTAATCCCTATAGGGCTCCTATTCTCAATAATGGAACATACAATTCTCTCATGAATCTCTCTCAAATCTCTCATTCTTAAACACGTTATCAGCATGAGCCTAATGCTGAAATAAAAATCAAAAACCCAAAACCGAAAAACTCTTTCACCAATTAGCCTCGCTGCCCCTAGCCCGAGCTAGCCTAGCCACCACCGCAACCTGCCCCGCGCGCACCCCTGGCTCGCTGCTGCCTGCCTGCGCCTGCACCTCTACATCGCTGCACTGTTGCCCCTGCAGCATCACCGCAACACAGCTAGCGTTGCTAGCCTTCAGACTGCTCGCCCCCGTGCACTAAGAAGCTGCCCTCGGCCCCTCCATCTTCAGTAGCAAACGCAAACTATCTTCTGCGCAGCTGTTGCACATCACCGAGTCCCCTAGTCCTCTCGTTGACGCCAACTCGACCTACATCGTCTCCAAAGTTCAAGATTTCAAGGTTTCAAGCTCCAAACAAACAAGTAAGTTTTTAAGATTAAAGTTCCTGCTTTCTGTATTTACTTTCTTCTTCTTTTTCTCGGGGACTTGCAACCTCCCTTCTTATACATCCCACCTTTCTTATAACGTGGGTTCGATTCTTTGAAAAGCGGAATCGTGGGGATTCATGCTATAAACGAACCAAGAGCGTTCGTAAGACTTCGGACTAAGAGAGTCCGTAAGCATCGATTTATGACCATATAAACATCATTGTTTTGGTCTAATCCAAAAATTCTTGGAAATCGATTTCTTGGTAGCATAGCTCGGAAATCTTATTATTTATTAGTTGTCGTGGAAGCTTTGACTCCGAAACTAATCTACTTCTTCTTCTTGCTTTCAGGATATCGAAACCGAAGCTCGACTTTCCTATGCTTGATTCAACTGGCTCGGAATACCATAGTTGGGTCACGGATGTTGAGAATCATCTCACTTCAAAAGGGATCCTACCCGTAATTCAGGCACCAAACCCTAAGCTCATATTTGAGCATACGGCTACGAATAATGTCACCGCCCTCATCTTGATGAGACGCCACATGGACAAATCACTCCGATTGGAATACATGGCGATCAAGGATGATAGAGAACTATGGGTTGCGCTAGAAGAGCGTTTTGGCAATGTCCAGGATTCCCTCATCCCCGACTTGAAGGTTCAATGGAGCAATCTACGATTCGCCGACTTCAAGTCCGTCGCTGAATATAATTCAGAAGCTCTACGCCTCAAAACCATGTTGGGATTATGTGGACAACCCGTCACAGAGCAAGAGCTAATTGAGAAAACTCTCTCCACCTTCCCCGTCTCAGCAATTTTGGTATCCAAGCAATACAGAGGTGAGTACAATGCTGGACGGATCACGAGGTTTCATCAGCTAATTAATGTTATGTCTATAGCTGAGAAACATGATAATATCCTCGTGAAGAATTATAATTCAAGGTCTGTCGGAACTAAGAGCGTTCAAGAGGCGAATTATAATAATGCACCCAAAGGAGCGGAACTCTAAAATTAAGGGACAAAACAAACGTTTTGGTCCATATAACCGCCCTACAAAGGAAGGTAACCACCAAAATGAAGCGGGAACACGTGGCAACAAAGGCCAATATGGGAGAGGAGGACACCAAGCCGTCGGCCATAGAGGTGGCGCCATCGTCCAACATGGACATCAACCTCGTCCTCGTGCACAAGATGCACCTCAATTCAAGGGAGGAAATCACAATGATGCATGCCATAGATGTGGATCTATTGAACATTGGTTCAAACAATGCAATGCAAGCAACAAATTGGCTGCACATGATAAAGCATATAGAGAAGCAAGAGAGCAAGAGGCACATTTTGCCGATGGAGAAGAAGATGATGGTGATGATGCCAACGTTAATCTCACCATAACGGACTTCAAATCTGACAAAGTAGTGCACAAGGATGCCGCAGATTTTGATTAGTGTAGTCCTTTATTTTTCCAAGATTTATGTAATGGCAATTATGCCTTAATCAATAAAATGACTTATTGTATTAACTCTTTCTCACTAGGCTCATCCAAGAGTAATTGTGATGTCTAGGAAAGGTTTGAACTGAGAGAACGGTTTTAAAAGTGAGCACTGCTCCACCAAAATCTCGCCTTACCTTATCTGGTCACAACCAAATTGGAGTTACCAAACGGATTGAGTGACTACGATTTGTCTAAAGTTTGATTTTTATTTTGGATTAGATTTTGGTCAAGAAACTTTGATGTAATCATTGGCTATTATTAATAAAGTCTCGATTTATTTTATTCAATGTCTTGGACATATTTTAATTTCGAACTTTATTATTTTTTAGTATGTTTCCCGGAGAGTTAGAATGCCTCCTGGATAGTGCAACTACACATAGAATCCTTCGAAATAGGCAATTATTCCTATGGATGACGCCTATTCGATCTTCTGTGACTACAATGGCTGGATCATCACAATTGATTCGTGGTAGAGGACCAGCCCATTTTATGTTGCCAAATGGCACAAATATAAATGTTACCAAAGCTCTTTATGCTCCTAGGGCTGGAAGAACCCTATTGAGCTTCAAAGATATAAGAGCCAATGGTTTTCATGTGGAAACACATTGTGAGAATGGACAAGAGTTCCTTTGCATCACCTCTAATGACTACGAACATAAAAGAGTCTTAGAGAAACTTATGTGTCGTTCTAGTGGGTTGTATGCAACCACTATTCGAGTCATTGAATCCAATCTTGTTATGAGAGATGATTTATGGGATTCCGACACATATAGGCTTTGGCATGACCGATTGGGACACCCAGGTCGTGATATGATGATCCGTATATTAAAGACTTCACACGGACATCCATTCTTCAGGACGAAGAGAAGTAAGAACAAACACTTGGTTTGAGGAGATGCACTTGCGCCTCATGGCGCCGAAAATGTGCAAAACCGGCCACTTAGGGTCGGTGCTTACGACCTCACCATGCCTTTGACGCCATGGACTCATCTTTGACTCCTCTTTCTACTTCTCAAGTCAATTGTGACTTTATGGCTCAACCAAAATCCTCATTGGTTGATTCTAAAGCCCATCATTTGTTCTGCAAAGCCTGCTCTTTAGCAAAATTAGGATCGAGACCATCCTATGCAAAGGACACTAAAGAAAACATACCATTCTTGCAAAGAATCCAAGGTGATATTTGTGGACCTATTCAACCACCTTGCGGACCATTTAGATATTTTATGGTGTTGGTTGATGCATCGACACGCTGGTCACATGTCATGCTTTTGTCCACTAGGAATGCTGCATTTGCTAAACTCCTAGCACAGATCATTAAGTTAAGGGCTTACCGCCCTGATCATCCTATTAAGTTTATAGGACTAGACAATGCTGAGGAGTTTACATAAAAAACTTTTGATGATTATTGCATGTCCATTGGGATGGAGGTTGAACATTCAGTTCCTCTTGTTCACACCCAAAATGGTCTCGCAGAAGCTACCATTAAACGACTATAAATGGTTGCCAGAGCATTGGTAATGCGCACCAATCTCCCTATTTCTGCTTGGGGCTATGCAATATTGCATGCAGCAGTGCTTATTCGTCTTAGGCCCACTGCCACTCAACATTTTTCTGCGTCCCAGATGGTGACTAGGTATGAGCCTGATGTCTCACACTTACGCATATTTGGGTGTGCAGTTTATGTGCCAATTGCGCCTCCACAGCGCATCAAAATGGGTCCTCAAAGACGATTAGGCATTTATGTTGGATATGACTCTCCAACTATTATCTGCTACTTAGAACCCTTGACAGGCGATCTATTTACCGCTAGATTTGCGGATTGTCACTTTGATGAGACAGTCTTCCCGTCGTTAAGGGGAGATAAGAACATAAATGTTTAACAGGAACGACAGGAATTGTCGTGGTCTGTCCCCACTCTGTCTCATCTTGATCCCCGAACCGCACAGTCCGAAATTGAAGGGCGGAGAATTCTCGATCTTTATAACTTAGCAGAATCGATGCCTGATGCATTTTCTGATATCTCTAAAGTGACGAGATCGCACATACCTGCTACAAACGTGCCTGCAAGAATTGAAGTCCCTAAAAATAGAGGACATGGCGCCGTCCCTAGTGTCATTGGGCACAGCGCCGCAGCCCACAATGGTAATGGCGCAGTGGCTCAAGCCGGGCTCCCTACAAGGAAGCGAGGGAGGCCCAAAGGTTCGATGGATTCTAGCCCAAGAAAGAAAGCGAGTCTGGCACAAAATAATCCATTAATCATTGATGTGAATAATCCATCTCATGAGAATATTCTGGATTATGGTTATGTCCAAGAGACATCATTAGAGGACGCTCTAATGTCAGAACCAATTCCAGAGAATAGGGAGATCTCCATGAATTACACTAGTGTACATGAGATGATGGATATAAATTCTATTGCTATTGATGATGCCTTTGCATATCATGTTGCAAAAGGAATTATAGAATATGATGATATCGAACCTCGCTCTGTCGAAAAATGTCAACGAATAACGGATTGGCCTAAATGGAAAGATGCGATCCAGGCTGAATTAGATTCACTAGCAAAGAGACAGGTATTTGGGCCTATAACGCAGACACCCCCAGATATAAAGCCTGTTGGCCATAAATGAGTCTTTGTTAGAAAGCGTAATGAGAAAAATGAGGTGGTTAGATATAAAGCCCGCCTCGTGGCGCAAGGTTTCACACAATGCCCTGGAATCGACTACGAGGAGACATATTCTCCCCTAATGGACGTTATAACATTCCGCTACCATGTCAGTTTGGCAGTTTCTGAAAAACTTGACATGCAGCTTATGGATGTGATTACAGCATATCTCTATGGGGATCTAGATTCAGAGATATATATGAAGGTTCCAGATGGACTTCAATTACCCAAATCAAGTGGCTCTAAACCACGGAGCGCGTTTTCAATAAGATTAAAACGCTCACTATATGGATTAAAACAATCCGGACGGATTGGTATAACCGTCTAAGTGACTACTTGATTGGGAAGGGATATATTAACAATGAAATATGTCAATGAGTGTTCATTAAAAGAACAAGTTCCGGATTTGCAATTGTAGCAGTTTATGTCGATGACATGAACCTAATTGGAACTCTAGATGAGTTAAAGGAAAGTGCTAAATATTTGAAATCCAAATTTGAGATGAAAGATCTTGAGAAAACACGGTTTTGTCTCGGATTAGAACTCGAGCACCTTACTGATGGGATTTTGATCCATCAGTCTGCATATACTCAGAAAATTCTAAGGCGCTTTAATGAAATAAAGCAAAGCCTGTGAGTACTCCCATGATTGGCTGTAGTCTTGAGCCCGGAAAAGATCCGTTTCGTCCAAAGGATGAGGACGAAGAGTTATTAGAGGCCAAAGTGCCCTATTTAGGGAAATTTTTAAGAACAGTACATGAACTTAAGGCCACTCCGAATTTTGGTGCCCAACTTTTATATAACCCAAAATAAGTACATGAACTTTTAATCCCGACCCAGTTTTCATACATGCCGTCACTAACACCGTTAACATCTATGCCACGTGGCATATTAATAAGGCATAGGTGTTAACGGTGTTAGTGACGGCATGTATGAAAACTGGGTCGGGATTAAAAGTTCATGTACTTATTTTGGGTTATATAAACGTTGGGCACCAAAATTCGGAGTGGCCTTAAGTTCATGTACTGTTCTTAAAATTCTCTCCCCTATTTAAGTGCAATAGGCGCATTATTGTACTTAGCTCAATGCACAAGACCGGACATCTCATTCGCAGTGAATTTGTTAGCTCGACATAGTTTTGCTCCAACACGCCACCATTGGATTGGTGTCAAGACAATCTTTCGATACTTGAAAGGTACGATTGATATGGGCCTATTTTATCCCTACAGAGAGAAGAGGAATGACGGAAAATTGGGATCGGACCCCAAGAGGCAAGTCGCCACCGCCGTCCAAGGTGGCTGGCATCCCCCTACTTCCCTCCATCAAAACGACCATGATATTTTGATGGGTTTTGCTGATGCAGGGTACCTCTCTGACCCTCACAAAGGTCGCTCCCAAACGGGTTATGTCTTTACCATGGGAAGCACTGTGATATCTTGGATGTCTACAAAACAGACCCTTGTTGCTACTTCCTCAAATCATATAGAGATTATTGCTCTACATGAAGCAGTACGTGAATGTATATGGCTAAGGTCTGTAATTAGACATATTCGAGGAAGCTGTGGTTTGAAGTCTACCACGGATGAACCTACATGCATTTATGAGGATAATGCAGCTTGTATTGAGCAAATGAAGTTAGGTTTCATCAAGGGCGACAACACCAAGCATATATCGACTAAGTTCTTTATAATCAGCAACAACAATCACTTCTAAAGATTGAAGTGAATCAAATCCGATCAGAGGATAATGTAGCGGACTTATTCACTAAGTCGTTACTTAAATCCACCTTCGAGAAACATGTGAAGAGCATCGGATTAAGAAAGTTATCCAAACTCCCATGATTGTAGTAATCATGAGGAGATATCGACATCAGGGGGAGGTATGATGTCTACATGTTCGATCTCAAAGAGTAAAGGATGTATTGTACTCTTTTTCTCCTCCTCGAGCTTGTTTTTCTCCCACATGATTGTTTTTCTCTAACGAGGCAACGGATGAAGTGTCACCACCAAGTTTGAGCGGCACAAGGGGGAGTGTTGAAGGAAATCAACTTTGTGTGCCTAATCAAACTAGGATTAGTTCTATGATTGTAATAGGAGAGAAGGTTCTAGAATTCCTAGTTCTATTCGGAATAGTTTTCCTTGTATCATTAGAATATGTACTTTGTAATCCCTATATATAGGGCTCCTATTCTCAATAATGGAACATACATGCAATTCTCTCATCAATCTCTCTCAAATCTCTCATTCTTAAACATATAAGACATTCAGACTACATTTATTTCTTTCAAGTATCAAGCAGACAAAACCACATATCATTTTGGCATACATTGTGAGTGTCCTGATGCTACAATTTTTGTTCAACTAAAACCGCTTGAAGCGTAACTGAGGCCCATAATACAGCATGAGCATTTATTGGATGTCCTGCAGATTCGAGGAGTCGATAAAATCTAGCAACAACCATTCATAATTGAAAAACTCGAAAATTTGACACAAATGGGAGCATAAATTAGTCTACAAACAGTATGTGTAATTTCACATTGCACTGACTGAAAAATTCCATCTCAACATGACATTCTTTCTTGCTACACAGCCACGAGAACAATTAAATACTCCCTCGTCTGAAAATTGGACCTAATTAACAGGCATACCAGCTGCCTTCTTCACATTCCCAATGTGCATAATCCTACAGGCACTCAGGGAATTTAGTCTCATAGGTCTGAGGCAACTGCATGAATGAAGTAATTTTTTTCAGAGAGAATATGTTGCAATATCAACAATCTATAAATTGAAAGATAACAGAAAGAGAACAGAGAATTTATGGAAAACCACACACAGAGAGGACCAATTGTATTGCTTATTTATATTATATCTGATACAGGTAACAAGGAAAGTATTAAACACATAGATTTACAAAGAGATTACAGAGGCTAAGCTTAGGCAGCAAGTAGACTTGGCCTCCAAGGCTGGAATCATTTAGAGGATTCTAACGTGTTCTTCAAGGCACGACGATTATGTTCATCATAAACAGCCGTGATAACATGTAATTACTATGAAAGTGGCTGTGATCATCTTCCCAGCAAACCATCTTCCATGGAGAACTTGTCGAGCATGTATTGCAACTTGTGTGTTCTCAAATCTCAAGTACACAAAACCAGCGGTATTCCTGCCCATTAAACGTGTAACAAGAGTCAGACATAAAACTCTAAAACGGAAAAAAGGACACATGCACTAATGCAAACAAAACTTACTTGTCAACAAATATATGTTTCAGCTTCCCGCATTTTGAACATTCCTCCTGAACATCTTCTTTAATGTCCACGTCAATATCTGGTTCAGCCTGCTCAAAAAGGGAACCAACAATTATATAATACAACCACTAATGGAATCAAAATGATGAATTTTTTTTTGAGGGCGTCCACCACAAACCTCAATTTCTTTGGGATCGAACATATTTCTCAACAGTATGCATTCCCTTGGAACACCAATTGTATCTACAGAAGCAGTAGCTGTAGGAATTTGAAGATCCAGAACACCAACTAGCTCATATTGAAAATTTGACTGCATAATATGATTTACAGAAAAGTTACCAGTCAAACTTACCCATGAAGAGTCTGGTTTTGCTGTCGGAGATCATTGCCAATACCAACGGCATCTAAAGCCTTCCACGCATTATGTTAGGACCAGCCCAACAAATCCCTTTTGTTAGCCCGCCATTAGCAGCCCATTAGGCCCAATATGTAGTAAGAGCTGTTATGCTTGGACTGACGTGACTGGTGGTCCTGTACCACACGGTCAGATCCCTTTTTGTCTATGATGGGATACCATCTTTATATGTTGTACTTTTCATCCAGTGAAGATCAATCAAGAATTATGCATCAACTTTGAATTTCCTTTGCTTTAATCTTTCTTACTGCTTTGGCTCCAACATCTGGTATCAAAGCATGGCTCCATCCAGGACCGTGCAGACTTCCGCCCCCTCCTCCCCACCCACTTCCTCCACTCATGTCCCACCACCACCCCCTTCACCACCAACCATACACTTGGCCTCATCTTCCTTCCAACCTGGTGACCAAACCGACCTCCATCTGGCATTGGAACTGTTGTGCGAAGAGTTTTATCACTCTTTAGACTCCGTCAACAACAACCAAGCAGCTTTTCAGAATCACATGTCAGTACAGATGGCAGCCCTCCAAAATACCCTGATGCAGGCCTTAGTCCCCAATCGCCAACAGAAACCTACTCCATCCAATTCTCTCTGCCCAACCACACCTTTAGCCCACTCTACAGTGATACCAACTATGCCTAGCACTCCTTCAACTTTTCCTCAAATTGCTTTCGGCAGCATCCCTTCCCCTCTACCGAGCCACACTAACTTGGGATCCATCTCTAGCCCCCTCCCAACATCGTCCCCACACATGCCTACCCAACCCCAACTCTCTATTCCACCAACATATTCCACCATCACCTCACTGTCAGGCCCTCACTTCACAGGGACCTCATCCCCACAGACACAAACTCACACCTCCCTACCTGACTTCACCATCCCACCAACCTCTTACGCCACCATTCCCAGATTTCACCACAACACGCATACCCCCATTTTCAGGCCACCCAAAATTGACTTACCCCGGTTCACCGGAGTTGACCTTATTGGTTGGTTCAACATGGCCGAGCGGTACCTCCGCTCCCAACGCATTCCCCAACACGAGCATATCCCCACTGTGGCTTCCCATTTCGGGCCCGACGCATGTATGTGGATGAGTTGTTTCGAGCAACGTTTCCCGGCTGCGACTTGGGAAAGATTTGCTACTTCATTTCTGGAGTACTTTGGCGTCGGCAACGATGCAGACTTCCAGACCTCCCTGGCTCATCTCCAACAAACCACCTCCGTCGATGACTTCATTGTGGCTTTCACTAAGCTTGCTTGCAGAGCTCCAGGATGGTCTGATGCCCAACTCCTCTCCGTCTTCCTCAGCGGCCTCAAACCTGAGATACGGCATGACGTCATCGCCTTGGAGCCACGTTCGCTGACCTCAGCACAGCGCCTAGCGCGCCGGTTTGAAGCCAAATTGGTTGATATCCGATACTCGAGGCAACAGCGAACGACATCATGGGCCCACTCTACCAGGTCTGGTCAATTCTCTTCTCACCCATCTGCCTCCCCCTTAAGCCAAACTGGCTCACAAACCACCCACAACCAGCCAAATTCCTCAAACACCTCCCACTTCAATCCCAACAATAAGCTAAAATCTGATGTCTCTTACTGCAAATGGTCCCCTAATGAGCAACGTGAGCGCAGAGCCCAAGGCATCTGCTACACTTGTGACGAGACTTAGTCAAAGTCACATGTTTGCAAAAAGTCATTCATGGCCATCCTGGAGTCACCATCCCTGCCAGAGGACCCACCTTTCGAGGACTGTCCAGAGGATGAGCCCACCTCTGATTCGGAGCATATCGTACCCCTCCATGCCATCACCAACACCACCATGTGCGAAATGATGAGGTTCAAAGGAGAGATCAATGGGCACACCGTCGATGTTTTCGTCGACTGTGGATCAGCCAGGAATTTCCTCCACCCCAGCGTTGCTTCCAAATTAGGTCTTCCAATTGCCACCGCCGAACCGATTCAGTTCACCTCGGCCACCGGTCAAACGGTCTCCCCATCCGGCCAGACCCTCGACATCACAGTCACCATCCAAAGTTACCAATTCAAGAGTTCCTTTCTCCTTCTTCCGGTACCTGGCTGTGACTTACTCCTTGGTGCTCAGTGGTTGGACACCCTCGGATTCGTAGGCTGGCATTTCTTGGACAAGGTCATGATGTTCATGGCCGACGGGCATTACCATATTCTCCAAGGCCTTTGAAAACCACCCTCGCTCCACGACTCCTCCTCTCTCATGGCTCTTCTCTCGCACGAGCAGTTGGACTCTGGGCTTCCAACAATGAGTCCTAAAGTGCCACAGACAGAGGCCTACGGTCCAGAAATACAACAACTACTCTCAGTCTACAAAGGCTTATTTGAGGAGCCCACGAGCCTTCCCCCCATCCGGCCCATTGACCACCGGATCCCACTCTTGCCGTCGGCTGGACCAATCAACGTTCAGCCCTACCGCTACCCTCATAGCCAAAAGGCCGAGTTAGAAGCCCAAGTGAAAGACATGCTTGCCAAGGGGCTCATTCGACCGAGCCGCAGTCCATTCTCCTCACCAGTCCTCTTGGTCCACAAGAAGGAAGGAACGTGGCGTTTTTGTGTCGACTACCGCTCGCTCAATGAGGTCACCATCAAGGATCGATTTCCCATTCCGGTCGTGGATGAGCTCTTGGATGAACTCCATGGTGCCCATTATTTCTACAAGTTAGATTTGAGAGCCGGTTACCACCAAATTCGAATGTGGGAGGACGACATCCATAAGACGGCATTTCGTACTCACGACGGCCATTATGAATTTGTGGTAATGCCCTTTGGGCTTTCTAATGCCCCTTCCACTTTTCAATCCTTGATGAATCATATCTTTAAACCACTTTTACGAAAATATGTATTAGTGTTTTTTGATGATATATTGGTGTATAGCCTGGATTTTAAATCACACTTGGCACATCTTACCGAGGTATTCCACTTATTGCAAGAACACCAATTGAAAGTTAAGCTTTCTAACTGCTCCCTAGCCCAACAATTAGTGAGCTACTTGGGCCACATTATCTCAAGTGATGGAGTTGCTATGGATCCAGATAAAATTCAGTGCTTGAAGGAGTGGGCCAAGCCCCAAACCGTAAAGGGCCTCAGGGGCTTCTTGGGCTTGGCTAGTTACTACAGGAGGTTTGTGAAGAATTTTGGGCTAATAGCCCAACCCTTAACAGCCATGCTCAAGGCTAACAATTTCACTTGGACACCCCAAGCAGAAGATGCCTTCCACCAATTGAAGATCGCCGTCACCACGGCCCCGGTTCTGGCCATGTCTGACTTTTCCCTTCCGTTTACGGTGGAAACGGACCCTAGCGGATTGGGCATTAGAGCGGTTCTCTCCCAAAATCAGCACCCGATTACCTACCTCAGCAAGACCCTTTCCCCCAAGAACCAAACCTTGCCGGTTTATGATAAGGAGATGACAGTTGTCTTGTATGCGGTCGAAAAATGGCGGCCCTACCTGCTTGGCCACCAGTTTACTATTCTCACAGACCATCAAAATTTGAAGCATCTGCTAGACCTGAGGATCTCTACTCCTTCACAACATAAGTGGTTGGCCAAATTACTTGGGTACGATTATAAGATTGAGTACTGGCCCGGCCATCTCAACACCATCCCCGATGCCCTTTCCCGCAGTCATGGACTTTATGCCATCCAGGCGGTCTCGGCCCCCATTTTCGACAGCCTCCAACAGATCCAACAGGCATGCTCAAGAGACCCAGAAGCACAACTGATCCTTCAAGCTCTCCATCAGCAACAACCTACAAAGAAAGGCTTCTCTATGATCAACAATCACCTCATATACAAGGAGAAATTCTTCGTACCTCAAACCTCAGAATGGCGAGCCAAGATCCTCCATGAGTTCCATTCCTCGCTCGAGGCCGGCCATTCGGGCTATCTTCGCACCTTGGTTCGCTTAGCCCGCAATTTCAAATGGCCGGGAATGAGGAAGGATGTCAAGGCTTTTATAGCCGCCTGTGACCAGTGTCAGAGACAAAATTATGAAGCCATCAATCCACCTGGGTTGCTCCAGCCTCTACCAATCCCAACCGGCATCTTCTGTGACGTTTCCATGGACTTTGTCGATGGTCTCCCCAATTCTCATGGCATGAATGCTATCCTGGTGGTTGTTGACCGCTTATCCAAGTATGCCCACTTCATTCCCATCACGCACCCATATACAGCTTCTCAAATTGCTGAGGTTTTTGTCAAAGAAATCTTCAAACTTCATGGCATGCCTCGTTCGATCATGTCGGACCGAGATCCCATCTTCCTCAACCACTTCTGGGAGTCCTTCTTCAAATTACAGGGCACCAGGCTTTGCCGGAGCTCAGCCTACCATCCCCAATCGGACAGCCAGACGGAAGTTGTCAATCGCACTCTTGAGCATTATCTTCGTTGTTTTGTTGCTGACAAGCCTTCCTCTTGGCATGGCCTCCTTCATTGGGCAGAGTGGTGGTACAACACCACCTACCACTCTACCATCAAGATGCCTCCCTTCCAGGCCCTCTATGGGACTCCACCGCCTACCATTCAGCGATACCTGCCTAGTTCGACCATCGTCCACGCGGTGGATTCATCCTTGCAATCTCGTGACGAGCTATTACAAACCCTCAAGCATCACATGCGTTTGGCACATAACAGTATGAAACAACAATCAGACAAACGTCGTACTGACCGGGAGTTTGCTGTTGATGAGTGGGTTTTCCTCAAGCTTCATCCATATCGCCAAAAGTCTCTGATAAAAAGGCCTTCCCATAAGCTGTCACCCCAGTTTTACGGACCATTCAAGATCATGGAACGGATCGGTAAAGTTGCTTATCGGCTCGATCTGCCGGCGTCCTCTAAGATTCATCCCGTTTTCCACGTTTCCTTGCTGAAGCGCCGCAACGGTGACTCTACTCCAACATCTCAGACCCTTCCCCACTTTGATGCCAACGGAGAGGTCGTATGGACATCGGCCAAGGTATTGGATATGGCAGTTGTTCAGAAGAAGGGTCGTTCTGTGACCCAGTGGCTCATTCAATGGACAGGAATGCCTCGAGAGGACGCCACCTGGGAAGAGGCGCAGTCCATCATGGCCCGCTTTCCTCACTTCAGCAGCCGTGGTCGGCCTGCCACTTAAGGGGGCCGGACTTGTTAGGACCAGCCCAACAAATCCCTTTTGTTAGCCCGCCATTAGCAGCGCATTAGGCCCAATATGTAGTAAGAGCTGTTATGCTTGGACTGACGTGACTGGTGGTCCTGTACCACACGATCAGATCCCTTTTTGTCTATGATGGGATACCATCTTTATATGTTGTACTTTTCATCCAGTGAAGATCAATCAAGAATTATGCATCAACTTTGAATTTCCTTTGCTTTAATCTTTCTTACTGCTTTGGCTCCAACACATTAGTCCATATTGCGGGTGCAAATCCTGTTATCCTTAAGCCAAGCTATCAAATGATTCCAGCACTGAGCTTCTAATACCCGGCCTGCATGCACCAACATTTTGACTTTGCTTACATCAATATGCACAAAACATATGAACATGTACTAGTACTTTACACAAAGTCACAGATCGACATGCACAGTGGGAGCGTGACTGTGTCTGAGACAGAAAAGAGTACCTATGAAGTCCTAAGGAGGTTGTAAGGCCAGAAATTCCAGCTCCCACAATCACAACATCTTCGACTACTTCCATGGTTTTTTATTATTCTCGGAACCTTTCTCTTGGTTAATGGAAACAAAAAGAAGTGAAGCACAATACAAAGATATATCCAAGAACAATGAATTCATTGGGTATTTATATCCTGTTATGACAATTAAGATGACGATGACTCAATGAGGGAAGATGACTACTATGGAGTAACAAGGCTAACAATTAACAGGTGCATAACTGCATGTGAGATTCATGCTTCATGACTTTATCTAATAAATTGTGGCCGGATGCATATGAATGAGATTGATTTATTTAATAAGCACCAATTATTCATAAAACCCTTCTCCTATTTCACCTGAACTTATGAGTTTCCAACCGTGCTCCCAAAAACAACTTCAACTACTCATGAAAACAAACTACTTCAACTACTGTTTGTTTGTAATAAGTAGTTAAAGTATTTAGGAGCCTCATGGACGGTCGGAAACCCAGAAGTTCAGGTGAAACGGTAATATAAGAGTTTTATGTATGAATAATTGTTGCTTATTAGATAAAAACATGATCTCATTTATATCCAAAGTTGATTGTACAAATGAATCTCATGCAATATATAGGCCCCTCAAGTAGAGAGCCGGTGCTCTATGACTCTATCACAGGTTGCACCGTTGCACCTCTTCTAAGCCAGCCTTGCGAACTCCCATCCTGAAAAGGAGCCATCTTTGGGTTCTAGGATAGTTTCCATTACCCAGAGATCGGAACTCCCAAGAAGACAATCCCACATTGCTTATATACCCATTAAGGGATCCATTAAAGAGCAAGACCTTCTGCCTCTATGGCAGAGACAAATCACATTGAGATTTAAAGTTCCTAAACTCTTCCATTTAATAAAGAGATAATACAAGTTTTGATTTTATACAGAAACCCTTTTCCTAGGGCACTCCAATAGTAATTCTTCATGTTACATAGGATTATTAGAATTACAAATATGACAGATATATAAGAATACTTGCAATCTTGATAACCATTATACAGAGGATGTATCATTTGCTCATTGCAGTTAAGAGCTTCTGAGCTTACCACAATCATAATCAGCCTTCTTCAACCGCAACCCGGCCAGGATTGGAGAGAAAAACTTGTCCCTCAAGAAAGTCATTATTTTTCCATCAGCCTCCTGTATAAAACCAACCACATAAGCTGTACTAATAAGATCAAAACTTCTCCATTTCCTCTCACTAGCATACTTATTCAATCCTCTTTCAATCATTTTATATTCCACTTTTCCTTCTTCACCTTCATCTCTAATTTCTTGGCTCCGATTCTCCAACAAGGCCTCACCGAGACACCTTGCTAATACAACACCATCCTCTAATGCAACACAGCCGCCTTGTCCAATGTCTGGGGTCATGGGGTGGAGCGCGTCTCCAGCTACACATACTGTACATACATGTACATTTGCAAGCATAATTAGCTATAATGGGTCACGCTCATTCGACCGCCAAAGGTACTAATTCCAACCAAAGGAATGACATGCAAACACACCGCCAGGCGGGCTACAACCTCGGCGGCGGATCACCCCCAGATCACCGCCAACGCGCCGCCACGCGCCGCGCCAAGGTAGCATCAGAAGCTCCCAGAGCTGGGGACTGAAGCACATCAGTCCCACATCGAAAACAAAGAGAAGATCAACCTCTTCCTCACCTATAAAAGGTTCTCTCCTCTCTCCTCATTAATTACGCATTCAATACTTACCTACTGTTACTTTGTCAACATAAATACATTGACTAACTTAGGCATCGGAGAGTTGAAGACCGCCCAACGCGGTCTCCCTCTGACGCCCTTTGTATTTTACTTGACAGGTAGCGGAGACTTTGAGAACGTCACAAGTATCGATCCGCCCACGTGATCAGCGTTAACAAAGGTTCAGCTACCGCCGAACTTTTAGACATTAACATTGGCGCCGTCTGTGGGAATCCTTGAACAAAAGGTCATCCCACTACATCCACCATGACTAACGGTAGCGGAGGGAACGCTGAGGAGCGGGCGGACCAGTCCACCATCCCCCAACCCTCCGATCCAACGATAGGCGTTAACCGCGCACTATTTACAACACCAGCCAACCCCGGCGGCGAGGCAAACCCAAGCAGCAGCCGCCCGCCGGGCCAGGATCTCGTCGCTATGTACGAGATAGCACTGGCGGATCTTCATAGGGCAAACAGAGAGCGTGAGGAGGAGCGTAAGGAGAAGGCTGAGGCCCAGGGACAGGTGGCTACGCTCTTGGCACGTTTTGAAGAGCTAAAGAGGACCCTGGAGCCTACCGCCCGCCCAGCACTGAGCGAGCAGTCACGCAGCACCAGACGTAGTCGACCCGGCACTGGCACATTGGCACCAGGGCCAGTCATACAGATGCAGGTACCGCTGAACCCACCTGAGTTGTCGGGAATGGGACCACCGCCCATCCCCCAACTAATGATTGAGCAGGAAGCGGAATCAGTGCCGCATACCAACCGTTCGGAGGCTAGGGCAAGGACTGAGGGCCATCCGCCTGCGCCAAGGCGCAGGCAGGTCCAGCGGAATACCCGGGCTGACACCGCCAGCGATGCAACCGCCCAGATATTGGAAAGGATGCACCAACTGGAGCAAAGGCTGATCCGGGCGGAGTCGGGCGCCCCAGCGCCAACCCAGAATCCACTCTTCGCTTCCAGACCTGGGCCATTCACCGCTGAGATTCTGCAAGCTATCAGACCAGCGTCTGCAAAAACCCCAAAGATGGCGCATTACGGCGGATTGTCCGATCCCTTTGTCCACATGGACACCTTCAAGAAAGTCACCAACAACAAAGGATTCGATGACGCCACCTTGTGTCACTTGTTCAGTGAGACGTTGGACGGTGAGGCAATGAACTGGTTCTTTGAGTGTCCGCCGGGGTCTGTCAACTCATTCCATGCACTATCACATGCCTTCCTCTCCCGGTTCATCCTATTGTCCGCCGGACACCACAACACAAGTCAACTGTTTAGCGTCAAGCAGGGGGAGGACGAATCACTGAAGGCCTTTGTCACAAGGTGGCGGGCGGCAGCATCTCAGTGCCGTGACCTAGACAAAACGATGGCGTCAGCGGCCTTCAGGAAGGGACTGCTCAAGGGACCGTTCCTCTATCACCTCAACTACAATCATCCCAATGCGACGTATGACCACGTCATGAGTGAGGCGGTCATTCACTCCCAGGCGGAATTCATCACATACGGAGAAACCCCACCGCCACCACTAACACCAAAATCAACACAGCCATCTTCCAGTCATCAGGAAACCGCTAGCAAGACCCCCTCAGCACCATCAACTGACAAGAAAAGGGAGTGGCAACAGGGCCACCACCAGAGCAAGCGGCAGAAGGACCAGCATTACCATAAGGGCAACCGCCCAACCCATGGGGATAACAGCAACAAGCAGGCGGAGTCCTCGCAGCGGTATGCAATTTTCACGGTCCTGACTGCCTCATATGAAGACATCTACAATCAGTGCAAGGATCAGATCCCACCGCCACCCCCTCCAAAATACCCAAAAACAGGCAAACCCAGGAACATCGGCAAGTGGTGCAAATACCACGAGGACAGCGGCCACAATACCAATAGCTGCAATGCTCTCAAAACGGCCATCGAGACCTTGTACCGTGACGGCAAGTTGGAGCAGTTCAAGGTGCGTCAACCACCACCAGTAATTGCCAACGTTGAGACCTTGGGCCGCATCAACACCATCGATGGCGGTGCTCCAATCACCAGCATGTCTCACAGGGCAAGGAAGCACTATGCACGCGCTAATCACCCAAAGGAAGTCTGCAACATCCGCTACGAAAGATCCGCCAAGCTCCCAAAATCAGGTTGGGAACCTATTACCTTTTCGGATGAGGAAGAGCGCGGAGTGCATTTACCCCATGACGACCCATTCTTGGTCGATGCCATTCTGGGCAAATTCTCGGTGGGGAGAATTTTGGTAGATAGCGGGTCCGCTGTCAACGTCATCTTCAACGGTTGCTACGACCATCTCAAGCGGAACAAAAAACTACTCCAGGATCACGAGCCACTGCTCAGCTTCTCCGGTGACGTCACACAACCGCTGGGGTCAGATTACATGCGGCTGGTTATTGGCACTAGCCCCTGCATGGCGGAGGTACATACAGAATTCATTATTGTCGACTGCTTCAGTTCGTACAACGCCATCATTGGTCGACCAGCGCTTAACAAGCTCAAGTGCATCATTGCCGGGTACATGCTTCTCATGAAGTTCCCCACACCTAACGGCACGGGCTGTGTCAGGGGAAGCCAACAGCTGGCACGAGAATGTTACTCAACGACTATAGCGCGGTCGACGCGCCGCCATGAAATTCTGACAGTGGGTAGTGAGGCACCGCCACCAAACATCTTTGAGGATCCTAGGGATGAGGAGGAGAAGTATGTACGGAAGGAGCCGGTCGACCCTGACACGTCGCTAAAGGTTGTCTGCCTCTCGGACGAACACCCTGAGCGGACAGTCCGCATAGGCGCCCATCTAAACCCAGAGGTGGAGGCAGAACTCACTCAGTTCCTACGCGATAATGCCGCCGTCTTTGCATGGTCATACGCGGACATGCCAGGTATCTCTCCTGAAATTATCACTCATAAACTGACCATCAAACCCTCCTTTTATCCCATCAAGCAGAAGCGAAGGGCCTTTGATGAGGAAAAATACCGGGCAATCAGAGAGGAGGTTGCCAAACTCCAGGACATTGGGTTCATCCGCCAAGTCATCTATCCCCAGTGGATCTCAAACCTGGTAATGGTCAAAAAGGCCAGCGGCAAGTGGCGGATGTGTGTCGACTTCAAAAATCTCAACAAGGCATGCCCAAAGGATAGTTTCCCGCTTCCTCGTATCGATCAGCTAGTCGATGCAACTGCCGGACATGAGCTCCTCAGCATGATGGACGCTTTCTCCGGATACAATCAGATCAAGATGCACCCCAGCGACCAGGAATGCACCACCTTCACCACCGACAAAGGCCTCTACTGCTACAATGTCATGCCTTTCGGTCTGAAGAACACCGGTGCAACTTACCAGCGGTTGATGAACGCCATGTTCGCTGAGCATCTGGGAAAAATCATCGAGGTCTACGTGGACGACATGCTAGTCAAGAGCGTAAGGGCCAGCGGACATGTGGCAAACCTCAAGGTCATAGTAACCATTCTCTTGGCCTACGGCATGCGCCTCAACCCAGAGAAGTGTTTCTTTGCGGTCACCGCAAGCAAATTCCTGGGCTACATCGTCAGCGAGCGAGGCATCGAGGCTAACCCAGACAAGGTCCAGGCCATCCTTGACCTGGCAGACCCTAAATATAAGGTACACGTCCAGTGCCTCCAGGGCAAGTTAACCGCCCTTTCTCGGTTCATCTCTCGACTCACTGATAAGTGCGCCTCATTCTTCAAACTCCTCAAAACAACGCACAAGAAGGTCATCAACTGGAACCCAGAGTGCCAGGCGGCGTTCCAGGGCTTAAAGGAATACCTGGCGGCAGTCCCTCTCCTTTCTGTTCCTGTGCAAGGAGAAATACTATTCATCTACCTGGCGGTTTCGGCATCGGCGGTAAGTTGCGCCATTGTCCAGCGGGAAGGCCAAGATGAGCTTCCAGTGTTTTACGCCGGCAGAGGCATGAACGGAGCAGAAACGAGATATCCTCCCTTGGAGCAACTGGCCCTCGCACTTATCGTTGCTGCCAGACGCCTCCGGCAATACTTCCAGGCTCACACGATCCATGTGTTAACCAATCAGCCGCTGCGGCAAGTGATGCAGAACCCTGAGCACTCGGGGCGCCTCAGCAAGTGGGCCATTGAGCTCAGCGAGTTCGACATAGATTATAGGCCAAGAACCGCCATGAAAGGCCAGGCAGTGGCGGACTTCATCGCTGAGCTAACCGAGCGACAGCCGGAGCCCGGTGTTGAGACAAGGCCCGGAACAGAAATGGTGACCGTTGAGGAGGTAGCCCCCCCACAGTCAGATTGGAACCTGCATGTGGACGGCTCCGCCAACGCCAAGGCCAGCGGCGCCGGAATCATCTTAACAGGACCCGGGGGACTGAACGCGGAATATGCGTTAAAATTCAACTTCAAAGCTTCAAACAACATGGCGGAGTACGAGGCACTCATCGCCGGTCTACTCCTCGCCATTGACTCGGGGGCTGACAGCGTCAACATATTCAGCGACTCCCAGCTAGTCGTTAACCAGGTCAACGACAGCTTCCAAGCCAAGGACCAGCAGTTAGCGGCATATTTGGGGTACGTCAAAACGTTGCTAAAAAAGTTCAAATTTCACAACATCACACAAATCCCCAGGGAAAAGAACGCCAAGGCTGATTCACTGGCGAGACTGGCAACCGCCCAGCCACATCAGAGTCCAGCGGACACAAGGGTAGAATACCTTGACAAGCCAAGCATCACAAAGACCCTGGCGGAGATCTTCAACATTGAAGTCAACTCCAGCTGGATGGACGAGATCATTGCATATAAGCGCAACGGCACATTGCCAGAGGATAAGATCCAGGCAAGACAGCTCAAGCGGAGAGCAACCCGCTACAACATTCAGAATGGCAAGCTGTACCGTCAGGGGTTCACCTACCCCAACCTCCGCTGCCTAACCCCAGAGGAGGGAAAGATCGTCCTGGCGGAAATCCACGGCGGAGAATGTGGAAACCACTCGGGTGCCAGATCATTGGCCAACCGTACATTGCGACAGGGCTACTTCTGGCCCACACTGGGTGATGACGCCCGGAAAATTTCGAGGTCTTGCCACAAATGCCAACAGTTCGCGGATCTCCCACATGCACCGGCGGAACCTCTGTCAGTCATCATCGGCCCTTGGGTTCACTCCACGTGGGGCCTCGATTTGATGGGAAAATTCCAAACCGCCAAGGGCCAATTCAAGTACATCATTGTAGCCATCGACTACAACAGCAAATGGATAGAGGCGGAGCCACTAACGGCAATTACTACCGCCAAGGTCATTCGCTTCCTCTGGAAGAACATCTACTGCCGCTATGGTGTCCCACACACAATCATTACAGACAACGGTACACAGTTCAACAATAAGGAACTCATATCGTTCACCGCCAACTTGGGCACCAAGTTAAGTTTTGCATCTGTCGCCCATCCCCAAACCAACGGCCAGGTCGAAGCAGCAAACAAGATAATCAAGAAGCTGCTAAAAAAGAAGCTCGACAGCGCCAAGGGTTTATGGGCGGAGAAGCTTCCAGAAGTCCTATGGGCCATCCGGACGACTCCAACTACCGCCACCGGCGAAACTCCTTTCTGCATGATGTTCGGCACAGAGGCGGTCCTACCTATTGAAGTAACTCAGCCTACCGCTAGGGTCGAGGGCTACTGCCCAGACACCAACGGCGACGGCATCAACCTGGACAGGGACCTCCTAGAAGAAAAAAGACTCAAGGCCCATTTGCGCAACTTGCAAAACAAAAGGCTGGTATCGCGTTTCTATAACGCCAGAGTCAAAGCCCGGAACCTCCAACTGGGGGACTGGGTAATGAAAGAAGTCATTCCACCACCAACAAAGCTCCGCCCAACTTGGGAAGGCCCATACAACATTGTGGAAGTCGTGAGCCCAGGCACCTTCTACTTAATGGACAAGGATGGCGTCAAATCGGCCCACCCTTGGAATACTGAACACCTTCGGTATTATTACAAATAGTCAGACCGCTACCCAGGAGCATCTTGACTTAGCTAAATTTTTGTTTAATATTTAGCTAAGGGAAGCTACCCGACGGGTACTACCCCACTTTTGTACGCTGATCAATCAGCTATCAATGAAACGAGGAATTATTCAAACCATTGTTACCAAGTCTAGCACTGAGGGCAACTGGCAACGCCAGCGATCGTCAGCGGACCTCGTCCGCTACGAGGTGCACTTGGACCAATTTTAATTCCTTTAATGTGTCATTGATTGACAAAAGCAAAATGTAACTCAAAGTACTAACGGTACAAACACATGGGGCAAACACAAACTCAAAATTTCATATTATTCAGCAAAACATTACAAAATGGCATGCCTCAACGGCTACAAAAGAAACAAAGTTGAAAAATCGGGAGCGGTCCAAACTGGCCTCAGGGGTGGCCTTCGACATCTTCTGCTTCGGCAGGCGGCGGCACGACCGCTCGACTCGTCTGATCAGATCCTCGCGCTGTCGGACTTGGAGTCTCGATGGTGCCATCCGCACGGGTGTGCGCCGCCAGGAAACCAGCGCACGACACCTCCGATGGGGTGGGGTTGGGAGTCTGCTGGGACCCTTCCGCCGGATGCGCACCACTTTCCCCGATACCTGACCGGGCACCTCCCGCTGGAGCGGCCACGCCGTCTCTCTCCGTGGGGGTACTCTTGACTGGCGGCGCATCGGGCTGCGACGCTTTGGCGAAGTCGGTGGCACCCTTCCGCTTCAGCATATCTATGTTTGCCAGGGCCCCGGCCTTCGCCGACTCGGTCATCCCCTTCTTAAACTCCGCAGACCGCTTGAATGCCTCGACAGCGGCTACCGCAGCGGTATTCCCTTCAGCTCTCAGACGAGCAACCTCACCTTCTAACCGCTTCAACTCCGTCACCCTGGCGGCGGACTCCCGCTGTACGATAATAAGTTTTTTGTCCTTGGCGGCAATCCGATCCTCCAGCAACGCAACGTCCCGCTCTAACTTGGAGACGCGGTCATTCCTCTCCAAGTCACGCTCGATGGCCACGCGAAGCTTACCGCGGGCATCGGCAAGGTCACACTCTGCCTTAGCCAGGCGCCGCTCTGCCTCTGCCAGCTTCTCCTTCTCCTCCGCCAACTCCCTCTGGAGACCTTGAATTTCCTCCCGCAGCTCCCCCTCGACCATGGGCTGCTTCGACGCCGCCACAAACATGTCGTGCAGTCCCGCAGATATTTGCCCAAACGCCAGGTTGAAGGGCGATTGGTCAATTGCTGTCGGGCGTGAGATACCCGCTAGGCCGCCGAACCCTAGCCGTTCGCATAGGTGGAAGAGAAATTCCCGCTCCCCATCCGTCATGAACGGTGCGTACTCGGCAAACGAGTCTAGCTCGCTGGCGACGGGCTCTTCCCCCTCCCCCACAACAGTCTTCGACGGAGCTCCTCGGGCCCTCTTCTGTCGGCGCGAGCCGATCACCTCCACGTCCTCCCCCTCTTCCTCGTCAGGGGAGTCGGCCTGCCGACGTTTTCTCTCCGGCGCCCTCTGGTTCCCGGCGGCAGTCTTCGTCACCCTCACCGGCGGTTCCTCCCTTGCTGCAATGACAGTATCCGCCGACGGCACCACCTTTTCCTTTTGGGGGCCACGCCTGTTGGCGGGCATCCGATCTTTCTGCTGCCCAGCCGTAGCGCCTCCCTTCTTCCCGCCAGCTACTGGGACCCCCGCCTGCACTACCGGCAGGCCATCCTCACCAAGATGGGAGTGGTGCGGCATTGGCAGCACTACCGGAACCTCCGACTGGCTCAGCGCCAGTGTCTCGGGGTTCACCAGCGTCTGTTGGGCCGCCAGCCCCTCGGCGTACATGGTCTCCAGAAAATTGTCCACCTCGGCGCGGTCCATTGCTTTTTCGAAAGCGTCGCGGCTCGACTTATTTCCTGGCGGAGTTTCTGGGAAAATATACATAAGCCAGTCAGTCTCGGCTACTTATTACAAAGGAAACATCGGTCTGACGGAAATTTCTTACCAACGGAGCGAGTAAGTTTCTGGTCGACTAGCAACTCCCAGCCAGTCAGAAGTCTAAAGTCCAGCAGGTTACGGTTCCGCCAGCAGCCTCTGATACGAGCAATGCGACACTCCTCCTCCCGCGTTAGGTTGTACCGCAGTCCCGCTGCACAAACACAAGCGGATTAGTAAGAATACAAAGCCTTCAAGATAATAGAATGACTTAAAATAAATATTTTAAATTAACAAAAATAATAGAGAGCATTATCTCGCTCTCTATATTTAGAGAGCCACTTAGGAGTCTAGTGCAGCTGCTAATATTCATAAAAAGTTAAGCATGCTGTCTAAAATAGCCAAGGTAACGAGATTGATAGTCTGCTAAAGATGCTCTAAAAATTATTATCTACCTGTTTGCCTTCCAAGCTTCTTGTTGGCGGCAATTTCCGAATTTCAACGTTAGATAGTCTCAGTTCGTACGTATAAACTGCTTATTAGATTAAGACACCAAAAAGCTGTGATGAAATAAGAATTAAGAAACCAAAACGCAGTGTCTTACATCAGTGATGAAATAAGAACTAGGAAACAAAAACGCAGTGTCTTCCACCGATGACACTAAATTCGTTTACGTCAGTGTTTATTCCAGTTCAAATGAAAGAAAAGAAATATGTTACCACGAGATTGATGAAGCACGAACAAGCCCTCAAAAGATCACAAATGATCAGACTACATATATTTCTTTCGAGTATCAAAGAGACAAAACCACTTCATTTTGGGCATCGAGTGTCCTCATGCTTCAATTTGTTCATATAGAACGGCTTGAAGAGTGAGGCCCAGAATACGCTTGTAAAACCTTTATCCAAACAGCATGAGCATTTATTGGATGTCCCATCGAGGAGTCGATAAAATCTAGCAACACCCATTCATAATTGAAAAACTCAAAAATTTGACACAAATGGGAGTATAAATTAGTCTACAAACAGTATCTGTACTTTCACATTGCACTGACTGAAAATTTCCAAGTGATGTACATCTCAACATGACATTCTTTCTTGCTACACTGCCACGAGGACAATTAAATCCCCATCCCTCGTCTGAAAATTGGACCTAAAAGGCATACCAGCTGCCTTCTTCACATTCCCAATGTGCATAATCCTACCGGCTCTCAGGGAATTTAGTCTCATAGGTCTGAGGCAACTGCATGAATGAAGTCATTTTTATCAGAGAGAATATGGGGCAATATCAACAATCTATAAACAGCCATAATAACATGTAATTACCATGAAAGTCGCTGTGATCATCTTCCCAGCAAACCATCTTCCATGGAGAACTTGTCGAGCATTTATTGCAGCTTGTGTGTTCTCAAATCTCAAGTACACAAAACCAGCGGTATTCCTGCTCATTAAACGTATAATGAGAGTCAAACATAAAACTCTAAAACAGAAAAAAGGACACGAGCATTGATGCAAACAAAACTTACTTATCAACAAAAATATGTTTCAGCTTCCCGTATTTTGAACATTCCTCCTGAACATCTTCTTTAATGTCCACGTCAATATCTGGTTCAGCCTGCTCAAACAGGGAACCAACAATTATATGATACAACCACTAATGGAATCAAAATAATGAATTTTTATTGAGGGCGTCCACCACAAACCTCAATTTCTTTAGGATCAAACATATTTGTCAACAGTAAGCATTCGCTTGGAACACCAATTGTATCTACAGAAGGAACAGTAGCTGTAGGAATTTGAAGACCCGGAACACCAAGTCCAGCAAGACCAGGAACAGAGGCCATGGGAGTACCAAGAGAAGAAACTCCTGGTGCAGCTCCCAGGATTGGTGCCGCTGGAAGTGCCACTGGTAGACCAGTGCTATTGACAGCAAGACTGCATAGATAACAAAGTTTAAGCCCAACCAAAACAATTAAAAATACAAGAATTAGAAAAGACAAACCTTGATCCACTGCCACTACGATCCAGTTTCTGCATAAGAATTGCTCGTGACCGGGCATTCAATGACTGTAATATTATTAGCAGATTAAGTCAGTTATATTGCAGATCAACCAAAAATTATAATGCAGTGCAGAAACTTAGTTCAGTGTTTTGGTAAAGCCATCTCTTTATACTACAAACCACTACCCTTTGGATTTGCAGTGCTGATGACTGCACTGCCTGAAGAGTATTGTGCACTTCCTACTAGTCAAAGCAACAGGGTCAACTAACAAGGATATTAAGGGAGGGCTAAGTGGTGGGATTAAAAAACTAGTAAAGTCATCTCCTTTCACTCCAAACCACCACTCATGATTTGTAGCACTGCTGTCCAAAATGTCTTGAGAGAAAATGTACTTCTTACTAGTTAAACCAAAGAGGGAGGGGATGAGTGACAAGCCCAGTAAACAGGCTACAAGACTGTATTCTCTATCTCAACTTTCATTACTGACTTGCAAATAAAATCACAACTGAGATTCTTTATATCAATGATTAAAAGTTGACAGAGTAAACGAGACGCCAATCTAAACTAATTTATCACGTTTTATTTCTCAGGATAATGAACTCTAATCATTTATAAAAAGAAAATATATAACTAAGATGATAACAACCGCATAAAGTACTAAGCAGATTGAACCAATGAAGTATCAATAACATTGCTTCCTTATCAAAAAATGAAGTAGAGGTGCCATTAGCATCAAACATAATGACATCTTAAAAGCAATATAGCAGCAGCCTTTACACATGCAACAATTACTCTCTAGACATTTATTAGGAGAGCAACCAGTTCTACGCAATCATCTCAGCCTGTGAAATTTAACCAAAGAGGAAAAATAGATCTTACCAAGCCACCACCTTCATCGTCATCAAAATCACCAGCATTTGCTCCAACATCTTGCATTCCAGCCTGGTCAGTCACAGCTGATACCTAGATGAAATTGCAAAACTGGCAGATTAAGCTTCAAAATATATGCTCTAGCAAAACAAAAAAAATCCAGATTATGTATGCAAGAAAATTTTAAACCTAATCTTAATTTTAGGAAGCACAAGAATACACCACTATGTAGCAATCCAACAGCTTTTGAAAAGCTGAGTCTAAACAATTGGTCCAAGTGGCAACTCCGATCCACCAAGTAAATTTCATGATTGTAGCAGTAAACTGCCACATCATTACAACAGTACGGCAGATAGAAAATTCAAAACAGAAGAACAAAAGGATTTTACACCGGAATTTTATAATAAGCTGACCACTTAATATAGTATCCGTATAGTGGATCTTACGCCGGAATTCTATCTGAAGTTTCCACATAGAATACATGCTACCCAATACGAACATCTCTATAGAAAAATGCTACCCAACACTGACATCCCTATAGAAAATATGAACACCAACAAAAATCCAGCTGATTCCTTATGGCAAAATGCATCTGATGGGTTGCACTATTCTCCTATACCAAAGCATCACTAATTTGGCAACAAGAACAAACATACCAAACTTCATATCCTATCAATAAAAACTTTGAGCAGAATGTTGAAGAAATACAGACATGGCCTAATTCATGAACTAGAATATACAAATTCAACCGGCTTTTGGAGAAGAAAGTCCAATCACATTATAATAAATTGCACTTACCTTAATTACTCGACCAGCAATCTCCAATTGGCCATTCAAACTCAGTGCATTTCTAGCATCTTCAAGCCGTTGAAACTGCAGGAACATAACTACCTCAATCAGTTTGTTTAGACAATACAATTACAAGGAATCTTACCAAGCATGATAAGAACATTTGAATGGATCTTATAGGCACATACAAAAATAGAAACATCCATCCTCATCAAGATTTCTAAGCCATTGCCCTTTAAGTTTAAATGTTTTAAATTTAATACTTCCTAGTGGATTACTGGGTTCAATTGGCTCAGTTCTTATTGACTCAATTCTTGAATGCACTTTCATATATACATGTAATCCACTTAAGTTGGAGAACACACCTGAACAAATCCAAAACCTTTGCAGTTGTTAGTTTCGTCAAGAGGCAACTGAACCAGTTCTACAGCACCAAATGCTCCAAAAACCTGCATACATAAATATCACAATTAAAGGTTGACTAAAAAAGTCAAAATGAGAAGTATATCAACAATAGGAGAGTTTCTTTAGGAATATAAACAAAAGTGCTCAAAACGCAACTCCTGTTTTTTTTCCCTCTCATCTAAGACTTGGGATGCCAAAATTAGAATAATTTTGGAGAATTATTCACCTGGCGTAGATCGTCTTCTTTTATGTTGGTGTGTAGATTGCCAACATACAGCCGTCTAGCTCCACCAGAATATGGACCTATCATCCCACCGGCTCCAGTAACCACAGAAGTTGACTGAACCAGATTCTTCTCAGCCTCTGATGGCTTCACCATCACTGGTTGACCTCGAAGAGGTTGACCAGAGAGTGCAATAGCCATAGGTACTGACATCGCATCATAGAACTCGATATACCTACAAACCAGACACCAATACTCTCGAGTCAAAGCAAGATATTAGTATGATATAACTGCAAGGCTATCCTTACATTAGTTTGTCTTGACAAGTTGGAAAAACCTATTTAATATGCACTGTAGTTGGTACAAAGGAACAACTTAAACTTTTAAATAATGTGATGATTCTCTTATTGCAGCAGAAAATCTAAGAACAAGGGTGATATAGCCCTCGAGATGAGAAGAAGTGGAAGGCATTTTGAAACCAAATTCCAAAATTAACCGAACAATAAAAACAACAGCATAATTTTCACCTTAATGGATTCATTAGTTTCTAGTCAACACCAGACAACTGTAAACAACTAAATAACTAGGCCACTGTCAGACTATCTTAGTTCTTATTACCCCTACCAATGTGTGATTCTTGAAGTGAGTCTTCTAATAAAAAAATAAAAATATAAAATATAAAATATATAAAATTAAAAAAATAAAAATAAAAAATAAAAACACTCAAAGCTTTTGTCACCAAGAATTCAAGACAGAATAAAATATTAAAAAGTAAAAAAAAAAACCTACCCAACTCCCTTGGACCGTCTTGAGTTACGATCCATAATGAGACGTACATCGCGGACCTGGAAAAATAAAATATTAGAAAGATTCTGATAGAAATAGACCAACAATTATTAGGAAAAGTAGAATAACAGACACAAACATAAAGAGACAGACATATAGACACCCAATCTCAATTTCTAATTGAGATAGATACTCTAATTAGAAAACTCCCTATACTGACTAGATTATCTGAAAGGTACATATAAAATTCTCATAAGTTCCCAACTTATGGTTGTCAAAAAATTTGCAAGAAACAGGAAGCATTTGGCCAAGGTTTGCTACTTTGGGGAAAACTATCTTCCATAGTTTTATGCAGTAAAAATGTTAACCAAATCAGGACAAAAACAGATCGCAACCATCCTGTCGGCTGGCCATATGATTTACTAGAATCTGTTTCTTTACAGCCACTTTAAATACAAAGAGAAAAATCAAGAGGTTTTAGATTTTCAGCATTTGCTTTAGTTGAAGAAAATACTGGACTAATAGCCAATATAAGAGATAAGATGCCTCCAGAATATAACAGAAGATACACATTCAATCAGATAGAGCCAGGGTGATCCACTACACCCTTCAAGCATGTATAGATCAAACTGTATTTGTCACAGAACTTGAAACTCTTAACTGACATGAAAAAAAAAAAAAGAAGTAACACAATATAAGTCTGTTAAATCAACAGTCCAAGTTTTTGAATTAAACATCATAAAAATTAATGACCAATGTATCAACCTTGCCGGCTCGTGAGAAGAAATCATATACATCTCTTTCGTCTGCCTTCAGACAAATCTGCCAAAGTTGTTCACCAAAAATCCAAAATTAAAAACCTGAGAAATACAGAAGTCATGAGAACAAAATAAAACCGAAACACAAAAATACTTGCTCTTACCTGATAAGCAAATACTGTCCTCTGATCTCTTTCAGGATCAGCCTCTGGTTCTGTCACTTCTTCCTTTTTTTCTTTATATCTTCTGCAACACAGAAAGAGAAAATTGACAAAAAAGTTCTATTATTATTGCAAAATATGAACAAACGACAATAACATGTCGCAACAGAATATGCAAGAATCAAAAGTAGTATATCCTTAGATCCAAAACGAATAAAATAATAATTCCAAATTGGCAGACAATCTTTCTGTAGAATGAATAAAGGCTGAACCCATGCACCATAATTCTGCAGGGAACTACACATACTTAGCATAAAATTACCAAATTATGTAGATGAAGAAGTTAACAGCCCTTGTCATCTTAAAATTTGAAGTAGAAACAAGGTGGAGAAAAATATCGCATGAAAGTTCGTAATGCATTAATTAAAAATGGATTTTGTACCTTCTATAAACAATATAATGTTAAATGAAACAGCACCATCAAGTTGTATGTATGGCAGTATCAAAGGACCTAGTTGCAATTATCTGGAACATGTTAGAGCTTTTATTCCAGTGAAAAAATCATGAACATATAGAATAACTTTACCCCTAGAAACTGAAACACAGCCTAGTATCTACTTGAAAAGTCAGTGAAAAAAAAAGAAAAAAAAAAGATGATATTAATATGATCAAGTGTTTTTAACTATAAGTCTAAATGAGAAAGCTTGGAAAATAAAACATAATTTATGGACCTAAAGCATCCAAGACAAGCAATTTGCACAAGTTTCTCGATACAGGAATAAAAAGACATAAAGTTATACACTTACATACACATAAGGATGTAATTATCTCAGGATTTATGCAGGTTTGTACGTATACAGACACAATGGCAGGTACCTATGCTTACAAGGAAAACCACATAAGTCCCTTTAGATCCAGGATCACTAAAATCAACTTCCAAGGATTGCAGACATCATCTATAACCTAAATGCTAAAGGCAAGCAATCACACATACTAAAATTATATATATAATATATCCTGTGAAAAATTAATAGCCAATCTTGTAACCCTTCCCACAAGCATCAGAAGATGAGCTGCTTCTCTAAGCAAAGCCCATCACTCCCTCACCAGCATTTCTGCAACAGAATAAATATAATTAAGCAACTGACTTCAGAGGGGGAGGATAACAAAAAGCATAACATGACATCACCACCGCGGTCAAAATCTCCGATATGAACCCTCACTCTTGCATTGCAAGCTTCTAAATAGAAGCCTGGAAGTTTAGAAGAAACATTTAAGACCCATGACCGAGCTGTACCTGGCCCAATTGCCAGAAAGACCATCTGAAGACTGCTCTAGTATATCTGCGAGTTCCGAGAATCTAGGGTTCAATATTCAGAATTTCTAAGGCTATTAAATAGCAGAAGTAACTTATGAAGCTTAAGCACGACTAACTGAGATTTTATTTAAACAATGGCATGAAACCCCTTTGTGCAAGAAAAAGTTATACTTTGAGGAAGCAGTAGACACTGAAGGATATAATACTAATAATAACAACAATCCAGTGAGTGTAGTACATCTTTAAAATGAATGCATTTCCACATCCAGTACAGAAACAAGTACACAAATTGATCCTCGTCAAGTGAGTTTAGTGCTTACAAACAAAGTGAGTTGCCAAAATACAATTGGTCACGCGTCTGATATTTAACACAAAATCTCCATCAACAAACTGTTCCTATAATGTAAGGGATTCTTAGTTTTTTTTTTTTTTGATAAGAAACAGCTTTTTATTGAAAAAGCAAAATCGAGTTACAGGGATACGGACAAGGAGTCCGCTTAAAAGATCTAAAGAGGGCAGCTAGTGCAATAGTCCTAGCATCTTTGTTTTTAGTTTTCAGATAACTTTTTCACAAGCTCCATATCCCTATCAACACTAAAAATTAAAGTGGTTCACCAGCTTTAGTTCCAGAGTTCAAGGTAAAAATAAAATCACTTGAAATTCAAGCTAAAGATCCTAACCCTAGCTAGCCAACCTTTCTCTGAAATTGCCATATTGACACCAAAATGCCTGGAGGGAAAAGAAATTAACAAATGCCTGTCAGAGGTTCCAATATCTACTCAACCCACAATGTCTCACTCAGAGAAAAAACAAAAAATATATTATTTTTTTCTTAAATCTACTGGCATTTACAATATATAAATTTATGAAAAAGCCTTGGCTCCTTGCATATAAGAAGTTATTCATCCTTATAGCAAATCAGCACGACATGTGTCCATTACTCTATCCTTCATCCTAATAACCAATTCCTCCTTGAAAGTCAATATCTGTCAAATTGTGATTGGCTTGTAAAGATGAATTGCTCTTATACGAAAGGAGTGAGCATTTCTGTAGTCTACAATACATATATACATATGCATATACATATACATATACATATACATATACATATACATATACATATACATGATACATCAAAGCTAGTGCCTCAAGGATAACATGACTTTCGACCTATACATGATACATCAAAGCTAGTGCCTCAAGGATAACATGACTTTCGACCTAATTAACAGGGAAAAAAAAAACAATAATGGAAGGCGGTGATGATGTCACAGAAGGTTTGGAAGATGCTAATAACAGAAATTGCTAAAAAAAAAAAAAGATCCTGAACAATGGCTCTTGGTACAAGGCTCTTCAAGCCTTGAAAATGTTTGGAAAGTGCCTGGTGCAAGAAGCATAATTGAAAAAATTAAAATGCATATTTTGCTCGCATTGTTCCATAGACATTCCAGAAGCGCGCGACTCGCGACCGATTATCCTAATAGCTATTCTTTCGGCATACATACCCTTGCCACCCAAAAGTACCTCTCTCCACAAATTATAAATCCTCTTTAACTGCTAAAACTACAGTATCCTACAGCTCTTTAGGATCCATTTTTGTAAAAGACTCCTAGGACCTCCTCCTTTCAAAATCAGTGCTAGAAATGGGAAATCCATAGAAATTCTCAAAATCAGATGGGAATTAATGCAGTAGTGCACCAATTGTACCTTTAAAATGGAGAACTAAACATAAGTCTCCCTACCTCTTACCAACAAAAAGGGGCCAAAAAATCTCTCCCATCAGAACAACTGTTTAGATTTATTAGGACAAAGGGAAAGATTGCACAATGATCAGCCTCTACTATAAGTATGTGTAGCATATGCTTCCTCCCCAACATAAAGCATGGTACAATGAGGAGACAATGTTGTTACTCTAGAAGTACAATTAATTTAACCAGTCCCTGTTGAAGTAGAAAAATAACAAGCAGCACAAAAAGCAAGAAAGCCAAACAAGAACTAGACTGATCAACCAAGTTTGCTGGCTTGCAGATATAATGAGGTTCACTTATCTATTCTTATGCACTATTAATCTCATGTAGACCATTGATAAAAATAAAATTAAAAGTAAAATAGATTACGAAGTCTACAAAAAAAATCTAACAGCTACAAGGAGTAAGGAATACCTGCTTTCTTTCTCCCGCTCCCGTAGATCTTTCTCCTTCTCCCTTTCTTTATGCTCTATGTCACGGCTTTTCTCTCTTTCATCCCGATCACTTCTATGCCTTTCTGAATGACTCCTGCTTCGACGTGACCGCTCCTTCTCCTTCTCCTTCTCCTTCTCCCTGTCCCTGTCAGTATCGCGGTCACGCTCTCTCCTATCCCTGTCTCGATCACGATCCTGTTCTCTGTCCCTGTTCCTATCTCTCTCCTTGCCATTTCTTTCCTCCTTTTCTCTATCCTCCCTATCTCTGTGTTCCCGACTACTCCTGTGACGGTCCCTTTCTATATCTCTGGACTGTGAACGGTGGCGAGAAGATCCCCTCTCTCTTTGCCGATCATGGTCATGCGACTCATCTCCAGATTTTGAACGCTTTGAGCGACGCTCCCCGTCATGATCTTTATCATCACTCTTATGCTTTGAACTTCGGCTGCGGCCTTTTTCTCCAGACTTCAAAGTTTCCTCCCCACCATTTGCATTGTCCTTTGATGTCGGAGGTTCAGGATTTTCAACTGTTTTCTCTAAATAGTCATACTCATCGAAATCCATCACACCTTTCTTTTACAGACCTCAGAGATATAAACTTTAATCCCGCTGATATCTGCACCTATATACAAAAATAAATAAATAAGCTAAACCACAGTTTTGATTTGCAGCTGCATTTTTCTGCCGAAAGTAAGCCAAAGGAAAAGAGTAGTTATAGCCAGAGAATACCAAACGCCAAACACAACATCCTTTCTTTCTTTCTTTCTTTTTTTTTTTAAAAAAAAAAATATTACGAAAGCGATACAGATTCTTAGTTCTTTACTAGAATTTACTTCACCGGAGTTCAAATCCATTATCAATTTTTGAAAACCATACAAATGAGAGTGAAACAGAAGCAAAGCAACTAGACCATCCCTAAATAGCCAACCACAGGCGAATTGCTATCGACAGTGCAACACCGCAGCAACAATAATCCATGCTTCCAAAAAAATGATAAATAACCCAAATACACAGTGTTAGGGTTTTACTGCGAGCTTGAATTTTTACCTCCGGCGAGTAGAAGCAGCGATGAGCAGAAGGAAAAGGTAGACGAAAGTAGAGCTCAGTGAATTCGAGAAGCTAAAGCGGATTTCAATTACAGATTCAGAGAGTGTATCACTCTTTCTTCTCCTTCTGCTCTCTCTCTCTCTCTCTCTCTCGCGCACTAGGGCAAAAAGTGCAGGCTATCAATTTGGGCGCCACGTGATATACATCACCCAGCCCGACCCGGATGGGTTGGTTTTGACCGTTTTGTATTAACCGGGTCTGGAGCCCTGAGTAGACGAGAGGAATTTTTGAGAATTTTCACCTTTTTATCCTTTTCTTTTTAGATACTTTTCGATATTCGAAAAATTATTTTACAGTCCCGGACGAGAGAGGATGCATTCTTCGACTTCAAGTAGGAGTGTGTGGGGGCATGTCCAACAAGCAAAAGGAGTTGTTGTTGTCTAAGGTTCCACTTATCATGTCACGATCTTGGGGTTTTCTATTTAAGTTGATGTGTGAAGCATCAAATTACGAGGTGGGAGCATGTTTAGCCGAAATGTGAACAAGATGTCCCACATCATCTATTAAGCATCGAGGACCACCAACGACGCACAATTGAATTCCTCAACTTACATAGAATGAGCTTTTAGTTGTGATTTTTTTTTTTTTTTTTTTTAATAAAGGGATGGTGCACCTGCCCTCAAGCCTTGATTAATGAAACTGTCGAATACAAGGGGGGGGACATTCAGCCTAAACCCCTTATTACAATAGGCACCTAGAGAACATCCTGAAATAATATCATGACTCTCTACTAAACAATTGTATTCAATTACGCACCAACTAGCAAAGAGCGCTCTACAGGCGACTCTATTTGCTTTACAGCGGTGACACAACGGAAAGATAACTCGATATGCAACTCGATTACAGCATAACATAATTTCGTTATCATCTTATAAGCACTACAGTGATTATCTTTTCTGACTATGTAGCATTGAAATACCTTCTTACAAAAAGGGATGCAAAGTCGCGACTTATACGTAGAAGCATCGATCTTCTGGAATTTGACCTCAAAATCAAGGACAAAAAAAGGTAGAAAAAATGTGGTTGCGGATCATCATCTAGCAAACTTGTGCATAGCTCCAATGCAAAGAAAGACATGCTTCCCTTGCGTGAGAGCGTACCAGATGAGCAACTCTTTTCATTGCAGGTTTATAATCCTCGGCTTGTAGTCATCATTAATTGATTCTAAAAGATCTCATATGTTCTCAAACGGACAAACTTGTCAAAACCGCTAAACACCGTGTTTGGGATGATCCATACTTATGGAAGCATTCTCTGAATCAGATGATAAGAAGATGCGTACCTGAATATGCATTTCAATCTATACTAACATGTGGAGTCCACCTGACTTTGGAACTAAGAAATTTGCACTTAAAGTTTTGAAAAAGTGATTTTTATTGGCCTAGCATGTTAAAAGATGCTCGAGTCTTTTGTGCTACATATGACCATCTTCAAAAGACATGTAACATTGGAAAGGAATTTTAGATGCCAGGAATATTCTTACTTAAGGAATGTGATGGCCATTCTATTTTGTTTTGGTCTTTTAATTGGGTTTTATCTTTTCCTTTATTCTCAATAATTCCAGAAAATCAAATAAGCTCTTTAGATTGGTCCCTCACAGTTGATAAGTTCATTCATAATATGTCTTGGAATAAAGACGCTCTTTTATTCCTTTTTACCTCATGATGTTGCTAATCAAATAATAGCCATTCCTTTACCTCTTCATCCTACCCCTAATAATTTTGTTTAGGGTCCCTCCAGATCAGGTAAGTTCTCTATCAAAAGTGCTTCTTGGTTACAGACTCAGCAAGTTCCTAAATATTCTAGAACCTCACTCTTAAATAAAGTTTGGAAGCTAAGAGCAAGTGCACTGGTTTGCTCTTGACTGGTCATAGTCAAGAAAAAGCTGATGTGGTGACCGTTGGTGGCAAAATCCATCTTCCACCGGTGGTGCCTTGACCGGGCAAAACCCACCCCTTCTTGACTACAGCCAAGAAAATAGTCAAGTCCATGACTATTTCCATGACCGACCAAGCCCACATGCCAGCTAGGACTAGGCTTGATCGTGGCTGACGTGAGCACTATCTCAGCAAAGCACGACGCGCCGATGGAGGGAAGTGGAGGACCAATCATCGACGCGTGGCGCCGCAAAAGTGAAGAAGCTGAAGTCAGCCGCGTCGTCGTCGATCGAAAGCCTCTGCAGCCAGAGCTTCTTGCTCTCGAACTCCGGCAAAATGACGTCGGGGACCTCGAAGCTCTTCCGGGGCGGGTCGAGCTCATCGATCCTGAGGCGCAAGATCCCATCTTGGTAAGCAGAGAGTGAGAAGCAAGGGCTTGATTTGATCGGGGCTTGTTTCTTGTTGTTCGATTCTCTTGGGGAAGAGCTTGGTGGTGAGCTCGCCGTCGGAGATGGCGGGGTCTTGGGCTGTAAGGGACGACGAGCCGGGGTTGCGGGCTGGGCCACGTTTGCAGAAAGGGGTTTGGTTACAGCTTCGGAACTCGTCTTTTTTCCATGAGAGAACTAAGGAGATGTGACAGGTGAGGAGGAGGAGAAGGAGAAGAGTGAGGTTCTTCATCGTCTGGGTCTTCTTCATGGATTAGAGGTCATAGTAACGAAATGAGAGAGAGGAAGAAGAAGACATCCACAGTGCTTGAACAGTAAAAGTAAATAGTGAAGTAAAAGTAAACAGTGAAATGAACAGTAAAAGTAAATAAACAGTATTGACCGGTCAAGAAAAAAACTGGTGCAAACCTATGTCCAGTGGCAGTAAACAGTAACTTGACTAGTCGAATTCTTGACTTTTCGACCTTGACATTTCTTGACTACGGGTAAACTTGCTCTAAATATTCCTCCTAAAGTCAAAAGATTTGCTTGGACTTTAATTCGGAATGGTCTTGAAACAAAAGATAGAGTTTCTTCGTTCAATCAGCATATTTCTCTTGTTTATTCTCTTTGTTCAGTTGAACCGGAATATGTGGATCATTTGTTTATGCACTGTAATTATGCTATAAATGTGTGTTTACTCCGAAACTATTTAATTGGAATGCTTCTTTTATTTCTTGGCTACATCATATAGCTAATGGTGATGATTCTAGAAATTATTTCTCGTCAATTTTAATGATTCCTTGGTCCATATGGCATTCTAGAATCAGAATTTAAGCTTGTCTCCTCACCAATGTTTCTGCTAAGCAATTGTGTTGGGATCCAATTATGCCAAAGCAAATCCTAAGAATATAAATCTCAAACTATCTAGATACTATCATATCAAATGGCATCATCCTGATACAAATTAGGTTAAACTTAATTTTGATGGCTATGTTCGTAATGGTTATGCCACGATTGTGTTTGTCATTAGAAATGCATATGGTAATCCTCTATTTACTGCTAATAAGAAGTTAGGAATCACGAGTGCTCTGGTGGCTGAAGCAACTGCCTTACGGGATGGTTTACATACGACGTTACTTCATCAACATAATAATATTTTAGTCAAAGGTGATTCCAACTTGCTTATTGATTGTATCCAAGGAAGGTGCAAGGTGCCATGGCGAATTCAGATTTTGATATATATAGGATATTAGAAGCTATCTCAACAATTTGGATACATTGTGTTCCGGCATATATATCGCGAGGCAAATTTCGTATCCGACCAATTGGCATCATTGGCTCATACGTCTCAAAATAATGCTGCTTCATTTTTCTATTTACCCCTTGCTGTGTCCCCAATGTTCCATTTAGATCAGCTAGGAAGAGGTGTTAGACGTGATTTTGTGTTTTTGTAGTTCTAGTATTTGTTTTCTGTCATCGAAAAAAAAAAAAAGACATGTAACATAGGATCACAATATCAAATGGCACAGATACTCATTTTAGTCTTGAATTCTTTGATGTTTGATGCATTGATTTTATGGGACATTTTTCATCAATTTCTTTTTTAATAAATAAAACAAAAGTAATGTCAGGTAAAAAACACAATTGATAGAGTTCGGTAATAATTTCGCCTAATTTTTTTAGTTATGTGTTGGTGCATCTTGGACTCATCGGAGGTACAATTTTCAAAATTTAAAATTAAAATTTGGGGTTGATAAACCATATGATATCATGCACTTGTAAAACCAAAGACATTGGATTCTTTTAAAAAAAAAAAAATAATAATAATATACAAATCTAAAACCCATAATTCCGTGATTCAGCTCTTTACACACTCATTACAAAAAGATATTTGCATTTTTTTTTTTGGTGAGTTGGAACGATAGCTTTATTGAGCATTACAAATAAACTTGTCACATAGTGGCCCGTCAAAATAAGTTTTCTACACATAACACTACACTTACATACACCTAGCCACTCATAAACAAAGAAAAATTATGGTGGATACGAGTAAAATAAATTAAATCAACCCCCATATCCAAGTTAAACTGTGTGGTTCCATAATTATATCAAAACCTTCTTCAAGGCAGCACTCATTACCCTAGGAGTTGATTTTTTGTTAGTATAGGATTATTTTTACACTGTATTTAAATAAATAAATAAATTTGATCACATCTCGGTAAATCAACTGTTAGATGTTTAAATCTCCATAAGTAAATCACTTTTGAAAACTCTCTCCCAAGTTGCTAATTATTTAGGTACCGCACTAGATCAAATTATTGGATAAACTAAATCTATCAAACTTGAACTTTTGATGTTCAAAATGATAAATCATGATTATGAACACTTTAACGATTTTCAGTTTAGCTGAAAATTTACATAAATAATCTACTCATGAAGATCTAAACTTTACCGAAATGTGATCGAAAAGTTAGTGAGTCTCATAACCATTGATTTGAAAGTCCTCATTGAATCTACATTTTGGTCCTTGTTAGAGCCCCACTCTTGATATTTAAACTTCATATGCTGTGTTCTTTTCTAGAATCAAACTTGCATGAATCAAACTTGCATTTTTTTATTCCGACTCTCCGTACCTCCATGAATCAACGGTAGGATCTGCGGGTGTTCTGAAGAACAAGAAGTTTTGGTCCAGTAAAGTAGATCTTGATGTGTCCTATAATTGCAAACCATGAAACCAATATAACGCCAAGAATTATTTAATAATGTAAAACTAGCAGTCTTTTATATATGTGGTTCCAGTAAAAATCACTGTAAACTGCCTACTGAATGAAGTCAAAAATACTACACAGAGACGGATCAAAATCTCATTAGACCCCCTTGCATACTAAAGGCATAAAGATGCAATTTTCAAAAGGGACACAACTCTCAGGGTGAACACAGTTACAAATAATTATTGGCACATACAGCAAGATACTTCTCTAAATAATCGTCTAAACATGCATTGTAATATGTCTGCATCTTTAGTTTGGCCGGCTAGGGTTTTTAAAGCGCTCTCTACCAAAGATTCCCCATCCCCCGTCCATCCTCACCAATGTCTGTTCCTGGTCTTTGGCTACTATAAGGTCTTGAACTTGGTGAGTTTGGATTTGCCGGAAACCTTTCCGACACACCTTGTTTTGCGGAACCATTACCAGTTGGGGTGCTAAATATCCCATAACCAAGTCCTGGAGGACGAGAACGAGGAGGATTAGGACTAGATGGTTCTTGCTTGAATCCTGCAGAACGGGGAGGATTAGGATTAGGATTAGATGGTTCTTGCTTGGGAATACTGTTAGGAAGCTGAGCAGAGTTTCTAAATGCCGATGGAGCAGCTCTGTTGGTTTCTCTTGTTGGCGATGAGAAGTGCACGTTTGTAGGCGCTTCTCTTCTTTGATATGGAATATGCTGCTCTCTCATTGATGGTGAGAAATGTGAAATTGGGATTTCTCTGTTATTGGGAGTCTCTCTCTTACTATCCATTTCTCTTGTTGGTGAAACCTCAGTATTTCTATACCTATTTTCAGCAACACCAGAAGATTCTTGTGGAGGAAGTGGAACAGTGTCTGCTCTTGTAGTAACCCCAATACCATCACCACTACCCTTCTCAGGGCTTTTTTTGTTTTCAGCCTTAGTTTTTTTCCCACCACTCTTTGGTGGGCCAAATTTCACATGCCTGACCATTATGAATGACTCTTTTCCTCTTCCTACCGTAGGTTCACATTCAATATAAGCTGTGTCTTCTATCTGTAAATGGAGTACATCTTAGTTGGAGAAAAGGAAAACTCATAGTAATGACATGGACATTCAAAACAAGTGACAAAAGAACATCTGTCCATACCAGCGCAATGAGACGAGAGAAAACTGCTCCCAAGTCCCGACCCTCAGAATCCGAGGCAGTACACTGTTTCATATTCATGGAACAGAATTAGCCAATTGATAGTGAACTCCCATTAAAGCCTCTGAAGGATTCTGTGAATAGATTCATACAACAACTGTAGGTGGCAAAACAACTCAACTCTTCCCATGAATATAAGAGGAAGCATGCATATAGGAAACAAAGCAACTAAGTAGATTAATGAATAAATAAGTACATGAATGCATCTGTATTTTTTTATGGAATAAGTACAGATCTAAAAATCACTATTGTCAATTAATGAACAGATAACAGTACACACGTTCTTGGTTAGCTTATGATGTATTTTTTCAATTTCCTTATAAGGGATCTTTCGGATAAGAATATTTCAATAATATTCCAAATTGGTCAACAGAAGTACTACCCTTTTTGATAAGGACTGGTTAAAATATGAGAGATGCAATGACAAAATGGACACTAAAGAAGGAAAAAGGTGAACTTGTCTTCAACCTTAAGCTGTCATATGTATTTTTGTTTACTAAATTTCAGCTACTTCAAAACCTCATCTATTCTTGTAACTGAATGATAGTTACTGGTAGATTGGTACCTATGCAACAGTCACCATGTTCAAGGATTTGATTGAATCCATTATGGCTCAGGTTTAGCAGCCTTTGGGATCTAACATGGCAATTCTAATACTAAAGTACTTGAAATGAACCTAAACCTAAAGTAGCACTACTAAACTCCAACTGTCAGGAAGTTAAAAGTTTTTGTGAACTGTAATTCTTACAATTAGCTAAAAGCCTAAAAAAGGCTAAGCTGAAAGAGGAATAAGGCAAAACTCTAACATAGTGCGCAAAAAGCCAGGTCCACCTACAAGTGCACCTAGTCCATTGACCCAGAGTAAATAAATCTTCAAAACCAACTAACCATAACTTCAAACGAATAAAGGTCGATTGACAATTCTTAATTTTCAATTTGGTTTTTTTTTTTTTTTTGACCTTTGCCAAGTTCCTTATATAAGGTCCTTCAGAGGCTCTTTGTATAATGATGCTTAAACAAAACAAACCCCGTCCAACACCTCAAGTTTACAATCAACAGAAATAGCAGTCATTCTCTATCATCAACACTGGCGATAACCTGAATAGAAGCCAGTAGCTAGGAGCAAATATGAGATCCATGTATCGCAACACTAATATCTCCAGATGCCAATAGGTCACTCAAACTCCTGCAGCGGAGAGAGTGGTGCATAATTATCATCTTGCGCAGACCAGAAAGCAGCAAAGCGCCCCCCCCCCCCCCCCCAAAAAAAAAAAAAAAAACAAAACAAATATAAAGAAATTTCTGAAATGTCATCTGTGTGATTGGAGAAGGAGAAAACAGAAACTATATTTAGCGATAATAAGTTGAGTAATCCTTAACATAAGACTACAGAACCATCAGAATTATTGCATTCATAATATTACGAACTTAGATTTGCATGAATCCTACCTAATGTTAAACAGCAGTGGCAGATAGTACCCACAACTCCATAGTGCACAGGCAAAAACGATTGCAACTTAAAGTTCTAAAGATTAAAGATAGTCATGGTTTATAATAGTTTGGACTTGAAGTACAAGGTATTCAGGAAATTGAGAATAACATGATAGGAGATTATTACTTGTGATGGCTATCTTGATTATTTTGAGGTTGCTTGATGGAAATGTAACTATAAAAAGGTGGCTATTTGTATTAATTTTCAAGAGAAAATGTGCATAAAAGTCTAAGAACAAGACAAAGGTACAAAAAGAAGAGAGGGATTGGTAAATATGCCTTTACCAACGAAAACACTAAAGTTTCATGCCAACATGAACTCATGAGCAATAGTAATGCTCATGATTCCCTTGATTAATAGAACGCTTCAACGAAATAGAAAAATACCTTCACCCGGTAACCCTTGTCCATAAATCTCTTCACCATGTCTGCTTTCATCTTGAGATCCTTTGCCTCCTGAAATCAGTAGCAGTACATATGTTGTAAAATCAGACTGCCCTATCCATTTCAAATCATGAAATCACTAGATGGATATCAATAATGATCAGCATATTCATCCAGAGAGAGGAAATCAATAGATTGAGCAATCTCCAGCAAGATTACACACATACCGATATATCATATATCCCCAAATGTGATTACTGGCACCGTGACATACAAGAGAAAAAGTAAAAGTAGCTACTTAGTTCTAAATTTACACATATAAGATACAGAAGAATCGTAATAAAATAAAAAGGGTTTTTATTGGGTGCACTTTTCCTATCATCTCCTAAATCCTAACAAAGCACAAGTTCAATTTATAAACAGTCCAAAGAAATAATAAATAGATAAAAGACATTGAGTTTAAGTTCGATTTCGAGTTACAGTACAACTAGCAATATATCAATTTAACTATAATAAATTTTTCTTGGATAACTATTAAAAAATTAAACATGAGGAAGGATGTGGAAAAGGGAGAGAACTAAGCAAATAGAATAAAGGAAACACTAAATCAAAAACTAAAGTTTCTAGAAAAGCCATAATAAAAGAATGCTAATGTAGTAATGTACCACATCCACATAGCAAGGGCAAGACAGTAATCTTCTGAGTAAGTGAAGAGAACAAAATAGTCTAACCCTACACTAAATTTTGATTTCTTGACCATTTTCCAATTCAACATATTAGTCTCTGTTTGTAGAAATTCTCTCCTTAACAACTTGTTTTCCCTTCAACAATGCTTCACTTTTAAAAGTACGGAAAAGCTCTATTTACAAGCTAATCTCATTTGACATGTGCGGACTTATGAGGAGGAAATCCATATGAGAAGAAAAGAAAAGGACAAGTATTGAACTGTGATTAACTTGTAAGGAGAGTAACTCCTTACATGATATAAGAACCAAGCATTTTTCTTTTCCCTTAATCTGAAATATCGAGAAAGGCTTCAAGGTGTACCAATCAATGGTAGAGTGAAATCAAGAACAGAGCATTTCAAGAACTTACAGTCTTTGGAGAAAACTTGACTTCCTTAGTATCTGCACGCAAAGTCTTAACTTCCTTAGACTGCATATATTAGAAATTTGATTAGAACATTAGCCATGCAAATAGTATATCTATGAGAAATATGGGAGCTTAAGCTAGAAGCAAGAGAAGTATAAATAAGCATGCACGGCCCTTCACGTCGTTGATTTGCAATAATAACATCCAAGTATATACCAGATAAAATTATTTGAATTGACTCCCAAACTTTCTTAGATTTCTAATGTAACATCAACCTATTAGCCAAACTAGGTCATATTTACGAGTTGCATTATTATTGAGTCATGTGTTAGTGAACACAATGAATTGAATTTTATTTTGATAATTTGGACAACTCATAAAAGATTTACATCTTGAAAATGGAGCATTAGTTTAAATAATTTGAGAGAGAGAGAGAGAGAGACTCATTCTACCTGGAATTGATTTTTACTATATTTCTTTTCACATCTAACAGCACCAAACCCAAAGAACAAATACAAGTTATACCATACCTTGATTTTAATCTGCTCTTTCTCCCTTGTTTCTTTTTTATACTTCTCTTTATGGTAATCCATGATTTTACAAACAGGAGGATTAGCTGTGCCCTGAACCTGTAAAATATATAACAAAATAAATTGAATAAATTTTTCAATCTGCAAAGAATATTAACTTAGGGAAATTAACAAGTTAACCATTCAAATATTCATCACAACTAAAAGGTTAACTATACTAAGAATATATAGCACAGATGAAAGAAAAACTGGCATGACATAAAGCCTCTCTCTTAGTTTTCATGAAGAATAGAGAATAACATCAATCATTGTTTTAAGGGAAAATGGCATGGTCACATAACTAAAAAAGTTTACCTCGACTAAATCAAGTTCAAGATTCCTGGCACGTTCCAGAGCTTCACTCTTTGAGATGACAAAATGTTCTGCATATATAAATAAATGAGAATGACATCTAAAAGAGGTTCACTACACTCCTAAAGTTTAACACCCTAATACAGCTCATCATTCTCTTAAAACCACCGGTTTTACAAAAACAAAATGAGGCGTTCTATTTTATATTATTTCTCCTTTATGCTTTGATCCTATAGCTCTAAGTCCCCAAGTTCTGCCTACCATAGCATCTATCTGTTTTACAGTAACTTAAATATCTCATTCACTCCCTATGAGTATGCAGCTTAAAACCACCAAATCACAATGACTGGTTGTAATTAGTTGGAGTATGATAAATAAAATTACAATGTGTAGTTTGTGCTTCTTAGTTTTCCTCTATCAATGACCAGAAACCTGGTTAATCTCTTTTTCCTTCTCATACTTGCTATTGTTTTTTTTCTTCAAAAATTTATTCATGCAGCCTAAACGTAACACTTAACAGCATTAGCATACAACCTAAAACTAGTCATGTTTACATTGAAATGATCACTTTCCCAGGTACCTAATAATCTAATATAGTGTCATCATGGATTAAAGCTTCACAACCTTCAATACACATAACAACACCGACTCACAGAAAGAAAAGACAATACCTTCGCCCATAACAAGCCTAACAACATTGGCTCTGATATGCTCATTCAACCGCGGACCACTCGTGCCCTGCTCTGTCTTCTTTGCATTTGCATTTGCCTAAAATTCAACAATACACTAAGTAAAACTGCACACCAATCAGCATTACCAAAACCACCACAGACCCAATTCAAACTTGCAAAACGCCAATGAAAGTTCACAAAATCTTCAAACTTTGTGCTTAGTTACTCAACTTTAAGCTCTCTGTGTTCCTAATATACCAAACCAATCAACAAAATAAAAGATAAACAAAAATTCAACACCAAAAAACAAAGGAAAAAAAAGTGCCCTTTACAGAAATACATGAAGTATTTGATTTCCCAAGTGATTTTACCTGAACTGGGGCAGCAAAGAACCTAACTTTACTGGCAAAAATAAAATCAGGGTGAGAGATCAATGGGTTGTCTGAAACGCATGGCTTGGAAGCAGTGGGGTTAAGCAGAGAAGAAGCATAAGGAATGGTCTTAGAGTGATGGGCTAATTGCCTGAGCTTAGATTGGGTGAGTCTGCTGCACCAAAATGCCATCTTTGTTTTTGTTTTGTGGTTTCAGATATCAAATCGCAGCATTGCGACCCTCCACAGAGACAGTGGCAAAGGAAACCTAACAGCGAGGGTGACAAGGTTTCAAGAAATCACGAACAAGAAACCAGACACAGAGGTTCGTGTCTCGTCTTTCCAACTCTGGGCTAACATGTCTTGTCTTTCTAACTCTGGGCTAATGTACACTGTTGTGGCTCAACCTAATTTGGACAATAGAATGGCTCTGGTTTTAAGCCCAAATTTTCTTGCTGGATTCAGAGTTTTCCTTCCTGATACATAAAATAATAATTTAGAAAGTGTCATTCAGTCTGGTGATATTATAATCCAGTTACTTCGACAGTTAAACAAATGTGGAGATAATGTCGTATGATGAATACACAAATTCGTTATTCGTGGGTTCTATGTCTAGAGTAGGCCTGGGCATAGTTGGGTCGGGTCGGTTTCAGGCCCAAACTGAAGTCGAACCAATCCAATCGGAAATCCCATTTATGACACCGAACACCATATTGTTCCTAGCTGGGCCGAAAATTCAGTTGGGCCAAATTCTGGAATCGGGCCGGGTCGGTTTCGGTTTTATTATGGGCCCAAAATTTCATTTTCAAGCCCAATGTGAAATATTATTTCTAGGCATATTATAATCAATTTTCAGCCCATAAGTGACTTTTTCAGTCTATTTTCACTTTCAGTCTTTCACAAACGTGAAAAGAAGCATCACAAAATCCAAGTGCATATAATCCAAGCACTTGCAAAATCTAAGCATCACTAACATTACAAACATTATCCATTTCAAAAAAAAAAAAAAAAAACATTACAAACATTATTCAAAATCCAAGCACTCAAACTTGCAAAATCTAAGCATGAATGGATGATAACCTAAAATTTCAACCATAACTCATAACATGATAACATCATAACTCAGCACATCTGCAAATGCATCAATCATCATATTATGTTATCAACATTTCAAACCTGCAAATGCATCATCCTAACAGTTCAAACATGCAGCAAATGATAACTATTTCAAAATTCAAACCTGCAAAAGACTTAAACCCAAATCTAAGCAATTCAAACGAATCAAACCTGCAAATTATCAAACCTAAAATTTTAGACATCACTAAGCAGTTCAAGTGTCCAACATTAGTCTCTCAATTAAGTTCAAAGCAATGAAGCTAAATAAGTTAAGTTATTACAAACCGAATAGCTAAATAAGTCTTGCTGCAATGCTGCCAACAGTCTTAACACTCCAATAGAAAAAGAAAGAAAGTAGCAAGCAGTGTAGGGAAAAAAAAAAAACATTGCTACCATCAAAAACAGGCCTTCAGCAGCTCAACTCATCATGTCACCATCACAAGCAGTTCATTCCTCAAATGCGGTGACTTGAGTAACCCCTGATTCTAGTTCAAGAAAAAGAAAACATATAAAAGAACATGTATTAGACAAAAAAAAACTAAAAAATATATGCAAATAGTCAAATACATATAATGACTGAAATTAAACAAACTTTTACCTGATTCAAGCTTTTCCATCTCACCATACATCTCCAACTCAGTTCTCGTAGGTTCTTGATATAATTGGGCCACACCATTAGCCCTTAACCAGTCACTGCAGCAAACCAAGCATTCAACCATCTTTGGTGTCAAACTAGCCCTAAAAGGATCGATAACCCTTTTACCAAGGCTGAAAGCACTCTCGGATGCCACTGTTGAAGCTGGAACTCCAAACACATCTCTAGCCATTTGGGACAGAATAGGGTACCTCGGTGCATTCTCTTTCCACCAGTCCAATAATGGAAAATCCTTATTTGAAGGGTCCTCGAAAGCCTCTAACAAATACTTGTCAACCTCATTTTTAATCTCCACAACATCTTTCTCTTGTCGTAACAGCATAAACTCATGCATGGTTTGAGCATGGCTGTCCTCTTCAGAAGCATCTACAACTGCAGTGTCGAATTTGGGAATGGTTACATGAGCAGAAGCTTGGGCAGCTTCTAGATCAGCCTCCAAATACTCTTGGAACATGTCCAAAAAAAGGCTTTTGATCTCAGTAACAGCGACTGCAACCATCTCCTTGTCTTGCATCAGCTTGGGGAAGAAATATTGAAGATAAAGTAGGGATGGGCACGGTCCCAGACCGGCACCATATTTACAGGGACCGGGACCGAGCCCGAAATATTTGGGTCGGGCCCAAAACATGAAATCCATACTCTGGGACCGGAGTGAACCCAGGCCGAAATTTTTCGGGTCAGGTTTCCGGGCTTTCGGGCCTAAACACGCCACAGAAAAGAGAGGACGAGGAGGAGACTCAGTGTCTCAGTCCGACGGAGACCATGGTCAGATTGCAATTGGAAGTGGGAAGAGACCATGGTTGAAAGGAGAAGCGAGACAAAGAGGACGAGGAGGAGACCTCAGTGTTTCGGACCTCAGCACCGCCGCCGTACCAGAAGCCCCTTGACACCGTCCGGACCACGCCGCCACGACCTATCCCTCTCCTGACACCGGATGCTCGACCCAACAACTCACGGCCTTTGCCTCCGTCAAAACCGCCACCGCCGCTAACCCGATCTATCAGATCCAGCCTTCATCACTCCTCATTGCTTATTGGATCTATCGAGGAATCGAGGGATGCTTGAGGATGTTTGGCTAGAGGAGATTCGGAGAGATTGGTTTTCGAACTAATGAAGGCTGGAATTGGGTTTTTGAACTGATGAAGGCTGGGGTTAATTGGGTCGCTGGGATTTGATGAACTGGGTTTAGATTTTAGGGTGTTATTCATTTCTTTGAAGAAGAGAAACTGTGAGAGTGAGGTTAGAGATCGAAGATTTTTTTAGGATTTGATTCCAAAAGATGCGTTTTTGGACTGAGAAGGGTGAGAAAACGTCTGTGATCACATGAGATTGAGTGCATTATAGAACTATAGGCTTGAATAGACAACCTATCATACTGTGACATGTGGACTATTTATATATTTTCGGGTTTTTCGGGCTTTTCAATTTGCCAGATCCTTGGACCGGGACCGGCCCAGTTTTTTTCTAAACCGGTCCGGTTCTCTCATTTCTCAGTATTTGTTTTGCAAAACCCAGACCGATCCGGCTCGGTTTTTCGGGTTTCCGGGTTAAAATGCCCACCCCTAAGATAAAGCAACTTGTATTGAGGATCCAAGACAACAACAATCATGAGAACCTTGTTCATGTCTTCCATTTTCCTCTAATACTTGTCGAACTTCTTCTTCATAGATGTCCCAATGCTTACTAATAGATGATCATCGCTGCAAATGCATTTGTCAAGCTCTCCGACAATGGTGCACATCCACAACAAGGGCTGATTTGCTGTGACAACCTTGGTTCCACTAAACTTAAGTGTTGCATCATAAAAAAATTTCAGAAACTTCACCAACCTTGTTGCCTTGTCCCAATCAGCAGCAAGTGAAGGCCCATCCCTCTTCTTGCCGCCAACCCTTTCTTGAAAATAACTTTCAAATTGAGAATCCTCATCCTCCAATCTTAGAAATGCCTTTCTAAACTTAACAGCAATGTCCAACATAAAATAAGTGATGTTCCACCTAGTACAAACATCCAACGAAACTATGGACACATTAGAATCTACTTTTTCTTGCGAAGCACACTTTGTAAACTTCTCCAATCTTGCAAGAGAATACCTGGTATATTTGACACAGTTCCTAATGGCATCGATGGATGAATCCAACTCCTCCATGCCATCCTTAACAATTAAGTTAAGGATATGGCAGCAGCACCTCATGTGCAAAAACTGACCATTTAAGACCAGCTCCTTCCAATTTCCTATCTTTTCCTTCATATAATCGAGGGCCACCTGATTAGGGCTAGCATTATTGACAACTATGGTAAAAACCTTTTCTATTCCCCATCCTATCAAGCATGACTCCACAAGCTTCCCAATAGTCTTACCCTTATGGTTAGGAATGACAATGAAATTCAAGATCCTCTTGTGTAAAACCCAATTTTCATCGATGAAGTGAGCTGTGAGAACCATATAATTGACATTTTGGATCGAAGTCCAAGTGTCAGTGGTGAGGGAGAATCTCTGAGAGTAGGTGGCTAAAATGTTTTTAATCCTAGTCTTCTCACCTTGGTAGAGATCCCAGATATCTCTAACTACTTGCCTACGGGAAGGTGGTTTAAATAAAGGCTGAGTTACATTCACAAAATCAATAAAACCTGGTGCCTCGACAAAACTAAAGGGTAACTCATCCCTAATGATCATTTTAGCACAAAACAGTCTAGACCTGCTTTCTTCATACCCAAGTGCAGTAATATTACCTCCATTATCAGCATAATCAAATACCAGATGCTTCTGTTTCTTCGACGGTATGTATAAGGGACACTTTCGGCAGGCATACAACATGTGGTTCCTCATACTTGAAGTACTGGAAGTCCCATTCGACTTGGAGTGCACATAATATGTTTGCGGGCAGTAATTGCATTTTGCTCGAGGCTTATCCATCTTCGAACCATCAGGATTGGTGAGCTTAGTGAAGTGATCCCAAGCTATGCTCTTGTTCTTCCTTTTAGGCGCAGAGTCAGCTGCAGGTTGCTCAGATGCTGCAGTATCAGCAGTAGTTGCAGTAGTAGAAGCAGGCTGGGCTAATGGAACAACTCTCATAGCTGCTGCAGGATCCAGCTGGGATTGAGTGGTGCCTATGCTTGATCCAGTTGGAGTTCCTGGAGTTCCTTGAGTTCCTTCCATCATCTGCAAAAAATATCGAACACAATTTTAGCCTCAGATGTTCTAAAAAGGCAGAAGAAACAATTTCTTTAACTATATGCAGTAAGCCATAAAGCCAATAACAAATGAAACAAATCAGAACAATATCCCAACAAAAACAAATCAAGTCAGAAACAAATCAAAAATCAAGTTCATAATCTGAGCAAACAACAATAAAAAACAAATCAAGTTCGTGACCTTAATTTCATAATCTGAGCCCACAACAATCAAAAACAAAACCCACAAACACCAACAATCAACAATCGGTTGCAAAGTAGAAACCAAAGTTGTAAAACCCACAAAAAATATCAGAAATCAAAGAAGAAAACTAGAAAACCCTAAATCTAAATTCCCAATTTGACTAATTTCATCACATACCGGAGCTCAGAGAAGAGAGAGACGTCGGAGATGGCTGAGAGAGACGTCGGAGATGGCTGAGAGAGACGTCGGAGATGGATATCCGTGGTGTTCGTTCGGAGAGTTGAGAGAAAGTGACTCGAGAGAAAGTGAGATCTGAGATCGGCTGTGTGGGTTGGGGGTATTAGGTTTTGTTCTTTTTCATTTAGATTCAGTGAGGTAAGGTGTACTGAAAGAAAAAATAAAACCAATCAAATATTAACACATAATATAAATTATATATTTTTAATATATATTAGGAAAATCGGTCTGGTCGGTTTTCAAACGGTCGGAAATAAGTTCAACACCGATTCCGACCCGCATAAAGTCGGTTTCGGTTCGGCAAATATGGGTTTTTTCCTTTCTTAATTCGGTTCGGAAACCGAACCATATTTTTCGGTTCAAAACGGTCGGAAAACCGTATGTGATTCGGTTATCCCCAGGCCTAGTCTAGAGATAAGGATCTAATCAGGACTTCATAAGAGCAATGATTGTGTTAATATTTTAAAGATGAAGATGGTGTGACATGATGAATCGATTTTTGGGTGTTACATTTACGTGGTATCAATGCTTCGATAAGATTGATAAAATTAGTGTGATTATTTGTGGGTTTACATATTGAGTTCTTTTGACTATAGTTAGGTATAAGGCATATTTATCTCTTTCAACTCCCAACTCCGGACAACTATAATGTAACTATTGAACAAAGTATAGCATATTGAAACTGCAATTACAGAGTAACTATTGATACATTATCTACCTATCACACATTTAAGAAGCAATGCCTTGACACTCATAAATATTTAGGGAAAATTTTAAGAACAGTGCACGAAGTTTGGCCCACTATTAATTTTCGTACACGAAGTTACAAATTATGAACTTTGGTACACGAACATTTGTTCCCGACCAAAGATTTGTACACGACGTTAATGACTCCATTAGAAGGTGTGAAACGTGGCAATTTTTGAGGGGTAAATATGTCATTTCACTGTTCATCTTCTCCAAACCTCTTTCCCCTCTCTCTGCAATATCAGATTTTTTTTTTTCTTCTTCGTACCTCAATACAAATTGTTCTTCTTCTTCGTTTGGATTCTACCATTTGTTTCCTTCTCACCCTTCTTGATCAACCCGAAATGCCAACCCATCAAATAAGGCCAAGCCAAATATAGTTCTAAACAGCCTTCCTGATCCCATAAACAAAATATAACAGTCCCTTCCTCAGGATGAGTTCCTCTCCACAAAGAACACCATAATCCTAATCCAACCCGAAACCAACCTCCCACAAATCGAAACCAAAATCAGCACCTCCCATTTCCACAGATTCATCTCTCTCAAAACTCCACAAAACTCCACAGATTCATCTCTTGCACAAAATCTCCACCTAACCAAAACAAACCAGAAACTAAGTCCTTACTGTAGGCGAATTCGGCTGCTCCGAACCATATCCTGCACATTGCAAACACAAAAAGCAACAGGTAACACAAATGAGAGAGAGAGAGATCCAGAACTAGAGTCACGAAATCGATTTCAAATCAGATCTGATACAAACAGAAGAAACAAATCTAAGTGAGTGTGAACGGAGTAGAGACTTCACTCACCTTGAAAGCCATTGTGAATACCGAGAAGGAAGAGAAGAGGCACGAGCATAGAAAGCAGAACCAGGTCTAAGACTCCTACCACCAAACCTTTCCATCTCTTCTTTCCGGCGTACGCCATCTCTCTCTCTCTCTCGCCGCCGTCGCCTCCTAATCCGATATCATACCACCGTAAATTTCCCCATCTACGACGACGATTCCAACCGCAATCCACCGCAATTAGGGACGGTGGTGGGGAGAGAGGGATGATCGGAGGGCTGAGAGAGGAGGAGGGTGTAGGAAGAAGAAGAGAGAGGAGGGATTATAGAGAAGGGTTGTGCGAAGGAGAAGAGAGATGGGTTTGCGGTGAAAACCCTATTCTACCCTTCATTATATGGATAATGACATACCCACTGACGGGGTTATTGACGTCGTGTATAAAAAGTTGGTCGGATTTATAAGTTCATGTACCAAAGTTCATAATTTGTAACTTCGTGTACGAAAATTAATAGTGGGCCAAACTTCGTGCACTGTTCCTAAAATTTTCCCAAATATTTATGGCGTATCAGCTATGTTTCCTTGCATTAAATTCTATTCGGATATTGTCTTAATTCAGGAAGTTGTGAAATTTTTATAATGTAATGTGGTCAACATTGTAAAAGCAAATAGACTATAAATTTATTAATTTACCAAGTTTTATTTTGAGCATATAAATAATAAATTGATAAAAGCAACAACACTACAGATTCAAGTTGATGGAGTATTAGCTTATGAAGAAGGTAGAAGGCGCTGATATATATTGTCAGTGGCCAGACTATGTCATATATATATACACTAGTAACACGACCTCAAGGAATCCATCGATAAGCTAGATCAGAAAATTTTGAATTTCATTCCGACTGTTACGAATATCCCTATTTGAGTATAATGTAAGATTCATTGTTTTTTATTTTTTAATAAGTATATTGAATTTGAGACATACAACATTGAATAAAGTTATTGTAGGTTGTTACCATAATAAAGTGGTTGACTATTTCTCTCAAAAAAAAAGGTTGTTACCATAATTAAAATGCTTGTATTACCAACCACCTAATTAAAATGGTGCGAGTGAATGAGGTGATGCACCGGGAGAAATTCCCAAGCTTGTTTCAGATGAACCTAATTGCAATGATAGGAGAACGAGGTGAAAAGGGAAAACAAAATGTGAATTAGTCAGTGTTTTAAAAGGCGAATGCGTGAGGTGAGGCATTTTGTCCAAGCTTTAAGGTGCTTTTGAGGCGTAAACTTTTCGCACATTACCTTTTAGGGATATAGTGTCATATATCAACTTCTCCTTAGATATAGAGTTCTACAATGATGTTTATACTCACTTTGAAGCATATAAACATATATTACTATGCAATAAATATAAAACTTGTTCTAATCTTCATGTAGAGAGAGAGAGAGAGAGAGAGAAACAAAAAAGAAGGCCTTTTAGAGGTAGCCTTAAGGCATTTTGGTAAAGCCTCCCATGCCTTACGCCTCAAGGTGCGCTATTTTAAACACTAGAATTAGTACATCATGAACCGGCCAGGAAAGATTGATAAGGCTGCTTTTAATTAGGGTTTAGGTATAATGTTTTAATTTCTTCGTTAATGTACGACTTAACAGACAACGTACGATTTAACTAGCATATAATGCAGAGTACTGAGAAACTTTATTTTTCTTTTGTTTGGTAATGGCTTAGAATTATTCCTGCTAAATGCTAATGATATATGCAGAGTTGTCATGAATGATATCATAGCTCAGAGTCATAGGAGACTCAATTAGTTTATACTACTTCGACTTCATTGTCAAATTTGACACACTTTTTGAGTTTTAACTTGACTGTTTAGCTAAGCTTAGACCAGATTTTACTTGAACCCTAGCTGTCACGGTCAATTCTTACCTATCTGCAGAAACTTATATATATATATATATATATATATATATATATATATATATATATCTCAAACTGAGAAGAAAGCAAAACAAAACATCCCTACCTTAATTAATTAGGTAGATCATCTACCACTACCACATTCATTTATTCAATAATTGACAACTACATTCAAGTCATGCTCTGTTAATTTTAATGACAATAACAAATTGATTCATATATTGTTAACTACGTACTCGTTATGGAACCCTCTATTCTAGCTCTTTTTCTGATTTAGCAGGCTGATGAATCCAACATTCTCCAATATAAGACATGCATATTGTTCTGGTTCTAGAATTGCCCTGTAGAATATTCCAATGGATGGACCTAGAAAATATTATTAACAAACAAAAAGCAGAATATCTTGGAGTCTTGGACCCTGCTTTGTTATTATTCACACTATTAAATTAGCTAATCATGTTTAGCCGGCTAATTAAAGAAGGTCATGCATGCTAAGACATGTGGAATTGTGGACAAAGTGCCTTTTATGACTATGAAAATACCAAAGTCTAAAGTTTGGGCTGCTTTTCGATCTATCACTATCAGAAACAATTGATCTATGCTAGCTTACATGCAGCTTGCTATTTTGGAACAAGAAGAATAATTGTAATTGAATCTGCAAAGTAAGAATAGTATGATTTTCATTAATTACAGGATGAAACAATGGTCATGCCAAGCAGGTAAAGTCGTAAGATATATATTCAACTAAAGTAAAATATATCATAGGGCGCTGGCTAGGTAAAAATGGATGTATTATAGCAGTTTTCAAGCAAATACTCAGGCTAGCTAGCTAGACATCAATCATCGATCTCTTTTTACAGGTTTACAAGTATATACTTTTATCATATTTCCTAGGAAATATGTTAGTCGATCATTTACTGGTATAAGATAGAGAATGTCTCTAAACTGTATATGGTCGAAGCATTTTCTCTCTTCTAGGTTGCCTTAGGTGGCATTTGATAACTGTTTATATATGATTACTAGGGATCTTCTCTTTATGTATTTTGAGTTCAACAAGGAAAACGAACAAATTGCTTATCTATACTGACTATACAAATCGATGCATCACACAAAACTAAAATAACACTTATTTTTCTTGCACCCACCCCAAGCACGAGTGCAAGCAACATTATCAATTTATCATGTACAAGCACCCTAGCTAGACCCTTTTACGACCAAACTTCAATGCATCAAAGTCTCATCAACTATCTTGCAGCCTCGTCACCTTAAAGAGCATTTTTTCTTTTCAATTAAAACCTCGACAAGACAAGAAAATTTTTCTTTAGTTCATTTAATCTAAGTCCAAAACTCACATCCTGTATTGAATGTAGTCTGGATGAATTTTTTTATTTATCGCGATACTATGACTCAGGTACCACATTAGATTTATTTCCTTTTATATTTTGCTAACTCAACACCTAAATTTTTTATTCCTAACATTACCTTTAATAACTATATTTTGCACAATAAAGAGTAAAAATCAATATATTAATTGTAATCTTAAATTATTGCAATCTTGTTGATGTAAAATTAGCAAATTTAATATGTTGACTTTGTTCGAGTAAATTCAAAATATGTGTTTGGCCCAAACTTTAAGTTACTTGACCTAGTTGTAATAGGGTTTTGAATTAGAGATATTCTGTGAGATATTCATAGATATTCGATTAATTGTACGATTATCTTTCCTTGTACAACTCTGATTCTATGTCTTGTAATCCTCTATATAAAGAGACCCATATTATCAATGAAAGCACGACTCAATTCTCTCCCACTTTCGGTTTTCCTTAAACACGTTATCAGCACGAAATCCTGACCCTGAAACCCTAAATTTGTAGCCTTCAAACCCTAGCCACCACCGCCGCATATATTGAAGCCCTCAATCCCAGGATTCCAAAACCGGCGGGAGAACCACCGGAACCGGCCGGAAAACCACCGAACCGACCACCGGAAGTATCGAACCAGCCCTCCAAGAAGAAAAAAGGGGATCCCTGCACCTGTTCACCAACTTCCGGAACTCCAATTGCTACCAAATTTTTCCACCAGCAGCGCCTCGATATCAGGATTCAAGAATCGGAAGCAGAACTCTAAAAACCTGTCTAAAAATAGTTGAACCGGCCTGCAGAAAAACCGGCAGAACAAGAAAAGAAAGAGAAAAAAAGGAAAGGAAAATAAGGCAGCCCAGAAGCCCAAGCCCAAGCCCAGAGGCCCACAGACCAAGCCCACTGCCACGCCAGCAAAAGGACCCACTGCCACGTCAGCATTGTGGCCCATTGCCACGCCAGTAAAAGGACTCCACTGCCACACCAGCACCGACTCCACTGCCACGTCAGCGTTGGACCCCACTGCCACGTCAGCGTCGGACCCCACTACCACGTTAGCGGCGGACCCCACTACCACGTCACTGCCGGACCCCACTGCCAAGTCAGCTCCGGCGACCGGTGACTTTTCCGGCGACCGGCTACTTTCCGACCAATTTTCCGGCGACCTATTTCAAGGTATTTTTTACTAAAAGTTCCTGTTTTTTTAGTTTTTATTCAATTTCTCTTCTTTTTCTCGGAGACTTGCAAACTCCCTTCTTCTACCCCCCTTTACTTCATCATAGAGGAGACCTAATTAAGCCGAACTGTGGGGGTTCGTGCTCACTCCAAGCTTGGAGCATGTTGAAATCTCCAAACTTAGAGTTTGTAAAGAATTTATGATCGACCACTTACGTCATTGTTTCGATCTAGTCCAATGCCTCTTGGAATTGAATTTCTTGGAAGCGATTACGCTCATAAATTTCCTAATTTCTTGGGAGCGATTACGCTCAGAAATTTATATGTTTTCATGGTAACTTTTTCCGCTGCGAAACTAACCCTTTTTCTTGTTCTCTTTCAGGATGAGTAACCTGAACAAATTGGACTTTGCTCCATTGGGAACAACTGGCTCTGGATATCACAGGTGGGTTCATGATGTCCGCCAGCATCTCAAGGCCGATGGAATCATGGATACGATTCTCGAGCCTAGCCAGGACGTGCTAACTGTTGAGCAAGCTCAAGCTTTGGAAGCAAATAGAGCAACCTTAGAGGCAAATAAGGCGAAAGCCATCATTCTAATGACTCGTCATATGGATGATTCACTCCAGTACGAGTGTATGAATGAAGAAGACCCCAGAAGGTTGTGGGTCTCACTCAAAGAAAGATTTGGCAACGTCTGTAACTCTCTGCTTCCTGACCTAGAAGTGAGATGGCATAGCCTCCACTTCTGTGATTTCAAGTCAGTTCTTGACTACAACTCGGAGGCACTTTGCATTAAATCCTTAATGGAATTCTGTGGTAAAGAGATCACAGATGCGATGTTGATTGAGAAGACTCTCTCTACCTTCCCAATCTCTGCATTGATGGTTGCTAAGAACTATCGAATCGATGTTACTGCAGGACGAATCACAAGGTTTCATGAGCTCATTGGAGCTATGAATGTCGCTAAAAAGCATGACAACATCCTTGTGAAGAACTATTATTCGAGATCCGTGGAAACATATTTCGGAATCCAATTATAGTCACGCCCCTAAGAGAGGGCAACAAGAGCGAAACCCTAATCTTAGGGATACTTCTAGACGTTCTGGTCCATATAATCGCTCTACTTGGGAATGTAACCGCCAAAATAGGCGAACACGGAACCGAAGAGGTCAACGTAGAAAGAGAGAGAGAGAGAGGCAACGCATCTGGCCATGTTGGTGGCGCCACCAACACTAAGAGCCATCTAAATGACGCTTTCAAAGCGCATCAATCAATGGAGTTTGAGCAAAGAGATGTATGTTCTCGATATGGAGTATCCGGTCATTGGGCACACATTTGTAGAGCTCGTGAAGAAATTGTCACCGCCTACAAAGCATATTGTGAAGCAAGAGAAGCTCACTATATGGAACAAGAAGATCAAGAAGATGATCTAGAGTAAAGGGTTGAAGACTACAAATCTGGCTGGGATCAATAGATCGCCAATTCTGTTTAAGTCTTTATTTTTCCAAGAGATGTAATAGGCAATTGTCATATATACTTTGTAGTCAATGCCATTGGTTTAGTTTTTCTTCACATAGGCTCATCCAAAATGAGTATGATGTCTAGGAAGGTTTTGAGATAAGTGGTACTTAAGCGAGTTTTGCTCCACCGACATCTCTCTACTCACCTGGTCATATTTATTTTGGAGTTACCGAAAGAAGTTAAACGACTACCATTGTTTTGCATTAACAAGCATTTGCATTAGATTCTCCTAATGGTTAAGAGACAATGATGTACTCCGTTGGCTTATAAATTAAATTTTGAGTTCTTTTCATTATGACTCCATTTTGATTATGAACAGATTACTTTGTGACTACGACGGCTGGGCCATCAGTATTAGTTCAAGGACATAGAATAGCCCAAGTTCCCCTTGCCAAATGGCACCTTGATTACTGTCACAGAAACTCTCTACGCTCCTAGGGCAAATCGTACCCTATGAATAGCCAACGAGTTCCATGTGAAAACGCATGTAGAGAACGGAAATGAGTTCTTTTGCAATACCTCTAACGATTGCGAAGAAATGCGCATCTTAGAGAAGTTTATGTGTCTCTCTAGTGGACTCTATGTCACTATTCGAGCTATTAAATCCAATACAGTTATGAGAGAAGATCTCTTGGATTTAGACACATATTGGATCTGTCACGACAGGATAGGTCATCTTAGTCATGATATGATGATCTGTCTACTAAAGACTTCACACGGACATCCATTCTTTCGAGCGAAATGAAGCACAAATCAAAAGTTGATTCATGGACTAAGTGTGACCGCCGTCGCTGCCTCTGGGGCCGTCGCCGTCCTCCACCAGACCAAGGTTGGCACAGTCCCTATCCATGACACCATGGATGGCGTCCATCATGGTGATGGCGCCCTAGGTGATGTTGCAATCACCAACTTTGCTTCAAATAGCGTTTCAGACACTCAGGCCCAGCCAAAATCCTCATTGGTTGCTTCTAAAGCCTCTCACTCGATTCACAAAGCCTGTTCCTTAGGGAAGTTAGGACTGAGACCGTCCTATGTCAAGGATATGAAAATACTCATTCTTTTCTTGCATAGAATCTATGGGGATTCTGTGGACCAGTTCAACCAACTTGCGGACATTTATATATCTCATGATGTTGGTTGACAAGCAAACCAGTTGGTCACGTGTTGTGCCATTGTCCACTTGTAATGCTACACTCCTAGCACATATCCTATAACAACAGGCTCACTCCCCGGATCATCCTATTCAGTCAATTGGATTTGACATTGCTAGAGAGTTTACATCGAAGACTTTCGATGTTTATTGCATATCACTGGGACTGATGTTGGACATCATATTCTCATGTACACACCCAAATGGTCTCGCGGAAACGACTACGATGGTAGCCCGAAATTTGGTAATGCGCACAAATATCCTTATATCCGCTTGGGGTGATGCAATATCGCATGCAGCTATGCTAATTCGTCTAAGACCCACCGCCACTCAATCTACCTCTGCGTTACAGCTAGTGACTGGGTACAAGTATTGTACTTACGCATTTTTTAGTGTGCCATTTAAGTGCCAACTGCGCTGCCACAACGCTCTATGATGGGTCCTTACAGATGAATGGGCAACTACGTTAGATTTGAGACTCCAACAATCGTCCACCACTTAATGCCCTTGCAAGGCGATCTCCTTACCATTACATTTGCGGGTTGTCACTTTGATGAGACAATCTTCCCGTCGTTAGGGGGAGATAAGAACACGAATGTTCAGCAGGAATGACAAGAATTGTCGTGGCCTGTCCCCACTATGTCTCATCTCGATCCTTGTTAAAGTGACGAGATCATACATCTGCTGCAAATATGCCTGCAAGGAAGGACGTCCCTATGAGAGTACGTAGCGCCACCCTACATGGAGGTAGGCATGGCGCCAACGCCAAAGAGAGTGGCACTCTGGTATTATAGGTCATGGCCCCAGCTAGGATGCATGGGAGGCCTGTGGGTTCAAAGGATACTTTGGCATAACCCATTCCTTGGATCATCGACACTCAAAATCCGTCTCATGAGAATCTTTCGGATTATGGTTATCGTTGGGGGACGCCTCAACGTCAAAACCTATTCCTGAGAATATAGAGCTCTTTGAAAATAACACTAGTGTACATGAGACGTGGGATAGAAACTCCATCATAATTGATGATGTAGTTGCGCATTTCGTTGTGCATTAGTTTATTGAGTCCGATGATATTGAACCATGCTCCGTTGATGAATGAACACCAACGTTGAGAAATTTGGCCTAAATGGAAAGATACGATCCAGGTTAAATTGGATTTTCTAACGAAGATGAAGGTTTTTGAGCCAGTGATGCCAACACCTCCTGACACAAAACATGTTGACTAATGGGTCTTCGTTAGAAAGCGTGTTGAGAAAAAGATATGGTAATCTCGCCATATGGCGCAAGGCTTCTCACAAAACGCCCTGAAATCGACTACGATGAGACATATTCTCACGTAATGGATGTCATTGCACTCCACTACCCTGTCAATTTGGTAGTTTCCGAATAACTGTACATGCAGCTTACAAATGTGATAACTACGTATCTCTATGGGGATCTAGATACGGAATGTACATAAAGGTTCATGGTGAACTTCATTTACCCAAGTCAAGTGGTTCTAGACCACGGAGCGCGTTTTACAAAGAGGTTGAAACGCTCACCAAAGTGACTACTTGATTAGGAAGGGATATGCCCACGCGTTTCCATAACAAGTTTCGGATTCCATCGCGGTTCATGTTGGACATGATCTTCATTGGAAGCCCTTAAAGAGTTAAGGGAAACCACTGAACACTTGAAATCCGAGTTTAAGATGAAGGATTTTGGGAGAACACGATTATGTCTCGGTTTGGAACTTGAGCATCGTGTTGATAGATGCTTAGGCATTTTGACAAGGTCAAGCCTTCAAGCACCCCCATGATCGTCTGTAGTCTTGATCCTAAAAATGATCCTCTTCGTCCAAAGGATGATAATGAAGATGTGCTAGAGGCAGAAGTGCCTTACTTAAGTACAATAGGCGCATTATTGTACTTAGCTCAATGCACAAGACCGGACATCTCATATGTTGTGAACTTGTTAGCTAGTTATAGCTCTGCGCCAATGCGACGTCATTGGATTGGTGTAAAAGATAGATTTCGATACTAGAGATGTACGACTGATATGGGCATGCTTTATCCCTACAGAGAGATGATGGCTTCGGACCCGTCACACACCAGGAACGCTGCCAATACTGGCCTGCGTCCACTATCCCCATCCCAAAACAACATGTGTTTTGGAATGTTTTGCTAATATTGGGTATCTCTCTGACCCACAAAAAGGTCATTCCCAAACTAGTTAAGTGTTCACCATGGGTAAAGACCATGATATCTTGAAGGTCTACAGAATAGACCCTAGTCACTATATCTTCGAACAATGCAAAGATTATTGGTCCTCACGATGTGGTTCGTGAATGTATATGGATTGGATCCATAATTTTGCATGTTCGAACAATTGTGGTTTGAAGTCTACCACAGATGAGCCTACGAGCATTTAGGATAATGATGCTTGTTTTGAACAAATGAAGCAAGGCTACATCAAAGCGACAACACCAAGCATAATAACCAACAACAGACTCTCCTCAAGATCAAAGTGAACTAGGTTCGATCTGAGGACAATGTGGCAGACTTGCTCTCTAAGTCATTGCCTAAATTCCACTTTCGAGAAACATGTTGGTAGCATCGTTTGCGGAAGTTATCCGAGCTCCCATGACCATAGCCATCAGGGGGAGATGCAGACATCAAGGGGAGATGTCTACATGTATGGTCTCGAAACGTGAAGGGTGTGTTGTACTCTTTTTCCCCTTCGATCGCAGTTATTTTTGTCCCACAGGGTTTTTGTTACTCGGCAAGGTTTTTAATGAGGCAAAGAGAGGAGCACCACGTTTGGGCGACACAAGGGGGAGTGTTCAAGTAAATCCAGAATATGTGTCTGGCCCAAACTTTAGGTTACTTGACCTAGTTGTAATAAGGTTTTGAATTAGAGATATTCTCGGAGATATTCATAGATATCCGATTAATTGTACGATTATCTTTCCTTGTACAACTCTGATTCTATGTCTTGTAATCCTGTATATAAAGAGACCTCTATTATCAATGAAAGCACGACTCAATTCTCTCCCACTTTCGGTTTTCCTTAAACAGACTTTAATTTATATTATTGATTTCTTGATTGAATTCAAAAGAGATTTATATATAAATATAGGATTAAATACTTGTTACTCCTCAAACTTTTCCCTGAAAAACAGTTTAGTCCCTCGCCTTTTAAATTAAACTAGATAGTCCTTATTCTCTCTAATTCTCGCACAACAGGTCCAAAATGACTATTATGCCCTCACTTCCATTTTTTAATTATTTTTTTCTCTTTTTTAATCCTTTTTTATTTATTTTTTCTACCTCTCTCTCTCTCTCTCTCCGCCACTTAGTCAACTCATCGAGCCACATAGATTCCCAATTCGCAATCGGAAACACTAGCCATTTCTCCAGATCCGGCTTACTGAGTTTGTCCCGCCACTACCACCACTCGTAGTCACCGTCGGGAATGGCTTCTTCGGAAGCCTATTCCCGTCTTTGACAGGTCATTTCTCTAGCCCTAGAGAAGATCACCAAGAACGCCTCCTGGGTTGACTCTCGCCAATCTCCGGCGAGAGGTCGTCATGTCTTTTTGACATGGAAGGAAGAGAAGAAGAAGGAACACACTCGAAGGAGGGTGAGGAGAGCGATTCCGGTGAAATCCTCGGCGGTGAGGCATTTGTGATGAGATGAGGAATTGGAGCGACTCCGGTGACGTAAAGCTGTATAATCTCATTCGTGCTCGGTGACAGCTCGTTGTCCTTGGGCAAGACCCTTAGGTCTTCATCTCGTTGTTTGAGCAGGGCTTTGTAGTGATCCAGTATTGGAGTCGTTGGCGGAAGCTTCTAAGCTAGGTCGGGCATGGGATGGGTGTTTGGAAAAGCGAGGCTTCTGGAAATCTCCATGAGAATTTGAGAGAGTGAACGAGGTGAGAGGTAGGTTTAGGGTTGCCCTCGATCAAGGCGTGATCAAATGTCTTGTCTACAGGTGATGACGTCGTCGAGGATGATCGACAGGCACCATGGATCTGGGCTCAAAGAGAGAGAGAGAGAGAGAGAGAAAAAAAAAAAGGATTAAAAAAAAAGAGAGGGAGAAATTAGAAAAAGAGAGAGGAAAAAAAATAAAAAAAGAAGTAAGGGGTATAATAGTCCTTTAGACCTGTTGTGTGAGAATTTAAGAGAATAAGGACCAACTTGTTTAATTTAAAAGGTAAGGGACTGAACTGTTTTCTGGAGCAAAGTACAGGGAGTAACAAGTATTTAATCCATAAATATATATTGAGACATTATTCTTCCTTGATCTTGCCTATTACGTATTGCCTTTTTCTTTTTTTTTCTTCTCTACCGAATCATCTCTTTTTTCCTATCATTCTTCCATGCATATATTCTTTCCAACACATACTTCTCATTTACTTATTTATTTCTTTTTCTCTCATATCTGTATCTTTTGTGTGGTTTCTCCCTTCTTAGTTCGTTTTTAGGTCTTACTCACATGACTTCTTCAATTTGCAGCTACATTTATTATAGACTTGGTATGAAAGGTTTTGCGTACCTTTGATATAGAATCGATTATGGTGTTATAGGTAAGCTTAGCCTAGAATTTAATTAGACATTTTTATTTCACATTTACATGCCTTATTTATAGGTAAGATTTCACAAGTTAAAAAAAAAAAAAAAAAACAAAACAAAAATCAAGTTTCTCTATATCTCTATATCTAAGGTACTATTATTAAGTATCTCCCACTTTCTCTTTCATATTTTTTATCTTTTAATCATGAGGTATAGGTTCTATATATACATATTTGTACCTTTTGTTTAGATTTGTAATATATTATATATTTTTTTTCCTGCTTCATGTGTTTGGGTAGGTCAAATCTCTACTGTACAACTTTAAATACCTACTATATAGATACACTTGAAGCAATAATGTTTGAAATTTGTTCTAATGTTTTTCATCCTATAATGCAGGTATATAAGTATTCGGTATTTCTAACCTACATCTTAGGTATATTGATTTCATACGAATGCATTTAGTCTTATAATGTTTGAAAATTATTCTATACAAGTTCGATACATCAATCAGCTTCGTCCTATTAGTTTGTGTAATGTTCTATACAAGTTGGGTTCGAAGGTTCTTTCCAACAGGGTGAAGCCACTATTGCAAGGTCTTATCTCATCATTCCAAAGTGCCCTTGTACCTGGACGATTAATATCAGACAACCCACTAGCTGCTTTTGAGATTTCTCACTTCCTGAAGAAACGTAGAAGGGGACATGTTGGCTATGGTATCCTAAAACTTGATATAAGCAAGGCCTATGACCGGGTTGGTTCTGACGCTTCTAGGTTTCAGTCCCATTTGGATTGCTTGGGTTATGCAATGCGTAAGAACAGTGTCTTATTCTTTTATTGTAAACGGAGATCCAAGGGGCCATATTGTACCTACAAGGGGACTCAGGCAAGGTGATTCAATATCCCCATATCTCTTCTTGTTATGTGCTGAAGCACTATCAAGAATGATTCTAAGAGCGGAAAAGTCGAGTTCAATCCATGGTGTTCAGATATGTTCAGGTGCGCCATCCATTTCTCACCTTTTCTTCGCTGAGACTTATTCATTTTTTTCAAAGCAGAAGTGGAAGAATGTTATGTGCTAAAGGAGATTTTTGAGAAATATGAAAAAGCTTCTAGCTAGCTTATCAATTATCAGAAGACTTGTGTTTCGTTTAGCAAGAATGTGAAGCGAGATAAGCAGGATGGTCTTGCAGTGGCTTTAGAGTTGCTACGTGTTGATAAACACGATAAGTACCTTGGTTTACGCACTGAGTTAAGCTACTCCAAGACTGAGGCGTTTAGTTTTCTTACTGAGAGAGTTCGGAAACGAACACAGGGATGGCGAGAAAAAACTTAGAGTGCTGCAGGTAAAAAAGTTATGTTGAAGGCACTGGTGCAATCTATTTCGACCTATGTAATGAGCTGTTTTGAACTCCCTAAACACCTTTACTCTGAGATGCACCGACTTATGGTGCGGTTCTAGTGAGATGACAAGATTGATGAGAAACAAATTCATTGGTTGGCTTGGGAAAGGTTGTGTGTTCCCAAATCAGAAAGCAGACTAGGGTTTCGAAACATGATTCATTTTAACCCAAGCCTTGCTTGCTAAACAAGGGTGGAGGATCCTGCAGTCCCCTGACTCGTTGTTGGATAGGCTGTACAAAGCCCGTTATTATCCGCGTAGTGATTTTCTTGATGCTGAAGTAACTAAAGGAACTTCGTATGCATGGCGGAGCATCATGCATGGTAAGTGTTTATTATGCAAAGAGATCAAGTATAGGGTGGGTACTGGTGAACACATATTTGCATGGCACGATCCATGGGTGCCTTTGCCGGTCCACTTCAAGCCTTTTTCTTCTCCACCTATGGGTTTAGAGGATTTGAAAGTGTGTGATCTGATGGTGGAAAATGAACATGAGTGGAATGTCCCACTTCTGGAAGCACTTTTCACACCTATGGAGGTTGGCATAATTGCAAGTATTCCTCTTAAGTCTTAGAGGGGCAGATGACAACTTTGTATGGCATTATGACAAGAGGGGAGCTATGGAGTTAGAAGCGGCTACCATGTGGCTCGGCTTGACGATGGGAGAACTGATCGTGCATCTAGCTCAAAAGGTACATATGAAATTTTATGCAAGCTACTAGAAGATTATTTGGGGTGCTAACAACCCTCCTAATGTACATGTCTTTATTTGGAGGCTCTTGAAGGGCATGCCCCCAACACGACATGCACTTTCTCACAAGGTTAGTCTCACCAATTTCGATTGTATATTTTGTAATCAATCCATTGAAGATGACTTGCATCTATTCAGAGATTGTGATGTCACCACATGCTTTTGGGTCTTTACTAAACTGGGCTTAATGGCTAAGAATGTGGCTGCATCATATGTGGAGGATTGGGTTTTGAACGTAATTAACAAACTAGATGGCATTCAACGTTGTGCTTTTTTTTTTATGGCACTGTGGGTTATATGGTCTGAACGTAACAATGTCATTTGGAATGGTAGTTTCTTTTGTCCATCAAATGCAGCTCAATGGGCTACTAAGTTCCTTGAGGAATACCAGCATCTACATGTCCCTGGAAGTGCGAAAATTAGGAGGGAGGAGACCAAATGGCATAACTCTCCCAATGGGCATCTTAAAGTGAACGTTGATGGCAATTACAGAGCTAATTAGGGTGATGGTGGTGTGGGAGTTGTGATACGTGATGAGAATGGTATGTGCATGGCTGCTTTAGCACAATATTCCGACATGTTTCCTCTGCTCTACACATGGAGGCGGAAGCATGTAGGGCTGGGCTCTTATTGGCTATCCATCAGGATATGACTGCTATTGACTTTGAGAGTGATTGCTCCCTTGTTGTTAATGCTCTACTGCATGATGTTGAAGATAGATTTGAAATTAGGCGTATTATCGATGATTGTAAGTCATATTTGACATCTCTACACTCTATTCAGGTTAGACACATCTTCCGTGAAGCAAATGCTGTTGCAAATAAATTAGCGCACCTTGGTAGTTTTAATTATATATATTTCTGATGTATGGTTATTGAAACTTCTGTTATTATTCAGGATGTACTCTACGAGGACTCTTGTATTGATGCACGAGGCCAAGGTTTTATGTCCTCCTTGTCGCATTCTATTCATTCTAATATAATAAGTCAGGCGTGGGACTGAGCCTCCCAGCTTAGCTAGGTTCCAAACCCTTCAAAAAAAAAAAAAATTGTCTGAAAATTATTCATTTATGAATTATAAATTTTGGAATTTGAAATTAAAAATTGAGCTAAAATTGTGATTCAATTAGTGAATTTGAAATTATTTACTTTATTTGGTTCTAAGGATAAAATGGAGTATTAAAAAAAGAAAATGGACTGCAATTAACAAAAAAAATATGCACAGACTACATCTAACTTTTATATAATAAAAAGGACTTGGATCGAAAAACCTCAAAATTTTATTGAAGAAAAAGAACAGTTAAATGACATGAAACACCCCTCAAGAAAAAATAGAATGGTAAAGAGCTAGCTTTTTTTTGTAGAATAGATAATTTCATTACTTATCCATGGCAAGAAGGCACATTCATCATAAGTTATCTCACACCAAAAGCTCTAGATGGCACAACCCGCCAAGCAAATGACAAGTAACCCTCATTGTAAACAAAATGCGAACAATTATTAAGCCTATTCAAATGAACACAAATCCAAACTACCTAAATCCTTGCCAAAGCAACTCTAATCGCCTAGAGACCTTAATTGGTGTACAACTAGAGTAGCCAAACTTAAATGGCAGAAGATCCTAATTCAAAAAACTAGACAGAGAAAGGCAAAACTAGATCACAAAGAAAAAAACTTTCTTTGCCCTTAGAATTAGGCTAACCTAAAAAGATCAAAGACTTGACCCAAGGGAAAGGCCCATAAACTAGGTCCAACCACTCATGCCCGAACATAATCGCAGTGAACAAGTAGCTTCAGCGTGACACCACCAAGCAGCTTCTCCGTCATCCATGGCAACATCAAAGCTGTCGACGCTGACAATCCCACCCGGTAGCTACTCCGTCAGTGCCCACCGTCGTCGGCCCATCCAAGCAAGCAGCGTTATCCATCATCAAAACGAGATCCAGGAGCAATCAGCCACCTAAACGAGCAATCCGGCAACCCCTTCGACCACTGCCAATACCAGATCCCGCCGCCCGCTCCACCTTCAACTACCCCGCAAGCACAATTGTCCTCTCTGACCCAACAAAACCAGAGCAAATCAAACCACGTCCAATGAGATTAGTCCCATCCAAGCCTCAAAATCCTGTTGAGTTACCCTGCCGAAAAAACAGTTATACGGCGTTAATAAGCGCCGCCTAGATGCCCGTCTGACGACAACATCTCAAGGACGCGCCGTCGGATGAACTGGGAAGTTCTGAAGGTTGAAAGCTCGTGCGGCGCGTAGGGAGGCCAGGGGTTTTTTTTTTTAGCAAATTACCTATTATCTGTAATTTTGGTAAAGAGCTAGCTGAACGTAAACAAATGCAATCTAGGAAAGACAAAATTTTCAAGAATTTGCAAAATATATGGCATGCCTAACTCACTAAATCTATCAATCATTCAAGGCGACATTGCTCTTTTCCAACAAGGTATAAACAAACTTAACCTCTAGTCTTACCCGTATCCTTTAAAGATGAGCTCTCCACTGCACGCTCATCTTCAACCATATGACACTGGTACGTAGGAGCTACTGTTAAGAATATTTTGTAATTAATATTGTAATCTTCTGTATCTTTCTTGTATTGTAGGGATTACTTATTGTACAAGAATTTAGTCCATATATAATCTTTCCATATCAATGAGAACATTATTCCAACTCAAATACTTTTCTGATATGGTATCAGAGTAGGCCTAAAAACCCTAGCTCTAATTTCTTTTGCACAGTTTCACTTGCTACTTTATGTCTTGCTTTCACCATCTTCTCATGGCTGTGCCGCCTGTATGTAATAACATTTTCAAGCCGCAATGCCAAAATCAAGGTAATCAAGGTATTTACTCTCATAGTTGAGCCCTAGTCAAGTGCACTTATTGTGGATTGAACAATCACACAGAGAAAACAGGCCACATAGCCATTCCACATAGTCACCGGCTTTACAAGCCAACAACTCGTCAAGAAAATGCAGCTTATGCTTCTAAGTTTGTCTTAGGCTTGTCACCAGGTGCCCCCAATTGGTGGATTATCAATAGTGGAGCAATCAATCATATAATGTAGTCGTTGAAGTTGTTCATAAGTAGTCACACGAACACTTTACTACCACTAGTTTCTTTGCCTAGTGGTACCAAGGCTCGTATTCCCATGAAGGAATCAACTTAAAATCAATGATGCTTTTTTACTAGATGTTCTATGTATGCCCTCATTTGATGTCAATCTTTTATCTGTTGGATTTAAGGACAATAATTTGTGTGGGTAAGTAACGAGGAGACCTTTATTACCTTGTTGTGCTGGCTTTTATCACCCATTCCAAGCATCCTAGCCTTTTGCTTGTCATCTTACAATCCCTTTCGACATTTGTCATCAGCGCTTGGGACATCCCTCTCCTGCTCATTTACAATATCTAGCAAATAAATCGATTCATTTTCATTTTGATTCTAGCAATAAGTGTGAGATTTGTCCTTTGCCTAAATAAATTCGCCAACCTTTTTCTTCTAGATCAATATCAACTTCTCGATGTTTTTCTCTTTTACATTGTGATTTTTAGGGGCGACATATGACTTTCTCACTCAATGGTGCTCATTATTTTTAACTATTGTGGATGATTGTTCTCGTTTTACATGGATTTTCTTAATGCGTCACAAGAGTAAAACATAACATTTGCTTCAAAAAAAATTTGCTTATGTCAAAACTCAATTTCAAACTCATGTTCAACAAATACGTTCTGATAATAGGGCGGAATTTCTTTCTTTACAAGATTTTTTTCTTAAAGAAGGGAATCTTTTTCAACATTCTTGCGTTTACACCTCAACAAAATGGTGTTGTTGAACGTAAACTTAGACATCTCTTAGAAACTGCTAGAGCTCTTCGCTTCTAATTTCACTTGCCAATTGATTTTTGAGGAAAATGTGTTCACCGCTACGGGTACACAATTAATTGCCTTTCTGCACCTTTATAGAATAAGAAAACCCCATTTGAAGTCTTTTATCACATGCCTCCTGACTATTCTCACATGAGTGTTTTTGGATCTGTTGCTTTTGCAACTTATGTTCATCCATCCTCAATATTTGCTCATGAGCTCAAAAATGCATTTTTATTAGGTATCTAATAGGCCAAAAAGCTTACAAGATCTATAATCTGAAAACAAATTATTATTTTTTTTACTAATATGGACGTTTTTTTTCTCCTTGAAAATACTTTTCATTTTGCTCTCCAAATTCCTTCCCTTCTTTCTTCTTCTGACCCTGTGTTACCGAACCCAGCCTCAGACACGCCTCCGTTAGCACCTGATGGTTGCGTCTCTTGCTACTCGGTCGCTGGCTCCATCGCGCCTTCATACTAACGCACTTGTGTCTTATTCTATTCTTCCTTTACCCAATGTACATGCGTCATCTTTTGCTCTTCTTGCACTCACACTTGGTCCAGGTAATACCTTCGAACCCGACCAAGCACACCCCGCCACACCAATGCCTAACCTTGCGTAAATCGACGACGCACCTGTATGCGCCTCCAGGCCTACCCCTGCATGACTCGTCGCACTAGCGCGTATGATAGGAGCATTTTAATGTGGTATTTTAATAGTTAATTCCTCACATTTTGCTTAGTTAATTCCTTAACGAATCGATTTTTAACTTAATTTCTATTTTTTTAGGTACATTGGAGTAGATGATGATGAAATGAGCATTAGGTCCATAATTACCTATAAATGATGGAGAAAAATGGAAATGTACTAAAAGGTCAATTTTACACATTTTCCTACTCCGGCTAGGAGAAACCAAGCCAAGCAAGGAAGAAGGAGCGGCCGCCTGACCAAATGAACTCCAAATCAGCTGAAACTTTCCAGATCCATTCTAGACATCCTAAGGACCATTTCGTATGAAGAGTGCCAGAGCTAGAATTGAGTGGAAGGCCTTCAAACAGTCAGCCCAATTTCCTGCAGAAGCAAAACTGGAAAACTGGACCCGTAAGGAGTCCAGCAGAGATTCTGGCCCAAAGGCATGGAAATAAATTCTGAAATTTTACCAAAATGATCTACACTCATGGTAGATCATTTCATATGAAGAAGTCAAGAGCCAAAACTGAATTCCTGTTGGAGAAATAATTGAAGGAATAAAGGGGCAGAAACTGACCTAAAACCAGCTCAATATTCACATGTTCATGTTTCCTATCCACATGAAGAAAGCTAGATGCTTTTCTCTTTTTCCTTGGATATATTTTTCTGCTCCAATAGATCATCATCACTTCCATACTTCTGCACCTTCATGCCTTGCTTTCATTTCATCATTACTCCATCTTTTCCATATTTTACAAACCACTTTCATTATTTTTCTTCCATTTATCATTTCACTCTTCTTTTTCTTCCCTATATAAACACCTTCTCCTCTCACTCTAAACACATTCCTTCATCCATTTCATCTTCTTTGTCTCTCCATTTCCATTCCATTTTTCTCTCCATTCTCTAGTTGCAAAATTCTGCGTTTTCAAGTAAGAAGAAGAAGAAGAAGAAGGAGCCGGGAATATCATATCCTCCATCGTCCACCTTGAAGGCTTGCTTCCAAGATTCAAGATTTCAACGTTTCAAGCACTCCATCTCCATCTCCAACTCACGGTGTAATTCATTCTTTTTCCTTATTTAATTTCGTAGGAATTTGTTTCTAGTTAACAATAACATTAAGGGCAAAGTTTAAGCCCAATTTCTATGTTTGAATAAAAATTGTGATTTCTTTATGTTGATTTTTATGTTGCTTATGTGAGATTGCTTAATTGATTTTGGATTATGGAAAACTTTTATATGTACGTGTTCTTTGATGGCCAACTTAGGATATATGCATGTAATTGGTGCTAGATTTAAGTAGTAAAGGCTTTGGACAAAAGTCGAAATCAATTAAGGAGGATTGCAAATAGATGGACTTTTTCATACTAGGTTGTGCACTTTGGTTGACATCCTTTCTTTGTTCTTCATGCATTGAATGTGTTCTTGATTAGCTAGTTTTCTAGACTATGATTGCATGTTCAATAGGTTTAATTTAGGTGCTTTCACTTAGATTAAATATTCAAGGAAAGTAAAATATGGGAAATCATTTGCTTTGAATGTTTCACATGGTCAACTTATTTCTCATGACATAGATAATCAACTATAGGAATTGTAATTGGATTTCATTCATATGATTGTAGTTTTGATCTTTGTTTCTTGTGTTCCACCCTTGTATATGTGTTTTTACACTTTCTTTATTTCATTTAATTTTAATTCCAATTCTATAATCTCAAAACCCCCCTTTTTATATTAACTTGTATATATTTTTATTCTTTATTTTATTTTTGTACATAATACTTTTTACTTTATTATTTTAATTCTTTATTTGTTTTTTTTGACAATGACAGGTGTACCCTCAATCCCCGGAATAGAACGATCCCTATTTGCTTATACTTCTAACGATGTTTTCAGGGTTAAATTATGCGCTTGCTTTTAGCGTATCAGCGTATACCAGCCCAACCTGACCTACTACCTCCTCAGCCTACACCTGCACCAAATCCTAACCCCAATCTCTCTCCAAACCCTAATCTTATTCCCCTTCCTACCCATGATCTCGCTCTCTGCCCGTCCTAGCACTTTCATGAACCCAATGTTCATCTTCGTGATTATATCTGTTACCAGGCGATTCTACCTTCACACCATCTATCATCTCCTCTGTCAAGTCCTCCACCAAGTACAAGTTACCCTTTTTGTAATTTCATCTCTTATCAACGGTACTCATCTTCCCATCTTTCTTATGTTACTTACATTAATAGGGTTGAGGAGCCCTTTTCTTATGCAGATGCAGCCTTTGATCCTAAATGGTAACAAGTAATGGAAGATGAACTTGTCGCTCCCACTGCCAACAACACTTGGACACTTGTCCCTCTTCCTCTTGGCAAACATCTTATTCCTTACAAGTGGGTATATCGAATTAAATATAATGTTGATGGTTCTATTGAGAGCTATAAAGCTCTCATTGTTGCTAAGGGCTTTACTCAAGCTGTTAGGATTGATTACCATGATACTTTTTTACCCACAACAAAGATGATTATTGTTCGCTACCTCCTTGTCGTTGATGTCTGTTAAGGCTGGTTTCTTCACAAGCTTGGCGTTAATAATGTTTTTCTTAATAGTGATTTGCATGAAGAATTGTACATGTCTACTCCTCCAGGTCTTCGGCGACAAGAGGGAATTATGTGTCACCTTAACAAATCCCTATATGGTTTGAAGCAAGCTTCTCGTCAATGGTTTGCCAAGTTTACGGAAGCAATTCTTGCCATCGGATTCACTCAATCAAAGGCTGACTACTCTCTTTTATCCAAGGTTGGTAATTCTCTTACAATTTATATTAATTATTAATTTATTAATTTATATTAATGATGTCCTCATTATTGGGAACAACCTGAACTTCATCAAAGCTCTCAAACAATTTCTTCATACCTGTTTTCGCATCAAAGATCTGGGTGACCTTAAATACTTCCTTGGAATTGAGATTGCTCGTTAAAAAAAAGGCATTTATATATTTTAACGCAAGTATTGTTTAGAGATTATCAAGAACACTGGTTTTTTAGGTGTAAAGCCAGTTGATTTTCTCATGGAAGAAGCCTAGCTTATCAAATACAGGTGAGCTACTTAAGGATCCGGTTGCATATTAATGTTTGGTTAGACATCTCGATCATATACCTTCTAATCACCAGATTATCTATTCTATTCATGTTCTTAGTATATTCATGCATGAGCCGTGTCAACCTCACATGACTGCTACACTTCGAGTTGTCAGATACTTGATATCCTCTCCTGGCCAAGGTTTGCTTTTACGTTTCAGATTGGGCCGGTTGTCCTATTACTCATCGGTCTGCCACTAGATATTGTGTTTTCTTATGAGAATTTTTGATCTCATCGATCACGTACCAAAAGACAAAAGACGATCTCATTGTCTAGTGCCGAGGCCGAGGGTAGAGCAATGGCTGATACATATTGTGAACTCACTTGGTTGCATATTTGTTTGCTAATTTGCATATGCCCATTACCATACCTACCATTTTACATTATGACAATCAAGCAGCTCTACACATAGCCGCAAACCCACTTTTTCATGAGAAAACACTTCACATTGAAATGGATTTGTCATTTTATTCAAGACAAGATATTGAATGGTACCCGATATGTTGGTTTTTTACAGCAATTAGCATATATATTCACAAGGGCGTTAGGCAAATTAAGACGAATTCAAAGCCTTGTTGTGCAAGTTGGGAGTCAAGTACTCTCCAACTTGAGAGGGAGTATTCAAAATATTTTGTAATTAATATTGTAATATTTTGTATCTCTAATTTGTAGAGATTTATTTGTTGTACAAGAAGCTAATTTGTATTATATCAATGAGAACATTATTCCATCTCAAATACAACCTCAGTTGTCAACTCAAGGAGTTACAATAAGATTTATTCCAAATGGGAAACTAAATATACAACTATATAAATCCAAGACTGCTAAGTGCTAACTGAGGGAGCTAGATTGATGTTGCCGACTTGCCGGCCGTCGAACTCTAAATATCAGAAAAACTTTAGAAAATGAATTATAGGGGCGGGAAGCAGTCCTAATTATTTCTCAATGGCATTGGCCTCAGATGATACCCTATATGTTCTAGTTTATATAGTTGAATCCAAAACAGGAGCTTTCCATTAGTCTCAGCGGTCAATCTGATGTAATGTTAACCTAAAATTTAAATCCAGAAACACAGTACGTCGCATACCATCATTACAACACATGACATATGACATTTCTTTAGGATTGATACCACTCTTGGATGAAGCATCAAATCCATTATTTGATTCTAATTGTATCTAATAAGTAGTCTTCGTCTTTCGAAAATGACTTTTTCCTTCTACTTTACAGATTATCGAGTACTTTACCTACTTGAATAACCACCAGGATATTTAGTTTAAGTTTTTTTTTTTTTCGATGATTGGATATTTAATTAAGTCAGTCATTGATCCCTATAGTCCATTTTGATAAATAATATTTAGTAAAGTTTTAATAGTCAATAGTGTGATCCATTCCTTGGTTGAGAGGTCACCTTAACTTTTATAGAGGTCAGTGGAATCCTGCGTTAGCAATTAGACAATAATCACAATATCCCTTTTTCTTAGCAGCATGAATATAGATAGTGATGAGTTCGAAATGTATATTTGTTAGTAGAATAAAAGACTTTTCGAGACATTTTATCGAACAATTTCCGCTGAATGCATGATGATAAAGATATATACATTACAATTTCCACTTTCCACATGGAAAATGTCTTAGAAAGCATCTTTGCTTGTTTATAGGGTTAGGGCCGGGTTTAGTCATAGCATGCGAGAGATGAGTTATGAATGTGTACGTTTTCACATCTTACTGAAGCCATTGAAAGTCTCATCCTAGCTACATTTCCAGAAAACCTTGTGGTACAAATTTAAGATCAGCAGAAGCCACATGAGTACTGGACCATGCATCGAACTTAATTATCACACTTGCACAAGATAATCAAGAAAATATTCTATTGTTCTTAATCGAGGAAAAAGAAAGATACTATAAAGATTTGAATTCTTAATATTTTTCCGAATCGCTTTCAGAGACTCTCCATACTAACTAGTACGTGTTTCAGTTTGCCAGTCTATTTTTCTTGTCATAACCTTATTGAAAGCCAATAAACCACTTTATATATATATAACAAAATAATTAATTTTCCTCCACAGATACTACCTTCCCTACAATACACATTATTAGTTGATAATACAGATTCCTTGTTGACCTTGAACAGCATATGTTTAAGCACAGAAACAAATCGATCAGGTTGATTTCAAAACCCTACTGCTTTTGGCTTCCTGGACGTATCTTCTTTGGCCTGCATGTCTCTCTCAAATCTCAGATTCAATCTTATGCTAATACTTAACATTATGCGTGTAATTTGACCATTCAAAGTATCTTATATAAATATGGTATTCTTCTATGTATACAATTCCTAACGCAATTCCAATATGCATCACAGCATACATCATCCATATATAGTTTGTCTTTTAAACAAATGTTAGCCTTTTCACATGTTATGAGATCAAAACTTAGCTTTCACCGTTTCTAGGCAGTTGGGGGAAGTTTGGAAAAAAGGAGTTTATACACATTCCAAGTCAGTAGTCAAGGTGATGTAACACAAGGGTATCAAACAGGTCCAGATTGAATTGAGATGGGTAGGGTCTTAAGGTCAAAAAAGAAGAAAAAATTGAGTAGGGTCAATTGGGTCCTGCTCATAATGTAATTCTTGCTCGTATTGATGTAATGAAAAAAAAAAAAACTAAATTCTGAAATGAACAGCGCGTTCGCTGTAGCAGTTATTCGACCAGGGTTGGTTTCAATTTTCAACTAAGACATGCTAGCCCTTTTTTAATTGCATAGCTAGAAATATGAGTAATAACTAATATCGATGAATAATTCCTATTGAATGAATAACTGATGTGCACTCATACTATTAATAATACACCGAATTCTATCAAAAATTTTAAGCGAAGCATTAAGTAGACATATGAGTAATACAATTGATCATACTAATCCTTGTTCAATGTATATGGAACTAAGAATTTTCCACATGAACAAATTAATAATGCATGTATAAAAGTTTTTTCTTTTTCTTTAACCAAATAATAGATGGTCCAGTTCATTAATAGTTGCTCAACCTAGGCTCTAAGGTTCATTGTTTCTATTTGGGACATGACAGTCTATAGATTTGAGTTGAAAGACTTGAAGAACATTATCTCTCTTGCTGAGATCTGGTAGTTGGGATACTGGATAGGGATAGTAGACTTCGTAAGTGATAGGCAGGCCATTATTTTTTTGCTGTCAATGAATGTGTTTTTCTTAGTTGATTGAAAAGCCCTATCAACCAATTTGTCTTGGGAAATGGTTTTGCTATCAACTGATCTAAGTGTTGATTTAGTAATGCGTACATGTTGCTACCAGTAAGTAACTAGTCATGTCGATTGGGATTGTAACATCGGGATCAATATAATTTGAGTACTAAGGAACATTCTTGCCCACTCATTCGCTCATCGATACGAGGCCAACCTGTTTTATCGTGGATTGATTTCATCCCTCACTGACAAGAAATTATGAATTGATAAACTAAGTTGACGAGGCAAATTAATTGGGGAAAAATTATGTTTAGTAAGGGTGATTTCTCCTATTGCTCCTAATAGAAATATCTCTGGAACCCCCTCTCTAATTCATCTTAGAAGTTACGGATCCAACTACCTATAATCACCCGCAAATACCTAGATTCCAAACACACCCTATAGGTGTGGATAATTATGTGGGAAGTTATTCTACAGAATGTGGAGGAATTTGCTGCACGTATTTTGTTTTTGATTTTTGATTTTTTTTGTTAAATTTTTTTTATTTTTCTTTTATTTGTGAATTGACTATTTTATCTTTCTCAAAACACCCGCAGACCAAAACACACACTCTGTGTGTGTGATTAATTTTTAAAAGAAAAAAAAAACAAAATAATCATTGGAGTAACGTGGGGAGTTTTGACTGATTTAAGAGAAGATGTTTTGTTAGGCAAAATAAATAAATTTTGATTGATTTAACCCTGAAAGATTAAAAAACTTTGAGAATAAATTAAATCACAAGGGTAAATATGATAATTACAAAATAGATTTTGTGATTAAAAAGAAATTATCCTACAACCCCCACTTTTCTCTTCCACTATTTTCTCTCTGCATTAACTGTTTTATTTCTTTTCATTTTTTTAATTTTCTTAAAAAAAAAAACAAAAAGAAGTATCATACATGCAGGAGCATGTGTGAAGAATGCTAGTTATATTTAAGAGAAGAGGGTTTTTGCTTACCATAATTGAATTTTTTTTGTTTTTATATCTCTAAAATATTAAATAACTTTATAAATCTTTTTAATTTAAATAAAAAATCAAAACTTAAATAAATAATTAATCAGAAACGTCATAAACTAACTACTCACTTCTAGACGGGTAACCACCCATAGGGTGTGAACATTTTTTTTTTTTAATAGAGATCATACAGTTCCTCAAATACTTTCTAGGCCTAGAGATTGATCTGTACCGGAAGATCATGTCAGAACACTTCCTTCCCTTTGACCACCAAGAATGGTGCGATCAGTTTCTATTTATACATATTAGAAAATGTAGACTATGAGTTTTTCACAACTTATTGTCTAACCTCTCTTTGTCGCAATTTATCAAGCACGCTACTCCCACCTTACGGTAAATATGAACCGATGTACGAAATTGACATGCTGGGCTAAAATAATAGAGAAAATGTTCTACGGTTTACCCTATAGACTAGACTTGTACCTTGTACATTCATGACAAAAATAGATGGGGTTTGAATAATTTGACCACTAAGAATGGTGCGATCAGTTTCTATTTATACATATTAGAAAATGTAGACTATGAGTTTTTCACAACTTATTGTCTAACCTCTCTTTGTCGCAATTTATCAAGCACACTACTCCCACCTTACGGTAAATATGAACCGATGTACGAAATTGACATGCTGGGCTAAAATAATAGAGAAAATGTTATACCAAGAATGGTGCGATCAGTTTCTATTATATATATTAGAAAATGTAGACTATGAGTTTTTCACAACTTATTGTCTAACCTCTCTTTGTCGCAATTTATCAAGCACGCTACTCCCACCTTACGGTAAATATGAACCGATGTACGAAATTGACATGCTGGGCTAAAATAATAGAGAAAATGTTATACGGTTTACCCTATAGACTAGACTTGTACCTTGTACATTCATGACAAAAATAGATGGGGTTTGAATAATTTGATTATTGTTCTTTCTTTTTCATATGGCCATATGTGTATGGATAACTAAAGTAGGACCATGTTGAAACCGAGTCCCAAATAATTTGGCTAACCAGTTGGTTTTATAGTCAAGTGTGAAGGGTTGCAATACAATTAGAAAGAGATAAGCCATGAGAGAGGAGGAGGGTAAGATGTCTCATTCTATTCACATGGCAGTGGCACACACGATTCTTCAAGCTTCCAGAGAGGTCAATTGTGTCTCTAGGTTGTTGTACGGCCTATCTGTAGTACTAGCCCATCCCCCTCTGTATGAAATTTACAAGGCCCTGGATCTCTGGGATTGAACCAACCAAATTCAATTCATTCATTCATTCATTCCAATCATGGAGATTGGTCTGTCCTTCTCTTTCTCTGACACACTGGATTTATTTGTTAGGTAAAGGGGCATATCTCGCCCTTTGCCTTTTATCTAACTTTATCTGTTGGTGTGTTCATGCGTTTCATTCCATGCATGCCTATCACAATTATATAATATGAAAGTTTATCCTGACCAATTTTGGATTTGATTATTTGTGCAGAACAGGCTTTCAGGGGAAGGCATTTACTCAGGGCAGGTAAACAAGACACTAGTGTCTCTGCGATAAAGACCAAAAGACAAATCAACATAATGCAGTAACAGATTCCGGTCAATGATGCGGGGTTTAATTTGTATATATTACTAGCTATCTGAAAAAGAAATCTGCATCACATACTAAAAAAATTAGAGATATCAGATATGTTTATCTATGTAATCTAACCGCCCATCTTTATATGTTCACATAAGAGTGACGGATTCATAAATTTTCTTTTTCATGAATTGAAAAATACACAGATTACTGACTTTAATTTTTTTTTGAGGCATTTCATCGAACAACTTACATTCATCTGCTTTCTTGGTTGCACGATAGACTCTCCACTTGCTTTTAAAATTTGTGGGTAATTGCCTATTGGTCAGTTAATTTACCCTGCAAAACAAAACAAGCTGATGAGCTAGCATTGATGAATATGAAAATGACCTATCACACAGTTCAATTCCTGTCTGCAGCAGCCAGAAGAGTCTATAAGGAGAGGCCTTCTCTGTGCATTTACCACAATGTATTGCCATTTTCTCTACAAACAACTTGTCACTGACCAACCTATGACAGCTATGTATGGTGGAATTTTCAAGAAGCTGAACCTGGGCATGAGCAATTTGGGTTAAGTTAGCAAAGGGTATGTGTTTTGAACAAGAGGTACCCCCACAGGCAACAGCCACATTGACAAGCACATATAAATAAAATACGTTATAAAATGTGCATGAATGTGCCGCATTAAGTGCACACATCTTCTGTGGATATACTTGTTTTTCTCTCTCATATTCTTCATACGCCAAACTTGTCAAACAGTTGAGTTCAATATTCGTGGAATTAATAGTTTAGTCATACTGTCATAGTCATAGTTAGGTCTAGTAGCAAGGGGGTCATCCACAATACATTAATATATATCAAATGCATTATGTAGATTAACTTGATATAACGCCATGTTTGTTTCCCAGAATCTGGGCATTGGGAAAGGAAAATGTTTCCTTTCCTGCGTTTGGGACAGCCAAGGAAGGGAAATTGGTTCCCAAAGAAAAGGAAAAAGTGAAGGAAATTGGTTCCTCTCCCCCCCCCCCTCAGGATTCACTTTCCCAATAGAAAGGAAAATGATTCATTTCCTTTCCACCAACCAAACAGGGCCTAAAGGTAGATTAATTCAAATAGAGGTAGATCAATTTAAAATCAAGTTAAGCTAGTCTACTAATATATGTATGAAGTTATTTTACCTTTGTATTGAATCTAAGCTACTTGGTTTATCGTACACTAATGTACATTGGAACTTTTCATAGCAATGGTATCATGTACGGTGGCCAGTTGATCAAGAAATTTGTAATTACTCAACATTTCAAAAGTATGTTAAGATTGAGATTCTTAAAGTACATTCATTTAAAAATGAATTGAACGGTGAGTAATCACAAATTTCTTAAGTCATTGATCACCGGGTGACTAATTGTATACTATTGCTAGTTGCAAATGATATTTTTTGTTTTGTTTTGACACCCTCCTCTCGGAGTGATCGCAGTATCCTAAAGGCTTTATAGGCTCAAAAACTAATCTACTGGAGGTCCGAACGGTCATCATGACATTGCAGAATTCAACAATTACACTAAACCAACTCAACGTTCGAATGACGTGGGAATTCCACATGTTAAACGTTCCCGTGAAGGAACCAAATACATTCACTGTACCACTTGCCGTGGTTATAGCAAATGGTTTTGATCATCCCACAAAGAAAAGGCTATTGATCTATATGCATAAACTACCACTTGTCTAATGTTTATCCTCTTGCCAAGTTAATGGTTGGTCCTCCACAAAAGGATGTGAATTAAAATGAATGCATATGGAGAACGGGATCTTGTTTAATTAATTAATTCACCATTGATTGCTATGATGTGGAATAGCTAGCAGTTCAAAAGTGCATAAAGCTGCCAATTTATTAGCTCATTATTTGCTAAGAAAGATTTATAATTCTTAGGAATTTGGCACACTCGCAGCAAATGATATCAGATTTGCATCTTGGCCCTAGCTTATCTTCATGGTGTTTAAATGCGTGTTTCCGTATAGTTGGTTTGATAGAAGGGAAAGGTATGGAGATTAAAACTCCTCGGAGTTAATTGAATTCGATTAAATCCAACTCTCAAGTTAGTTAAAAAATGAGTCTAACAATATATATCAAACGAATAATACATTAATTATTTTCAGCCTACCACTAATAAAGTAAAAATTTATATATCAAACTAACACTTTTCTTCATGTGCTGCTTTTTGAGAAGTTCCAGAGTTGCACCTGAAAAATGCTCTTGTATTATCATTTTGTTAGATAACTGTCGGCCCTTAGAGCTTAAGCTATTCACAGATAAGCATAGTACAATGTATACCGATCATATTATTGGACTTCCATTATTAGGGAGCTACATAAACCTCACAAACTTTGGTTTTGTTTGCATAGTTTCAAATTGCTACAGTGCTTATTAACGAACATGTTGATTAAATACAAGCGCATCGACGTCCTTTTCATATAAACCAGTCGTCTCCCCCCAATGGCCCGTTTACAACAGATCTAACAATTAATGATCTAAACCAAATTGAAAGCTGTGGAATTCCACTGGAGAGGCTACCTAAGTATTACAGGATAAGCTCAGCTACTTAATCAACCACCAGGAACAACAGTGTTTCCTAACTTTCACGATCCATGAGAACAAAACAGACAAAACAAGGCATAAATGAGGTTATAGCAGAATACGACAACTCATGTAGATGCATACAACACAAGCTCTAAAAAGAAAATGCATATACATTTTCTGGTTACTGTAACTTTCTCTCTTCCTTTCTGCCATGGAAGGAGGGAGGGAGGGCCAAGATGACCTCTCGATCGATCTGCAAAAACGGCCAATGGACCCAGTAGTTTTTCGAACCAAACATATATTATTTCAGTTGGTGCATCGATCATCATGCCATCTTATCCAAGTTACCTGAAAATGACAAATCTCTATTTTATCACATAGTGCTGTCTGCGTACGTTAGCGATCAAACACTAATTCTTTGTTTTCTTTTTTTCTCAGGAAACTTTTGTTCATTTTAGTGACACTGTAGTCATGTTTCACAGTCGATATAACGCAAGATATCGATAGAAACGGAAGTATCGAGCTAGAGTACGAGAATACGGAAATATAGTACCCTGTTCATATTATACATTTATATTGATAAATATCGAGATAAATGTAAATTTCAAAAACTTCACTATAAACCACTATGAATTACAAAAGACAACGAAAACCGAAGAAAATAAAACTAATTAAACCACATTCACGTGCCACATTTTGTACTGCATCACTAATAGCCAGCTACAAAATATGTACTTAATGGAACTGATAGTTTGAATTCATCGCTATTTTGCTCATAAATAAACGAGCTCTTTGAACAACACAGTCCTACAAACAAAGGAAGCAAGGAAAGATTAAGTAAACACACGTGTGTCTGGAGAGGGAGTGGTGCTTATTACTGGAAAGCCAATTTGCAGAAAGAGGGAGAGGGAAGAAGAGCAATTAGATGGGGTCCAAGAAAAGATGGGCATGGAGGAGCAGCAAAAGAGTGAAGTAGGTTTTACCTCAGCAGCAGAATCCATTGTGCGTAGGACAGTGTCCCAGTTTGTGTAGGACAGTGACCCAAGAATTAAGCTTTGCAATAACTACAACCACCCAAATATTGAATAAAGCCAACCTTGATTTTGTATGCAGGACGGTGTTGTTCTGTGTATAACTTACACATGCAGATGCGGTAATCGAAAGGAATCCAATATGTGTAGGACACTTCCCCAAGAATTGAGCCTTGCATCAATGGCATCCACACAAATTTCTCAGAAACCTAACCTTGATTGGTTTTATATTTTATATATATATATAGGAAAATTCTAGTGTAGTGGTGGGTATCTCATACCCACATTTACAAAAATGAGAACAAATTTTGTTGTCAAAGTTGTAATTTGAGTCTTACTTTGTGTAATTTTAGTTCTAATAATGGTAATTACACCTCTTACGACATTTTACAAGTTTTTGAACAAATTCGTTGTCAATGTTGTAATCTTAGTTCTAATAATGGTAATTACACCTCTTACGACATTTTTACAAGCTTTTGAACAAATTCGTTGTCAATGTTGTAATTTTTGTTTAACTATATGTAAATAGTGTAAATGAATATGGTAACTTTTGTTCTCAATGTTGTAATTTTGGTTCAAATGAGGGTATCTCATACCCACCAGTACACTAGCTTGTATATATATATATATATATATATATATATATATATATATATATATTTTTTTTTTTTTTAAATTACACCAATAACGTATTGAGTGAAACACAAACCTCACGTACTCACGTTTACAAAGAAGAAACTAATGCCACTTGCATTCGTCATGAGACCTTCGTTATTTGTGAATTGAAAAAAAAAAAAAACCAAGCGTACTTGAATGCTTCGATCAATGAAAAAACTTACAATCAACGAGTATATAGTGGCTTCATTAAATTCTGTGAGAATTGAAATATTTGCGATATTCCTAATATATATCCCAATATCTCTCTTTTTGGAGGGACCGATAAATCACAGAGGGAAAATAAAATATTTTCCACCGTTTCTGCGAAGTTTCTCCGATATAATCAAATTTTCTTGATATATAAGATTTTAGGATGTATCCCAATAAAATGAAGAAATATCTGTAAAATCTTATAGAAAAAAACAAAAAATAGAAAAACAAAAACTCACTTATTTACAGATAAACTTACATTATGGAATATGGAGATTATGTGGGGGTGTAAAATTTTAAACGGGATATGGCCTATGAGGTAAATTAATCTGTTTGGGAAAAATACCTCGAAGTAAAACCTTTGAAGGCAGATTTGGGTGAAGAGAAATCCCCTCAAGGCGAATCTAGGTAAGTAATAATTCTCTAAATGCAAATATGTGTGAGGAGAGATCTCCTCAAGGCGAATGTGGATGGGAAAATTTCTCCTCAAAGCGAATATGAGTGAGAAGTATTCCCTTCGAGAGAAATTCGAATGAGGAGTGGAACTTAGATTAGGAGAAATTCCCTCAAGATGGGTGAGGAGAATTCATGATGAAGCAATTTCAACAACAAAAAAACAAATTAAGTTGATGGAGCCATGTTTCAAAAAGTAACTCCAAAAACTTGATGGAACCATTTAGTCTCTTTTTGGATGTAGATAAAGTTGACATATTGACTCTTTCAAAAAAGATATATCCCAGTTACATCCCGTGGCCAGCAGATTTGAGGGACACTTTGGGTTCGTACGTCTACGGTGTAGTGGATTAGTCTGGCTTTCGCCGCAATGACGATGCAGGTGCTGGAATACCACTACATGGGTGTGTGAGTTACTAACCTAACTTCCGATATATATATATTTTTTTTTAAATTTCGATAGATATGTAAAAACCAATATTTTAATCCTTACCTGCCACAAGCTGATTACGAGAAGAATACCATAGTCCATTACAAAATTCAATCACTTACTAAATTTCAATTATTGAGATTGTTTTTAGAATTGAAATAAGCTAATCATGTGTCATTTTCCACCGATAACTAGAAAAAATAAATGAAAAAGTGGCCAAATTGAGTGGTTTTCTTTGGGCGTCACAAGGAGTGAATGGTGTAAAAACCGGGAACGTCTTCAGTGCTCCGAGCTCTCCATGCTCGTCTTGTTTGGGCCCAGACACGTGATATGCACGTGTAAACATATTACAAGGAATTAGAGACGGGAAAGGCTTAGCCTGTTCCCAGTTGATGGTTGAATCTTGGGGTAAAAATCGAGTTTGTCGTAGACGGGTTAAACACCCAATTGATTTACCCAGCCCCCCTTTGTCATGTAGCCACAGACGCGAATCCCACTGATAGGTTAATTGACTTTTATCCAGACCGGAGGAAATTCATTTATCTGGATCTCGTCACCATCACAGCTCATTCTTTTTGTTTCTCTTTGATTCTATTCGACTGAATCATTCAGATCTTGAATTTCCACACGAAATTGAATTCCAATTTGCAGGGAATCTGGAACAAGCAGAATTGGAGAACTGGAGAAGAAATTGGCTACAATTTATATCCTAACTATGAATTTTAGTGGAATAGATTTTGGACGGAGATGAAATTCGGAAGAGAACGTGTTGGATTCTTCATCAACTGCATGCGATACCGAAATTCTGCAAAATCTCATGAATCCTATTCAAATTCTGCAATACCCAAATTCATACTTACCTTTTCACCCAAAATTGAAGGAAAAATTGGAGTAGAGAGCAGTTCTGTTCTTTTTCCTATTCAAGACGGAGAAAACATTGGGCTCTTTTATACTTTGCAGCAAGAAGAGCTACTTGCAGTTGCAGAGGACGAAGAATTTTCGGTTCCTGAAAGACTGAGACAGATAAAGAAGAGAAAAATTAGTAGTTCAAATGAACGAAAAATGAACTACCAATACTGGTTGACATAGCGGTGAAGCCACACAGTCACATACTAGTTAATAGTTATGGTGGACAGTGGGCTGCAGGTTCAAGACTTCGAGCCAAAAACTTTTTTTTTTATTTTTGGGAAGCTGTTTCTTCTGTTTTTTGTTGTTGGACTTCCAGAAAAAGGAATGCAATGTTAAGGTTTGTGTTTAAATTTCTTTTATAATAAACATTAAAATGTGCAAACAAAATTATAATAAGAAAAAATAAGTATGCATATTTAATTTCAATATTGGAGTCGTGGAGAAGAGTTTTTTAGATAAAAGATATATACATATGAAAAATGTTATGTTAATTTAGAATTTCATAAGAATAACAAAATTTGACGAACTATTTTCTATGAGTAAATAGAGTTTGAACAGACAAGTGTGTGTGAGTAAACCACTCTCCCACAAGGTTTGTGAGTGAACAACTTAGTCTTATTCGTCACTGTTTCTATATAAATGGTTAATTTTTATTTAATGTCGAAATGACGGCAGATCGAGTTAATTTTTTTTACACAGTACCTATTCATACTCTATAAATAGATGGGTAATGTCAAATTTATCAATTCCCAATTTCGATTATTTGGATCGCACAAAATTATTATATGTTTACTAGTGTGGTCTAACTTGTTTATTAGTTGTATCAAATAGTATACCTTCCATGAGGAACAATGTGGAGGAAAATAGAATTTATCAAAATCGGCCGTTGGATGTCATTATGATAACAATATATGATTATGGTCAAAATTTCAGCTATTTTTGTCTTTGTTTGGATCTCGATCTACCAGGTCAACTCTAAACCCTAAATACCACATAAAACTAATATGCTCATAGCCGCTCATTTGCAACTTATTTTTTTGATCTTTCAGCTCTCACACTCTCGTGGGTATGAGCTATATCAGCTAATGTAAAAATTTAGGGAAGTTTATCTCCTCATGGTTCAGTTCCCCTTAGGGAAGTAGAAGCATATAAATGGTTGACCGCTTTATTTAATGTCGAAATGACAGCGGATCAGGTTAATTATTTTACAAAATACCTATTAATATGCTATAAATAGATGAGTAATGTCAAATTTATCGATTTCAATTTCGATTATTTAGATCGCACAAAATCCTTATATGTCTACCAATGTGGTCTAACTTGTTTATTAGTTGTATTAAATAGTACACCTTCCATGAGTAACAATGTGGAGGAAATACACTTCATCAAAATCGACCGTTGGATGTTATCATGATAAGAATATATGATTATGGTCAAAATTTCAGCTATTTTCATCGTTGTTTGGATCTCGATCTACTAGGTTAACCCTAAACCCTAAATATCACATAAAACTAATATGCTCATAACCACTAACTCGCAACTTCTTTTTTCGATCTGTCAGCTCTCACACTCTCATGGCTATGACCTATATCAACTAATGTAAAAATTTCAAAAAGTTTATCTACCCGTGGTTAAGCTCTCCTTAGGGAGTTATAGGTGTGTAAGTGGTTGACCGCTTTATTTGACATCTAAATGATGACGGATAGGGTTAATTTTTTAACATAATACCTACTAATACTCTATAAATAGATGGATAATGTCAAATTTATCGATTTTCAGTTTCGATTGTTTAGATCGCACGAAATCCTTATATGCCTACTAATGCGGTTCAACCTGTTTATTAGTTGTATTGAAAAATATATCTTCCATGAGGGACAATGTGGAGGAAATAGACTTTATCAAAATCAGCCGTTGGATGTCATCATGATAAGAAGATATAATTATGGTAAAAATTTCAGCTATTTTCAAAGTTGTTTAGGTCTCGATCTACTAGGTCAACCCTAAACCCTAAATAGCACCTAAAACTAATATGTTCATAACCGCTCACTCGCAACTTCTTTTTTCGATCTGTCAGCTCTCACACTCTCGTGGCTATGACCTATATCAACTAATGTAAAAATTTCAGAAAGTTTATCTACTCGTGGTTAAGCTACCCTTAGGGAGTTATAAGTGTATAAGTGGTTGACCGCTTTATTTGACATCTAACTGATTGCGGATCAGGTTAATTTTTTTACACAATACCTATTAATACGCTATAAATAGATGGGTAATATCAAATTTATCGATTTCCAGTTTCGATTGTTTAGATCGCACGAAATCCTTATATGCCTACTAATGCAGTTGAACTTATTTGTTAGTTGTATTGAAAAATATACATTCCATGACGAACAACGTGGAGGAAATAAACTTTATCAAAATCGGCCGTTGGATGTCACCATGATAAGAAGATATAATTATGGTCAAAATTTCAGCTATTTTCGAAGCTGTTTGGGTCTCGATCTACTAGGTCAACCCTAAACCCTAAATACCACATAGAACTACTATGCTCATAACCGCTCACTCGCAACTTCTTTTTTCGATCTGTCAGCTCTCACATTCTTGTGGCTATGACCTATATCAACTAATGTAAAAATTTCAGAAAGTAGATAAACTGTGGTTAAGCTCCCCTTAGGGAGTTATAAGTGTATAAGTGGTTGACCGCTTTATTTGGCCCATTGCTGACATGACTTTCTTCATGGATAATTTTTTCTCACAACTTGATCCAGACGTTCAATGAGGGCAAGATTTTTTTTAAAAAAAAATCTTCCACCTTAAACAAGTAGCCTCCCTCATTCCTTATTTTTGTTTTCGTCTTTGTTTTCTGAAATCATACTAAATCCATACGTGTGTGCTATTAATATGTTTACTCATTATATTAACGTTGACTACCTTTGCAGGCCAACAAGGTGGAAGAAAATAAAGATGGAAATAGGACATTTGGATGTGATTATTGTGAAGTATAAATTTTTTTTGCCATTATATTTGTAATTAGTCTCTTTCACATTGTTTTAGCCTTGATCAATATAATCAGTCCATTTGTTACTACTTTATGTCTATCTACACATGTAAACATAAATAAACTCAGTATTTTATCATAATTTTATTTCCTTGGAGACTTCTAAATTAATAAAAAGAAATATTTAAAAACCTTATGTGAGTCATTAGAAATTAATAAAAGTACATTTTTAATTTTTTTTGGTGTTCATGGTAGGGTTTGGCGAACCCCGAAATTTAGAAGGATTGCTCTTAAAAAAAAAAAAAATTGGGATGTTTGCTTCTTTATTGAAAAAAAGAAAGAAAAGGAAATGTCTTAAATTAAACAAATGTTAATTAACAATATTTCTAGGATGCGTGTTGGGTAGATATGTGGAATCAAATGGTTATTATGGTTGGCTGTAAAAAAAATATAATTACAGTCAATCACTTTGACAGTAAAACCATTGCTAAAGAAAATTACAAAGTTAAATATTGTTACTTTTTCACACAGATGCAAGTCATGCAAGTAGCAACCCACCTGCAAAACCCTTGTGGACCCAGGCTTCTTCTTAAAGTTTTAAAAATGCTTTGCAGGTTTCCGGTTTAATTGAATAAGTGGCTAAGATTATGCCACAAGCACTGCACAACAATTGACGGTTACAAGAGATGCTGATGTGCCCGAGCAACCCACGCTCGGAGCATGTTAGAATTTTCGGTAAAAACCATATGGAACTGCAGTACACAAAGATGATTTTGTATAAATCATTACAAAAATGATTATATAAGATGGCCGGACAGAACTGCATTTTTTCCTATGCATTATTGCCTTAAGTGGTGGTAAACAGTTTCACGATTTTTCATGATCTATGACCCAAAAATAAAAATCATAACCCAAAAAGTATTTTCCTTAATATTTGCACAGTAAATACCTCTGCAATGCAGTCAATTCACTATGCATATCTAATTCTTTATTCTTGGCACCTTATTGGTGTATTGTCCTCAACCCCTTCATGTCTGCCTGTCTGGGATGTAGAGGATTGAAACTACGTAAGCCTTGGACTTCAAACTCTCAAGGCGTGAGAAACCAGAAATACCGGACTCTGTCTCTCCGCCCCAGCAGAGGGCACTCCCACCTACGGTCGCACAGCAGTTGCATGCTACCAGGTTAAAAAATGGCCGTAATGATAAAGCTCGCACACAAACTTGTTTTGCTTGTTCAATAGTTTTTGCCTAATTATGACGATTTTTATTTTACTTTAGTTCAACATTTTACTTGTTTGATCTCAAAGATACCCACCTTTAGAGATATCATCGATCTTTTACCACGTATAGTGTCGAATATATTTCTAACCGTTTTATCATAGTATAGTCTTTAATCAACTTATTCCGATTGTAAATGCGTTTAACATCCATACTTCCATGACGAACAATATTTACCGCAATCGTTTATACTTTACAAACATGGAAAACAGAGGGGACATGAAGGTCACACCATGTCACGTACAAATCCACTTGTTCCACGTGTTGACACATGAGCTGCATTTCATGGAACGCCCATGGTATTGGTCACACATATTAACATTGTCCAAAAAAATTAACTTTCATTGACTCCCTTCTTCCTCTCTCTCTCTGTAGCTGTAGCATATAGTGGTGTGGAGCCCATAGCTGGACCTTTGCTTTGCTGGCTTCAAGCTCTCCATTGTTGGTCTTTTATGGGGCTTGTCTGCTGAGAGAAAAAGAGAAAAGAAAAGAAAAGAAAGAGAGAGTTTTTTTCTTTCAGTTGGCCCAATCTTCCTCTCAAAGACTCTTCCTTTTTTGAATACTCCCATTCACTTTGTGTGTTGTGTGTGCTTGTTCAACAATCTCATCATCTTCTCTCACAGCACCACTAGAAAAAAAAAAAACCAAAGCTCCCTTCTTTGTTTCATTTCATGGATCCCCAGATCTAATGCTTCAATACCCACATGAGCTTTTCCCTTAATTCTTCAAGATCTTAATCTTCAACTGTGACAGCGGGTTGGTTTCAACGATAAGACTACTGGGTAAGCTTCTTTTACTTCCTTGGTTTGATACTTGGAGAAAGAAAAATGCTTTTTCTTCTGTGGTTTTTGATTGTTGGGTTTTTGGAATCTGTGTTGGTCGAGTCAATCTTTTTACCAATGCGAAGAGGTAGACCTTCTGGATTTCCAAATGGCTGACCAAACTCCTAGTTGAACCTAAAAAAAGTGACTTTGACCCCTCTTTTTTCAAACCTCCCATTTAAGATTGCGTTGATTTTCTTTTCCCATTATAAGCGGCTGCTGTGGTCATGGGTATTCTGCTTTAAATGGCAATAAGATGAGTTTTGGGACTACTGGGTTCTATCTTTTAATTCCTTGTGTTTTTGCGCAATCAATCCCCAGCTGAGTTTAACTGTAAAGTGGGGGCTTCTTTATGGATTATGGTGTTTGTTTGATCTACTAGAATGAAAGAGAAAAGAGTTTCAATTTATTAACCTCCTTGTGTTTTGTGTGTTGATGTCTGTTTTGTTGTAGTATGTAAAAGTTGAGCTCAGAAATAGAGGAGGGGAATTCTATTTATTTACTATTTAGAAATTGGGATTTTGGGGGCAGGCGGGTTTTTTAAGGTGCTTGTTACATGTGGAGATTTTGGAGGGTTGTGTGGATGAGATGAGGGATGTTATCAGAGTTGATGAACTTCTTGAGGTCCTGTTTTCGGCCGAGGTCGAATCGATATGTTCATACCAGTTCAGATGCAGGGGGTCGCCAAGACGGGCTCCTGTGGTACAAAGACACAGGCCAGCACATCAATGGTGATTTCTCAATGGCTGTAGTTCAGGCCAACAATTTGCTTGAGGATCAGAGTCAGGTTGAGTCCGGGAGTTTGAGCACGAGTGAGTCTGGCCCTTTTGGAACTTTTATTGGTGTTTATGACGGGCATGGTGGACCGGAGACAGCACGCTTTATCAATGATCACCTCTTTCAGCATCTCAAGAGTAAGTGTCTTTAGACTTTTTCATGGGATTCTGAACATGTTAAATTCCTTGAGCAAGATTTGTTGGCTTTGTGGCTTTTGATCTGGAATTCTGCTGGAATCGAGGGAAAGCATTTACAACAGAGGACATGGTTTAAATATTTAGTGCTTTAGTTGAGACTTAGAACCTTGCTGAGTTGAAAAGAAGAGAGCCTTGTGAATGCATGCTTGATTATGTCTATTGTGTCAAAAAAAAAAAAAAAAAGGGGACTCGCTTATTAGTTAAGCTGAGTACTTTTACTAAAGGCAGGTTGGAGTATTGATGGAGTATATTAATAAGATATTCAGTTTTTATTATTGTTTCAGGTTTCACCTTTAATCAGCAGCTAATGATATAGCATATGGAATGTAAACTCTACAATCCATTAGTGATTTTGGGCTTAGACTTTGAGACAAAATCCATGTTCTAATATTGAATTTATTTATAATATGCAGGATTTAGTTCGGAGCAGCAGTCCATGTCTGTGGATGTAATACGAAAAGCCTTTCAAGCAACCGAAGAGGGTTTTCTTTCTGTAGTTACCAGGCAGTGGCCTCTGAAACCACAAATTGCAGCAGTAGGATCCTGCTGCCTTGTTGGCGTTATTTGTAACGGAACTCTTTATATTGCCAACCTTGGTGATTCCCGTGCTGTTTTGGGGAGGATTGTGAAGGCAACAGGGGAGGTACTCTCAATTCAGTTGTCACAAGAGCACAATGCATGTATAGAATCTGTGAGACAGGAGCTGCATTCTTTGCACCCCGACGATCCACAGATTGTACTTTTGAAGCATAATGTTTGGCGTGTAAAGGGAGTAATACAGGTAACTTTTCTATAGTATGACAAGTAGTTATTGACAATCTTTGCAACAAGACCACGTATTTAACTCATGTACTTTCTTTGCACCTAGATTCTACTATTAGTGCCTTGGTTTATATTAACTTTCTCATCCTCCTTCCAAGAGACATTGTCCGTCTCATTTGTGAATTCAAATGACTTCACCTGTGTTTTCAGCCAAGCCAGCTTTTTTTTTTTTTTTTTTTACTTTTTTTTTTTTCCTTTTCCTTTTCCCTTTTTTTCTTTTTCCAATCGATCTTAAATTTTTGTAGACCAGTTAACAATATGGAATAAAAATCGGGTTAACCTTCTTTTGATGCATCCTTTGAAATTGTTCTCCTTGGTTTCTTGTAATTTCCAAACAAATGCTTAAACTCACTGAGTCCGTACTATTTCTCTCTTGTACTTCTAGAAAAAGCTGCACATGATGTAAGTAGTCTGCATATTTGATCTAGGTCTTTCCTACCCATGTCTGAAAGAGTAGTGAAATTCAATTTCAGCTACGCCAACATATTGTGCAGTAGTTGGTATGTTTTTACATGTTAATGAAAAGTGATGGCTCTAGTAGCAGGTCATCACTCAAATTAAGTATGCCATGGTATTTCATGTATGATGAATAGATAGATGTGATACTTAGAGGTGGAATCTTATCCTCTTCTTTTTTTCTCCTTGTTTAAAAAAACTCTAATGGATGCTACCATACGTTAGAGAAAAGGCAATATGTGACATTAGATGGGAGTGTTGCATCCAGTGGTACAATTAAGTGATGTGATGCTAAGTTTTTTGTTTTTCATTACCAGTATTTCATAGTAAATGGTTACATGATAAACTCGATACTTTTTGTGCTGATTCTGATATTTGAACACTTACTCTTGCAGATTTCTAGATCTATTGGTGACTTCTATTTAAAGAAGGCTGAATTTAACAGGGAGCCTTTATATGCCAAGTTTCGTCTTCGGGACCCTATCAAAAGACCAATATTGAGCTCTGACCCCGCAATTTCAGTGCTCCAATTGCAACCACACGATCAATTTATTATATTTGCTTCTGATGGGCTCTGGGAGCACCTCAGCAATCAGGAAGCAGTTGATATAGTTCAAAATCATCCCCGAAATGTAAGATTTTTTGCTTTTTTTTTTTTTTTTTATAATTTTTTTCCTCAGCTATATACACTGGTACATTAACAATAAAGGCATTTATCTTTTTGATAAGAACAGTAAAGGAGATTAAGATTTGACTATTTAGATGTCAGAAATTGATAATTTAACACTTATGGCTTGTGTAAGATTCCTATATGCTATTTTCTTTTGTTATTCCAATGGCAAGCAAAAAATTGGGGGGAACCACCTAGATTACAGGAACCATACCTAGTACATCTCTAAGTTGGTCTCCCATACTAGATCTTTATTTCGCAGAAAGCATAGCTGGTTACTTTAGACAAAAATTGCCTTCTCAGCATGATTTCAGAGAATACCATGGGAAGTTGTTTTAACATTATAATACAATCAGAAATGTTCTCACGGTCACTGAACCTTGGATTTAATATTAACGGTTGAGATTGAATGAATGTATTCTAATCTCAACCCTTGATAATAAGTCCAATGGTAGGTGACCTTAAATTTTTTGGTCGCCAGGTGACCGCAAGAACACTAGTTATAATACACTTAGGATGTAATTATGATCTTTACAGCATGAAGAACTTGTTGCAAGTTGTAGAAATCTAATGGTCTATTTCTAACAAGTGCTTGTATGCATTTTGTATATCTAATGCTGCTAACAAAAAAACAAAAAAGAAAAGAAAAATGCCTCCTATATCTGTTAACTTTGGAATCAATGTATAAGAGTGGAGTCAACTCTGGAAATAAAGCCACTACAGCTGATAACAGGGAGAAATGATGCCAACTTTTGTGATTTTGAATGATCTTACTGTGAAGTCATTGTTTTCGATCTTTGTGTACCCCTTTGTTTTGTAGCCTGTCACTCTGTTATGTATAGTCCCATTAAAACTATTGTTTGCTTAACCTCATCCAGGGAAGTGCAAAGCGGTTGGTGAAAACTGCCCTGCAAGAAGCAGCTAAAAAGAGAGAAATGCGGTATTCAGACTTGAAGAAGATTGACCGTGGTGTTCGTCGCCATTTCCACGATGACATAACTGTAATTGTTGTGTTTCTCGACTCAAATCTTGTGAGCAAGGCTACTTCTGTCAAGTGCTCAGTGAGAGGGGGCGGTATCAGCCTGCCTCCTAATACTCTGGCTCCTTACACGACTACACCCACGGAAGCTGGCAATACCTGATCATTAAACAAACTGTATCTCGATGTGTGTTTGTACCATTCTCTTGTGTGAATACAATTAGGTAGAGCTTCCAAGCCAGACTGCAGGGAGTGGGCCGTCAATTCTTTAATGTACAACACTGTAACCTTTAACTGGAATCTAATACTTGCATTTAGCTTCTTTCTGTGCTCAGAAACAAAAGAACTGGAGAAGACGACTTCAAGGCGACCCTCAGTAATCAATCATAGCTACATTTCCTTGACACTGTTACTATCCTCTTCTCATTTTGCTTTTCATTTCTCTTGAAATTTCAGATCTGTAAATTGTATGACATGGCAAATTAAGCTTTTGCTTCCATTTACTTGCATGCCTGTTTCTTTATTTCTATTGTCTATCATAATTGGAAATGTAGCACATTTATGAGAAGGGCTCAATTGAAGAGAGTGCTCTGGAAATATCTGTAGTAGCCTTGTACTTTGAGCATTGAAAACCTACATACAATACAGCAATTACACAAACTAACATGTCTAAATTTGTCACTCTCAAAAACAACATATCTAAATTTGATAGTGGGGGAGAAAGTGGTATTCTTGGAAGTGAATATGGAAAAGAGAGAAGTAGGGGGTATCGAGGTCAGAGATTTACTCTCATTTGTCAGACCCAATCAGGCATATTCCACCAACCCACATACAAAACCCCTTGATTTTGTATCACCTAAATGCCAATTAGTGGCTTACTGATAAACACTAGAGAGAGGCGCGATCCTCAATGCCACTACCCTATACCCTTCGATTGTGTTAGATAATAACAACTGCAAAACACTATCCAGCTCTGAAATTGTGCAAGCTCCATCATCACCAGTTCCTCAATTCTTCTTTACATTTCTTTCAAGAGAGAGGAGAGAAATCAAGCAGCAATGTCCCTCATTCTTGTTACATAAATAATTTGATTAGGGTTTAGGGCATCACTTCTGTAATGCTAAGGAAAAATATTTGGTGGAGCAGCCTTATCACGTGATATGTTCGTTTTATACTCTCATTAATTATATTTCAAAATATCCTATAAAAATTCATATCTAAAACAACTTAATTTGCAGGTTAAAAAATCACAAATACCCTTACATTTTAATAATTTACACAATTAGACGGTATGTCAAACCTATTAGTTTAGAAGAGATGAGACACTACGTTCATATCTCCATGATTTTCCTTTCTTTTATAGAACTACAGCAAGTCTTTGACTGGTTGGTAGTAAATACAGTTGAGCTCTTTTAGATGCTCCAAGTCCAGAGCAAACTTTGAGGTACTCCCTAGATCCTCGGGTGTCATTCTCAAATCTCAATCAAATGTCATATAAAATAGTAAAATACTATTGGTGGGAATATTAGCATATGTTGGGAACTCACTAGAAACAAGTTTGAACATGGTAAAAAAAAGAAGCACATTGCCACCTAAGTTTTAACATATATACAGTGATTATGAAATAACATAGTTGACTCTTAATTCATGTTTGATTTTACTGAAGGCACATATTTACCCCCTTCTAGATGTGCACCTCCATTTTAATCAACTAATGCTGTAGTAATATACAGATAAAAAAGCACACATTTTCAGGTTTCTTTTCTTTATTCAGATACAATCCAGGCAAGCATATGATGCTCTGAATGGCCTGCCAAGTTCATGTGGAACTCAGATCAGAGCTGGCATGATCGTACTCATTGCATGGTACCACCCTGGTCCAAACAGGAAACTCCTTTTCTTTATGTCACACACACACACAAGTGTACTTCAAATCCTTGCAAAATTTAAGTACCATTACCAAATATTTCACTTCATTGATGGCCTAGATTTGTCTTTCACCACCAAAAATCCCCTTGTTAACTATTGACACATTTTGGCCTTGAAAATCCAGACAGATCATCTAAAATTGCACAAGTAATCGTTCTGAAACTCAACAGAGACTTCAAAGTCAGATTCTATGCAAAGCTTTCAATGCCTATATCAGTTGTCATTCCCAGACCAATAGACAAATTCTTTCAATGCCTATAGCAGTTGTCATTCTCAGACCAATAGACAAATTCTGGTTATGACCAACTATTTTTCCAACTCCCATATATTAGCAAAGAAGCCTTTCATGTAATCGCCAAACGGCCAAAGTATTGCACCTATCTTGCCATGCACAACAGCCTCCATCAACATGTATGTCTGCTTTCACTCGTGTTTATAATTCAGCAGGGGAGCTTTTTTTTTTTCCTCAAATCTTATATAAAATGGTTATGCTTGGAAAAGAAAAGACAAACTCACGCGATGGGGTTGAAAGATTTCAATATCTCTCTTTCTTAACAGTTTAAGAGAAACACATTGAAATATTTTCTAATTCCTAAGTTTGTAATCTGCAAAACAAACGAGACATAACCAACATGGTTAAACCTCATGCCAGATTTTCAACCGAAGTGGAATATGAAGAAAGGTAATTATCGTCTAATTATGTTTCAGAACTTTAATTATTTTCTTTAACTCTCTTACACCTGAAATGATGAACCAGACTCATTCATGAAATCCACCACAAAACTTTTGCTTTTGTTTTGGCCAAGCACCACATAGATGGTTGAAGACTTGAAGTATTCGAAAAAATAAAAATGCTCCCTCCTTCAAATATTATAAAAACATATTACTCTTTAAAAGAAGAAGAAGAAGGACAACAAAGACATGACAAAAGCACACTCTCTCTGGTTTGTGCAGTGGTGACCACCCTTTTACATGTTTATTTGCCAAGTTTGACTCCTCTTTTTACTCACCACTCTTTGTCACTCTGGAGCTTAAAACCTGTGTTTTAATGGTTCAAGACCTTTCCTTTTCTCTTTTTTAGTTATTTGCTTGTGACTCACTCACTTGATGCATGCCAGCTTGGTTCAAATTACCAAATGCAAGACAAGAACAACACTGTCTCTCTCTCTTTCTCGAGCCCCAACCTTCTTTCCCACCTAGGGTCTCTCTCTCTCTCTAAACCTCTCTGTTTGAATAGTCATTTTTAGCTGAAAATTGATTTATCTCCAAAAACATCAAATAAAATAAAACTCCCTCCTCTTTTGTGTGTTACCTCAGTTCACTGTTGTAGGAGATGAACTGGGTTTTAGCTCTGAGAGTGCTACATTTTTAGAGGGAAGAGAAGGGTGGCTCTAAAATTTCTCCAAAAACTAAACTTTCTACTTTGTTTATCTAGAACCCAGTTCAGACAAGCATATTCTCCATTTTAGGCCAAACCCCACTTCCTTTTTACCCCAAAAGAAAACCCAGATTCCTCCAAAATTTCACCTTTCTCACTTTACCAAGCCAGTTCTTTTTCTTTTGGTTTGTTTTATCTCCAAAACCAGAAAAAGGCTCCGACTTTAGTAGGAGAAGAAGAGCTGCTAGATGGGGTGTGTAGCCTCAAAGCTAGAGGAAGAAGGAGTGGTAGTAACAATCTGCAAAGAGCGGAAGCGCCAGCTGAAATTAGCAGTGGAGAAAAGATGTGCTCTTGCAGAAGCACATTGCAAGTATTGTCAAGCTTTGTGTGCAGTAGCTGCAGCCATCAACCTCTTTGTTTCTCGCTACTCTTCTCCTCCTTCACCTTTCCTCATCACATTTTCGCCACCTTCTCCTCCTCCTCCTCATGAGTCTCATTCCCATCCTCAACTCACTCATGAAAATGTGATAACCAACCCAATGTTCCTCCAGCAAAGACCATCTGAGTCGACTCATGAAGCCATTACCTGTGGTTCTTGTGCTTCTTCTTCTTCGACATCCTCAGAGTGTTGCGAGGAGGAGAGAAGAGTAGAAGAGGAGCAAAACCAACATGAGCAAAGAAGAGTGGAGAGAGCAGAGAGTGAGGAGCAGGGTTTTGGGTATTTCTATATGCAAATGCCACCAGCAATGCCATCACCACAGAGGGACTTCGGGTGGGATTTCTTCAACCCTTTTGAGGGGGTTAGGCCGGAGGTTATAAGCAGCGGGTACAGGAGAAGCTCCGAGGAGGATTTGAGGGCGGTGAGGGAGGAGGAAGGGATACCTGAGCTTGAGGAGGAAGGGGAGAGAGAAGTGGAGCAAGAGAAGAATGTTGTTGTGCTGGAAGAAAAGAGGGGTGTAGAGAATGGAAATGGGGGTGAAGTGGTGAAAGTGGTGGATGAAGCTAATGTGAGCCAGGGGGAGACTAAAGGGTTATCTGTGATTGATACACCAGTGGAAGGAAGGGAGCTTTTGGAAGCATTGAAGGACATTGTGGACCTTTTCTTGAGGGCTTGTGAGTCTGCAAAGGATGTGTCTAAGATGCTAGAGGCTAATAAGGTTCAGTTGCAGTCTGGTTTGGAGGAAATAAAAGGTGGGTGCTTATTTTCTTCTTTCAAACTGAAAATCTAACTTTGTTTTTTTTTTCCTTTTTTTTGATGAATTCCAATTTTTCATACTCTGCTTGAGTTCGGTTTTCTGGTTTGCACCATATCTATGCTGATCTGCAAAGGGTTTGGTTTGGGGTATAATTAATTTGTTGTTCTGTATCTGCAAAGGCTTTGGTGATAACTCTATCATTTGTCTTCATGTGTTACTTTTGCATATGTCCTGCCTTTAGCAACATTCCAATTTGAAACTTATTATGCAGCTACTCAAAGATTTTATTCATATTGTGGATAAACATGATTCATGGTTTGAAATTTAATGCATTATTAGCTCTTTCAGTGCTTAGATTTTCCTTTTGAGTTATGATTGTCTTTTAGTCCTCCACTTTAGTAGGAGCAACAATGGTAGGGCATTTGTTCCAAAAGTTGGCATTTTTCTCTTAATTCTTGTAATGTGCTTCATTATGTCATAGTGGGGATCTGTATGTTACTGCACAAGGTAACAACCTAAACTCTCTTTTGTTTCAACTTTATTGAACTAAAAAGAAAGTTACCAATTGGCCACGGAAAATAATATAGTTTTACCAAAAGAATTTCTCCCTTTCAGTTATTCCCCAGTCCCCACTATGGTTCTTTTTCTCTCATCTTCTGAAAAGATGGTGGGCTCTAGCTTTATATCTCTTTACCAGAGATTGTATTTACTTAATTCCAAAACCAAACTCCAAATTCTTGCAGTTTAGGCAAAAGTAGGAACATTTTTGCAAATGATCGTCGTCTTTTTCAGTTCTGGATCCAAGATTCAATCTCGAGTAACAGTAGTTAGTTGTTGTACTCTGTTTCCCTATCCATCTAACAGTAATAATTCCTCCTGCTCCTATTTTATTCCAGAGAACTCAACAAAGCTAATTCAAGCTATATCATGGCATTCCACTTCATCATCCAAGGCATCATCATGTAAGAGTCTTGTGACATCCAGCTCCAAAAGTTCTACAGCATGGACAGAATTTAGGAATGATCTGTTTGAAGATTACGGAGGAATGGATTCAGGAAGTCATTCACTTACGCTAGGAAGGCTATATGCTTGGGAAAAGAAGCTCTATGAAGAAGTTAAGGTAACATAATTGTTGCTAAAAAGCAGCAATCGCTAGCCTAGCAAATTTGTCTTACTTTGTTTCATTAATGTGTCCGAGTGTTTGATTTGTCTTCCTTTGTTTCACTAATGTGTCTGAGTGTTTGATTTGTCTGCCTTTGTTTCACTAATGTGTCCGAGTGTTTGACATTGTAGGCTGGAGACATGACACGGAAGCTTTATGAGAAAAAATGCTCACGTCTTAAACACCAGGATGCCAGAGGAGATGATGAACTGACCACAGACAAAACTCGAGCTGCAGTGAAAGATTTATACGCTAGGATCTTGGTTGCAATTCGGAGTGCCGAGTCAATCAGCAAGAGAATCCAGATTCTGAGAGATGAAGAACTGCAGCCCCAAATTGTTGAATTGTTGAAAGGGTATGGAAGTTAACAGATACAACTTAAGCAGTGTCCCAAATTAGTTTCACTTAGGGTTTCATCGGTTTTCATTTTCCTTGTATCTTGTGCAGCTTAATGCGCACCTGGAAAATTATGTTGGACTGTCATGAAACACAAAACAAGATTCTTGTCCAGGTAAAATCTTTCGCTGGTTCCACATTCGGAAAATTCTGCAACAACTCCCACCGGCTTGCAACACTGCAGCTCGAGGCTGAGCTTTTGAACTGGCATGGATGCTTTACCGAGTATGTTGCAGCACAAAAAGCATATGTTGAAGCTCTCCATGGTTGGCTGACCAAGTTCGTGGCCCCTGAAGAGGAATTCTACTCCAGGGGGAAAAGTTCAGCAGTGCCATACGGGGTCAATGGGCCCCCATTGTTTGTGATCTGCCATGACTGGTTATCTTCCATGGAGAAATTACCTAATAGGGCGGTGACCTTTGCATTGAAAAGCTTTGCAAAGGATGTGAGGGCTCTGTGGACTCAGCAAGGTAAAGAACAGCAACAAAAAAGGAAAGTTGACAGCCTAGCAAAAGAGCTCGACGGAAGAATTCTGGCATTCCAGAAGACAGAGAGCAAGTTTCTCGAGCCAAAGCTCACGGAGCATAAATCCGAGTCAGATATGGATCATCAGAGTGAGTACATAACAGAGAAGAAGGATCAGCTAGACATGTTCAGAAGAAAGCTGGATGTAGAGAGGGAAAAACACCAGAATTACATGCAAGAAACTCAGCGGATCACATTAAATGGATTTCAAACTGGGTTTTGTGCAGTTTTTGATTCCCTAACAGAGTTCTCCGAGGCTTCTCAGAAAATGTACAGTGATCTCGTGACCTACAATGAAAGTGTTGATAAAGTTGGAAACCCATCATATATAGAGGGTGCCAAGGTTGAAGAGAATGGCAGCAGATGACATAACAGGTTTTGAGAATTTCAAATTGTTGATTGTGTATTTTAATTTGTAAATATTGTGTCAAAGCAGCTCGCTGAGACACAATTATTTATGTTTCAAGGGTGGTGTTGTAGCAATGATTTGGTAATTGTTTCTACAAATAGTTGTAATGGTTGCCAACAAACAATATTAGAGTAAGATTCTTAAAATCCTTTGATGAGTTTGATCTTCCTTGACAAGATTGTCAAAAGCCTGTTTGTAGCAAATTAACCATGTAAGTTGCACTAGCAGCACTTTGGTTCTGGAAATAGGAGAATCTTATAGTGTTTAGTAGTAGTCTACACCCATCACTTTTGGAAGGTGGCCCAGAAAACCCTAGATTAGAAATATCTGGCATATTGGTTCGCTGAGTTAACAAAGGCTCCTGAGAATCTCCCTCAAAAGGTTATAGATCCCAAAACTTAAGCTGGAAATGAGTGAAGAACACGTTAGCTGTGACTTCAGAAATGAGGTAACCGTTGCTTTCACTCACTTTGGTTGCTCAAGTTTGTAAAGTTCAAGAACTGTGGACATCATTCCATTGCAGAAGCAAACCATGAGAAATTGACCGAGACTAGCAAAGCTGGAAATGTTTGTATTCTTTATGCTCCTGAAGATAGGTTACCACTCTATCTTCCTAGTCTCATTCATGGTTAAGGATAATGAAGGGTTCTATTGGCCCAAGTTGAAAATCATTATGCACTCCTATCAATGATTCTATCAGCTAAAAGCCAATAAATCAAACTCGTCCCACTTTTCTACTCCACCACGGACTACAATGTGTGGTTTTAGTTCAGCCACTACTTTCTTACTCAACAAAGAAGCAAGACTCAGGGGGTGTACCAAGCAATTAAAACACTGGCTTCTATCAACATTTTTTTTTATTTTTTATCGAGATTACACAATTCCTCAAAGGCTTTCTAGACCCAGAGACTAATCTGTGCCGGGGGATCATGTCAGAACACTTCCTCCCCCCTGGCCACCAAGAATAGATTGAGATTCAATTAGCGTCGGCGGGATTCGAACCCGGGTGTGGGGGTTCCACACCTGGAGGCTCTTACCAACTCGACCACCTGCGGTGGTTTCTATCAACATTCTTTGTTCCAAGTCTCATTAGGAGACAATGGACTTTTGATGACAGTAGATCTTAGGAAACTCAGGTTCATTAAGGCATCTATGGAGTGAGCTTAGAATTCTAATCTTACAGAGACTAGAACTGGACCAAGTCCAAAAGGCTAATAATATAGAAGAATTTGGCTTAAGAGTATGAAGCAGGAGATGATCTTGGGCATTCAGAATTCTTATTTTTAAACCCCCTACCCTCTTGAGTTTCAAGGATGCAACATAACAAAAATTAAAAATTAAAAGAAAAAAATTCTCAAACCTTAAAAAGGGTGGAACTTGGAAGTATAAACAATTCTCAGCTCAATTAAAAAAGCGGAAAAGGGTGAAAAGGAAAAAGTGGAGAGAGAGTGCAAGTGAACTGAGTGCTACTGATCACTTCAAATGTGCTTTATGTAGCCCTTAAAATAATTAAGTACCATAACTTTGTATTGTTAGTTTTTGTACAGCATGCAATGATACACATCCTACCAAAAAAAAGAGCCTTGGGTATGATCATGACAATGAATACTTACAGATTTCACCATATATGTCACAGTTACAATCTTCTCTTAGCTCTACCTCAAATATAGGGAGACCAATAATTGCGAGAAAAGAATAAATTCGCTTACTACAGCAGCAGGAGAGTGTATGCCAAGAAAAGGAACAATGTCTACCTGCAGCCAATTCTCTACTACTGAACCAACTACTGCACCAGCTGCAAGTCCCCCTACAGTTATGATAGTAGCCTTCCCTGCAGAGATGAACAACATATCACTTCAAAGTACTTAAGATACCTAAGGTCAGATTAGAAAGACACTGACAGAGAGTGAGGTATACATGTTTCTCAATCCTTTCAATAACACGATGCAATCATGTTCTTAATATTCACTTCACTGTAAAATGCAATTGTTGTCCTCAACTGTAAAACATGTCAAGTGGATAGCAAGAAATACATTGCATGACTTGCATCAAATAGTTAGGGACACCAAGCAGATAATTGAATCCATCAATAGTATATATGAGGCGGTAAACCAACCTAACTAAACAAGCCCATGACTTTCATGATCAAGAAACCATACATAACAATAATAAAGAGTAAAAAAATTCAGGAGTTTATCATATAGAAACTTGCAAGTACTCTCCAATGCCTTGACATAAACATCTAATAACTGTGATTGAATAAAGAGAGAATCCATACCTAACTTAATATTCTTTTTAGTCATGAAGTACAAGGAAGCTCCAAAGCTACCAGCCAGGATCAGTCCAGGAACATCAGCCCCTCCATATGGCAAAGAAGAAGTCGAAGTTCCATTGACATAAGTTAAGGCCATCAAAGCTCCATACACACCAACTTGTACACCGAGATCACTTGTCGAGGGTGTTTCAACCGCAATAGGTGGATTCTTAACAGTAGCCTGCAGCCACTGCGGCATTGGAGGAGCATTCACCTGCTTTACATCAGCGTAACGAACGCTACTATTTACAACTTTGCCAGCTCGCCGCTGAGTTAAGCTTCTCATAAGTAACATGTCGTATGCAGCCTCAACCTAAAAGTAGTTAGCATCAGTGATATCAGTAAATCACAAATAAAGGTACCAAATGCTAAACCAGTCAAATTCCAGTGTAGTTCTTGCAAAATTATGGTCCTAATGGCACCATGGATATCACCAAGACTCCATTAAACAATCAAACAAAGTAAATGGACCAAAATCTTAGAGTAAATTCCACAAACAACAGCACAAATTAATACCGTAAATTCTTCAAAATTTACAGTGTTTTATACTATACAAAGCACAAGAAAGAAGTGGCATAAAATCTTTGAACTGGAAACGAAGGGGAGATAATAACCCTTGCAATCGCCTCCTGGTCATCCTTACAGGAAGCGACGATGTTTTTCTTGGCGCGAAGTATTTCATCGAACGACGCGCCGTCGGCGACTCCGAGGAGCTTGAGGGCGTTCTCCACCGACATCTCGAAGGGAACCGAGTCGTCGGCTCTGGAGTTGGCTTGGACCGCCGGGGCTAATGGGCGGCGGGAGAGAGTGATTGAGCCTCTCCAGGGCTCGAACTGCTCGTCGGGTTTTGGGATGCGGGCCGGGCCGGGTCGGCGGACGGGAGGGCGAGGGAAGGAGGAGCCGGCGGAGAAGCGGTGGGGCCGGACGGAGAGAGTGGCTGCCATTTTTTAATTTCTGTGTGTTGGGGAGATATGTGAGGCTGGATTCACTGCCAAGCGATATATGGATCCCATCATCAGTTAGACTCGCAAAAACGGCTTCGTCCAATTTTGTTGGGCCTCTTTTTTGTTTTTTGGTGGACCATATAGGGACATATGTCATCTAAATAATTGGATCACCGGTAAATGATTGTAATGTATTATTATGATTTTTATTTTGGCGAATAGAAAAAAGCAAAAGATTACCAATAATTCTGAAGAATTTGTGTCAATCATTATCATCATTTTTTGGGGTCAAAGTGATTGGGTAATGGGTGTTACAGCCTTTCAAAGTTTCTAAATTTGTTACTTCACATGTTTAGATCAGTACAAGTAGAATGTGGTCAACATAACATAAAAATGGGCATGAGTAAGGAATAAATTAGTATTTTCTTTTCTTTAACCGATTGATGAAATTAAAGAGGAAGTGAATTAAAGAAATTGATGGCTAAGTTTCAGAATGTCAAGCTGACACACATCTTTAGAAGATGTAACATGACTGCTGACGCCCTTGCCAAGAATAGCATTTTTCATGAACCTGGATTGGTCACTTTTGACAATCCCCCTGCTCATGCTGCACAAACTTTCTTGGATGATTTGTCTGATGTAACTAGAGGTAGGAGGACTGGTTTTTGTTCCAGTTCTTAGTTTCTTTTTTTTGCTTCTGTTTGGGCATTTTAGGCCCCGCTTGTAACCAAAAAAAAAAAAAAAAAATTGTTGGCCCGCAGTGATGTGGGAGTGGTCAACTTTTGCTGCGCCTGCAGTTAAGGGGATTATCTCCGCAATTAGTATGGAGATAAATTTCAGTCATGAATGCGGCGATTATTACGGCCTTAACTACGACAATAACTACGCACAATTAATCAATGCATGATGAATGACCGTCGTAAATGAGTCATGATTAACCGTCGTTAATACAACAATAACCATCGACATAAGTATGTAAGTAAATGCAGCCATAAAGTCCGGAATAATGACGACTTGTTCTCCAAGTAAGTCATCGCCTATATAAAGGCGGCTCGACGTCAAGGTAAACCAACTGATTCCGACTCTTCTTACTACACTACTAAGAAACGTACTGACTTACGCATTGGAGGGTTTTCTGCAGGTACCCCCCTCCTCGAGCCGACGGTCAAACTTCGAGTCAACGTTCAAAGGAAGCTTCTCGATCTTTTCTGGTCAGCTCCCACTCCGGTCCACATTCATTGGTAAGTTAAAATCCTCTGCGGAATTTTTCGACACCAATAAGTGTTGATATTTATCTTCGATCGCCCTTTTTGACAGTGATTAGAAGCTTATAGGTGACTAGGGTACTTAATCGAACTATTTGGAATTTTAGCATGGCAGTCAGGTAGCAATATTTTCTTTAGCCATTAGAAATCCTTCTTCTGGTCGGTGTGACGGCCTGACATGTCTCGAAGCTTCTGTAGATGGTGAGCTCTGGCATCGTGACAGTGTTAATGGCGTGGGCTTGCGGCGGGTGATTAGTCTAGGTTTGCTAGGATATTTTCGTGGACCGCAGTCTGAATATTAACTGCGTGGCTTAGTAACACACTCGTAACCGAGGTGAGCAAAACCTCATTCTCAAAGAAAAAAAAAAAGGGTTTTTGTCCATTTACCCCATTTCTAGGGATTTTTTTCCCACTAACCCCATTGTGTTTGGCAAATTACCACTACCTACACTTTTAGTCCATAAATTACCATTAGCAGGCCTGTTTTTTTTAATTCCCATGCGGTACTGTTCATGGCCCATGCGGGACTGTTCATGCGATACTGTTCACTTTTTAAATTATTTCTATTGGTGAGTAATTTACGAATCTGCCCTTGTGAGTTTGATAATGTGAATTAACACTGCTGAATGTCAGTAGTATTGTGAAGAAATAATATTTCTATATTTCATCTTTGTTTTTCTTAGAAACAACTCATTTATTTAATAATTCCAAAAACTATTTATAAATATTACAATATGAAACTTGAACAATATATCATTTATTTCTGGCTTTGCTGCTTGCACATACAAGTTGCATTGAATTTCACCTCTTCTCATGGTGAAGAAGTTTCTCCAGCAAGATTTCCTGGAGTACTGACCCTCAGTAGTATATTGACCCCCAGTAGTATACTAGCCCCAGTAGTATACTGACCCTCAGTAGTGTACTGATCCCCAGTAGTATACTGACCCCAGTAGTATATTAGCCTGGCCTTCTTGCGTTTGCTCACATCAGCATTGCTTTCATTAGCTCCATCCTGCAAGTCAACCGGCAACACAGAGCATAAGGGATGACTAAGTGTGCCCAAAAATGCTTTGGCTATTACAACTGTAATCCTTTCACTTCAAAAATCACAACATTCAAACACATAAAAACTGTCACTAAACTTAGAGCCTAATCTCTATAGTTTCTTCTATTTCTTTCCAAGATAAAAATTGGAAAAGAAAAAAACGAAAGGAAGTAGAAGATACAAGCAGCAAAATTTGCAACTAATCCATGAACTTGCAAGAACAAAGAACCATAAGAAACTAACATAAACAGAAACTAAAGCTACTGACCCTCAATACAAAACTAATAATCATACTATAAAGGGTAATAGGCACATTACTCATAAAGGGTAAAATGCACTGCAATTTCCAACCCAACATGAATATACAGAATAATGCAAGTCGACCACTACCTGTTTATGCAGTAATTTCTCATAACGCATTTTATACAAAAACCCTTTTATATAATATAGTATAATTCCATAGCTCAGTATCATATGGAGAGAACAGAACATGCGAGCTGAAACAAAGAAGAAAGAGAAGCACCCTACTCAAGTAATCAAAATCTAAGGTGCCACCTTTTGTTCCAAACGATTTAGCTGCAAAGCTATTAATATACCAAACAAGTTCGTATGATGGAAAAAACAAAACTTTAGGCAGGTTCAACCGAAGTGATCATTTCATACAACTACTTGTGCATAGAATCTAACAGTTTGAGAGCTCAAACTGTTGGGATGGTTTTCCACAGAAAATCCAAACAAAATCAAGCTAAAAAAAACAAGAGCAGCACAGAAACCAAATCCGCAGCCATAAAACCAATCAAATTCAATAGATCTCATCAAATTCAACGCCAAAAATCACAAAACCACGCACAAAATCCAAAACGAAGATAAACTGAAATCAATCCCAAAGCCAAGTGAAAGATCCGAAGCGGAGCAATACCTTTTTGCACCAAATTGAAGGGATCCATGAGCTGGTATAAGTCAAGCTTAGAAATATAGTGAAAGGAAAGCGAAAGAGAATCAGAGATTTGATGCTCTCTTCGCAGCCTCCCTTCGCTGGCTTTGCAGCCTCGTCTCGCCGGCTTCGTAGCCTCCCTTCGCCGTCTCACTTCGCCGGCTTCGCAGCCTCCCATCGCCGCCTCACTTCGCCGGCTTCGCAGCCTCCCTTCGCCGCCTCACTTCGCCGGCTTCGCAGCCTTGCTTCGCCGGATTCGCAGCCTCCCTTCGCAAGATTCGCAGCCTCCCTTCGCCGGTTGCTTCGCCGCCTCAATCCGCCAGCTGCTTCGTCCTCTACCTTCGTCGGAGCCCTAGATCAATTTAGGGAGGATTTGGCTTCGCAGCCTCCCTTCGCCGCCTCACTTCGCCGGCTTCGCAGCCTTGCTTCGCCGGATTCGCAGCCTCCCTTCGCCGGTTGCTTCGCCGCCTCAATCCGCCAGCTGCTTCGTCCTCTACCTTCGTCGGAGCCCTAGATCGATTTAGGGAGGATTTGGATTTTGGGATGGTTTCGATTTCAGAACCGTTCTGATTTTGGGAGAAATGGGTTATGTGACAGTGGCATGTTTCGTAATTTTCTTAATATTTGAGTGTTTTTTCTATAAAATGGGCTGACAGCCTGTTTCAATTATTGGCCGCATGAGCTATTAGTTTTGAAGTCTGCTATTGGTAAATAGTAGTGTCATTTTGTAGTTATTGGTAAAAAGCTCTTTTTTTAATTCTCTCTTACCCAATACACTCTAAGGGAGTCTTCCCTAATACCCCATTAAGATTTTTTTTTTGTTTTTAATTTTTTTTAATACCATTTTACCCATCACCCCTTATTTACTTAGAGAGAGAGAGAGAGAAACCATAGGAGACTTCGCCGGAGCCCGTCACCGTCCGCCGGAATCCGATCACCGATCACCGGTCGTCGGATTCCGGCCAACTTTCGCCGGATTCCGGTTACCGGTCGCTGGAGCCGGTTATCGGCCGCAGCCCACCGGACTTTTCTGAAAAGCTCATCGGAAAAGTTTATTGCCCCAAATAGACATCTATTGCCCCCCAATAGACGTCTATTGTCCCAACAGTCTATTGTCTCCCTATAGACGTCTATTGCCCCCCAATAGACGTCTATCAACCATGTATTGCCCCTCAATAGACATCTATTGCCCCCCAATAGACGTCTATCAGCCATGTATTGCCCCTCAATAGACGTCTATTGCCCCCCAATAGAACTTTCAATTGTCAGAATATGAACTAATCTCCCTAAATTTAGACAAATAAAACTTTGTTTAAATAAAAAAATGAAGAGATTATATCAATTTAAAAACGTCTATTGGCCCCCAATAGACGCCTATTGCCCCCCATGCCAATATACTCTTAACACACTTCTATTGCCTCAGATGATCTTAAAATTGATGAATCAGAATCCCCAAGTTTACTGCAGTCAGCTTGGCAAAATAAATAAGCAACATTATGCAGTGCTAAATTGATAATCACAAGTTCACAACAATAAGTAGTGAAGGGTGGTTTTTTTCAAGACAAAATAAAAGTTTGAGGAAAAAACCTAGAGTACAAGCCCTTGTATAGGATATTTCTTGTTGGAAAAAATAAAGTGCAATTTTGTGAGTTCCACAGCCGATGGAGACCCAACTTGCAAAGTTTGGATTCCATTTCGAAAAAGCTAAAGGAGGATAACACAAATCTATGAGGTTTCACTTTCACCAAAACCAACTGTCAATAACGGCCTCAAGAAAATCAAATCCACTCTGACTGGCTAATGGCCAATGCAGAATTGGAACCCATAATAGAGATTGCAATATCATCATCTCAATACGAAATTACTATCCAATGTGTAATCAGTTTCACATTGTAACCAATGAGCACAAACCTTAGACGATCCATTATCCATGTACCCAAAGCTCTGATCGAAATCAGTGAATCCATAGGCCACTGTGGAACAGACCCAGCTGCAGAACCACCAGCAAAAGACATCCCAGCTACACTTGATGGCGCCACTTTGCATTCCTCCGCCAATTGAATGTTCGCTTCACATTTCGACACAGCCCCAGAGTTCGATTTGACAGAAGAAGACGACCCAGCAACACCACCGCCGCCACCATCAGACCCAGGTTGATCGGGCTCCGGCCCAACTTTAATTCCGGTCAGCAAAACCTCCGGTGACCGGAAACAAAACTATTCGCAGTGAGGTATTATAGCAACATCACACTTCCTACACAGCAGAGCTCTATCCTCCAAACAGAAAAAAAATACCTAATCGCCTCCAAAATTGCGACCGCCGATCCACCAACATCGGCGACGATCGATGGAGCCGGATCTGCGCCTTCACCGATGGAGGTGAACCTTCACCGAGAATCACCTCCATCGGCGTCATCGCCGTCCTCGTTTCGCCCCTGGCTATCTAGACCAGAGAACGGAGCTGAAGGCCGTGCAGTGGTTCGGAGCGTGAGCGTGAGAGAGAGAGAGACAGGGAGAGAGAGAGAGAGAGAGAGGAGAGAAGGGCGGGTAGTTGTAATTTATTAATTAGACTAAGGGTAAAATTGTTATTTCAATTTAAATTGGGTTAGTGGGAATAAAAATCTGTTGCTGGGGTAAGTGGAATAATTTTGGCTCATTTTGGGGCTTTTCAAGAACCCAAAAAAAAATGTATATTCTTATAATTGTTTCTGGGTGGGTCCGACGCGAGTTAGCGGGTGTTGGCGCCACAAATCGTTGCTGGATATGTGTCAAACTTCCCCAAACCCCGAACCATAAACGTCACCACTCAATAGACCCGAAAACAAGGAATTTAAAGAAGACATGTTGCTGCTTACTCTCTTAGCCAACACCTGGGAACTCAACAACCCTTCAAATCCCTCATCGCAACGATGTCGTTGGCTTCTTGTTGGAGATTCCCTCTCACAGTCCTCCCAGTTCCAACGACACCGCGTTTCACTCCCAGGTACCCAACTGGGTCGACTCGTCGCAGCAGAGCTTCTGCGCAACTAGACCTTACAGTCCCTGATGATGGACCAAACGACGACAAGAAAGTCAGGAAGGTTGTCGTCGTTGGCTCTGGCTGGGCTGGCCTTGGCGCTGCCCACCACCTCTGTAACCAGGGCTTTGATGTTACTGTACTTGAAAATGATGGTCGTATTGATGATGTGGGTATCCATGGTAATCATCAACTTCTGTTTTTTTTACTTTGCATATCTATTACTCATTGGATTTTGGAAGCTGGATTATGCTGATCATGTGTTTCAGTTGTTTTTACTGAAGTTGGTTTTTACCAACCCTTTTTCACTTGGTTGGATTCTGATGATACTGCTGTTTTAGGTCATTGGTATCCCTACCGGAATATATTCAGCCTTGTTGATGAGCTGGAGATTAAACCCTTCACTAACTGGACCAAGTTTGCGCAATATTCAGCTGAGGGATTGGAGGTAATCGACACCTTTTTTGTATTCGCATTTCTTGCTAACAGTGTGAATGGGATTGATTTAGAGGCTTTGAGATGTGTTAATACTGGCAGGAATGTTCTGCAGGTTGAATTTCCGGTATTTCAAGACCTTCCTCAGTTGCCAACTCCTTTAGGAACCTTGTACTATTCACAGGTATATATGATTTGCTCACCCTCTTGTGTGCCATTACTAATTCCAGTAAAAAAGTTTAGCAGCCTTGTGGTGATGAATGAGTCAGTATAATGTGCATTTCGTGCAGTTTGTTCAGTTGCCGTTGGTTGATAGATTAACTTCACTTCCTTTAACGGCTGCAGGTATAGTTTCCCTGCTTGGTTTTAAACTTTCAATGCCTGATCGATGAGCAACCAATTATTTTCTGAAGGATATTGTATAAAATCTTAGTGGATTCTGTTACTCATATATCTTCTATCAAAATGTTACTCAATTGTTTTATTTGGAAAGGCAAAAACTGATTGTGGCGTAGAGTTGCTTGTAGTGTGTGTTGAGGAAATTTTTGAAGGCATTTCATCTGATTTCTGCGAGTCATGCACTTCCCAACTCATAAGTGCATATTCTTTGCAGTAATCGACTTTGACAATACTGATACAGCCTGGAGAAAATATGACTCAAGTAAGGATCTCTATCACTAGTAGTAAGTTTCAGCATTTGGGTTAATAATTATCTCTTATGTCGAATAAACTGAAGTTACTAAGAGGTTTTACTGGTAGTTACTGCAAGGGAGCTCTTTAAGCAGTTTGGCTGCTCAGAAAAGCTTTATCAGAAAGTCCTAGCACCATTGCTTCAAGTGGGTCTGTTTGCACCAGCAGAACAATGTAGTGCTGCTGCTACTCTGGGCTTGCTATCCTACATCCTTGCTCACCAGGTTTGATAGATTTTCTTAAGTGTTCAGAATCATTTATAAAGCTCTCACATACTATTAGTATTATCTTAGTGGAGGCTGACTAATAGTCATAGGAGTCCATAATGAGTTTTTGACATCAAATCTTACCATCTTTGGAAAATAAAAGACCGCAGCAAACTATTACTCTTGAAAAAAAAAAAAAAAAATTCATGACTCTTATAAAGTATCCTCTCTGAAGTCCTATGATATATTCCTTATTCCAAATACCACACAAGTCTCTACTTTACCTGTACAGGATTTCCTCATAATGAGATTTCTAGTACACTCGGCATGGAATTATCACGTCTTTTTCGTTATTGTAATAATTGTATTAAATAAGTCCATTCACTTGTCACTTTTCAATTGTATCTTCTCCTTCCTGATAAATGTAATCGTATATTTTTTTCAGAAAGATTTTGATCTAGTACTGTGTCGTGGAACAACTAGGGAAAAGATCTTTAAGCCGTGGATGGAGTCTATGACAACCAAAGGTTGCAAGTTTGAGAAAGGTGCAAGTGTAACGGACCTTTTGCTTAATGAGGAAACTGGTTGTATTTCTGAAGTAGTTTGTGGCAAAGAAATGTATAGTGCTGATGCAGTTGTCCTAGCTGTTGGAATCTCCACGCTTCAGAAACTTATTGAAAATAGGTATTTTGTTATTGAATCTCAGAATGTTTTATGCAAATATCTGTGATCCAATGTTTGTTAGAAATCAGGGTTTTTGATTGAAATCAAATCAGTTTGTATTACAAGACAGAATAGTGTTACATTTACAGTGAAACTAGGTTCGTCCTGACTATCATCCACATAGGGAAGTCCAGATACTAATTTTAGAGCTCATTTCATGTATAAGACTGAAGTGCATGTTAGATCTTAAATTAACCCTATTCCTGCTATTTCTACCTTAATTGGCAGTACTTGAGTTCTGTATAGTGCAGTGTTGTGTACGAGGGAGGAATTTGTCAAGGTCTCGAACCTGGCTACCATCGATGTACTCTCCGTTAAGCTCTGGCTTGATAGGAAGGTGAGTACGTAGAGGAAGTTTAACGTAGAGGAAGTTTAATTTTAACATCACTATCTAGCTTGTCTAAATGACTCTTCTCTACATTTTAACTTTTTCTCCTAATGTGAACTGGGGAATTTTACGAGATTCCTATGAGCCAAACAAAACTGAGCATGTCCTTTGATTCTAGATTTTATTTCTACTATGCTTTAGATTTCAAATATGGTTCTAATACCTATTTTGCTAATTAGGCACTTTAATCTGGAAAGTTTTAATATAACAAGTCAGTCGATGGTACTTTTCCGGTCATGATTTGATGGAGCTGATTCTTTGTTGTGGACCACATAATCAGGTGAGCATTCCAAATGCAAGCAATGCTTGCTCAGGTTTTGATGATTCGTTCGGGTGGTCTTTCTTTGATTTGAATGTAATTCATGATGACCACAAAGATAGTACAGTAACAGTGGTACAAGCTGATTTTGTGAGTATCAATGCTCCTGCTTTTCTTCTGATTTTGTAATTATTAATGCAATTTACTTCATAAGTTCAACCGGACTTCTGTCTGATCCAATTTTCTTGTGCAGTATCATGCCAATGAGTTGTTAGTACTGACAGATAAGCAAATAGTTGCCAAGGTGACATCTTACCTGTCAAAGTGCATCAAGGACTTCGAGAATGCTACTGTGATAAATAAGGAGATTGGAAGATTTCCAAAATCCCTGACTCATTTCTTTCCAGGTATCAAGCTTCATTGCATGATCTATGGCATCTTTTTATTGGACCTTGATTGTTTAGGCTACCACATCGATATAATACCAATGCAACCAGAAGGCACTTTCCTATGGAACGCAAGGAAAGAATGATTTCATAAGATTGTCAATTAGTAATTGCATATCTTTATAGTTGAAATTTCAGTAGTGTCCAGTTGGGTAAATAAAAGATTTTGAACTGGTGTTCGAATTGGAGTGAAGTGTAGCTAGTTCTTCTATATCTTGTTTGAGAACTACTATATCTGTGTTGTTTCCTAATGAAATTTGTTTTTGAGTCAGCCTTCTTAGTCTTTATTGGCTCGGGGCTCCGGGGCTGCTCCATACATTATGTTGAATGACAGATTTTAACTTCTGTTCTCAACACCATTTTGTGACAATCATTGAAATGCAGTTTCTTTTTCTCTTGTTCCTCTCATAATAGGTTCATACAAGTACATGATACGCGGATCTACATCTTTCCCAAACTTGTTCATGGCTGGAGACTGGATTATAACCCGACATGGTTCATGGTCACAGGTTAGATTAAAACAAATTCGTTTATTGTTGACCACATGAGAACTTTGTTCATTAAGTTCATTAAACGTGGACAAACTTATATCAACAGGAGAAATCTTATGTCACGGGTCTTGAAGCTGCCAACCGTACAGTGGACTATCTTGAAGAAGGAAGCTTTGCTAAAATAATACCTGTTGAGGAGGATGAACCACACATTCAAGCACTTCGTAGCCTAAACAGAAGTTTTAATGACATCAAAGCCCAATTTCCGTTATCTAGTTATTTCCTCCAATGAACTTGGCTGTGTATTTTGCCTGAACAGAAAACATTGATTGTTCATTAATTTGGTTCTCATTCAGATATGGATCGGTTTATGCATTTATACTGTTATGACTTGGTGATAGAAGTGGTGCGTGAAATTACTGACTGATCATAGAGCATCCTCACCCAAGTAAGGCATCATGGCCGGATTCGTTTTCAGCTGCAAATAGTCGTCATCTTCTTTACGTAGGTAACAATAAGTTATGAATGCATAAACAGCAGCACCCCTAAAGATGTCCATTATAAGCAACAAAACCCAAATTCAGATCCACATGGGTTGTTAATAATGTGAATCTGAAGTGAAAGCAATGCTGCGGCCTTTCGTGAACACGTGCTACTACGACATTTTACAAACGCACGACCTGGTTGAAAGTGGCAGACTGGAGAATGACTCCGAGGTTGGGGAAGGTATTGTGATCTCTATCCCCAACTAGACTCAATGCTATATCCTTAAACTAATTACATAAATTGGATCGCAAGTACTTAATTCTAAAAACACAATTTTAAAGTCATCGCGCTTTTACATATATACACATAAATTTCATATTAAAGAAAACTCTTTAGTTAAGGAAGATTCTTCTTTCATCATCTTAGCTCTCAGTGTAAGTTTTGTAGCAGTACAAATCATTCAGGTGCAGTGCAATACTAAATCTCTGCGATATTTCCAATATATCCTCCGATCTCCTTTTTTCGACTAACCGATATATCTATGGGGGTAAATATCTTATCTTTTACCGTTTCGCAGATATCTCCGATATATTAGATATTTGCGATATATCCCTGATAAAGTGAAGAAATATCTGTAAAATTTGAGGTAAAAAAAAAAAAAAAAACTCGGTAATTCTCTAAATGAAAATCTGTGTGAAGAGAGATCTCGTAAAAGACAAATCTGACTATCTGAGTGAGGAGAAATCCCTTCAAGGTGAATCTAGATGAGTAGAAAATCCCCTCAAGGCGAATCTAGGTGAGGAAAAAAATCCCTTCAAGGCGAATCTTTACCCCGGAGAAATACCCACAAGGCGATTTTGGGTGAGAAGTAATTCTCTAAAAGTCTAAATGCAAATCTGTGTGAGGAGAGATTTGGTACTATGTAGTATATGACTATGTCTGTAACTCTGTAGTTGAATAATAGAAAGAAGATAAAGCCATAAAGGTTCAATTATTCAAATGAGGCCAAATGACATTGCAAAAGGAAGTCAAGGAACCATATATGGATGACATGATGAGAAGAGAGTGCAGAGTACGGAGTATTGAATTTTAGCTATGCATCTTGAAAAAGTGAGGAATAATGAAGCTACTGTGTAGTCTGTGAGTGTATAGTCTGTAGTTGAATAGTATAAAGAAGCTAAAAGTTCAAATGCTAAAGTAACTATCAAATGGAATAGGTGAATAGGTATATTGATCTACTTCATGCTGCAAGCGAGCCGCTTGATAATGGCATTGATCCACTTCATGATTGGATTATGCCTGCACACCTCGATGATGAAGCTGGAAGACCTCTTCCACAGTTGTAGAAACTGCAACTAATGCTGGAATCAACGTAAAGAGAGTCTTATCTGAAGAAGTTGTTAAAAACCCAGAAGATAATTCAGTAGTGATGATGCGTGGGGTGGTACAGCAACTCCAGATAGTTCTGATGATGGTGGAGTGGGTGGAAGCGGAACAGGTGGTGGAGGTGAAAGATATGAATATGGACAATCTTCTGTGGATGGAGGATTCCAATTTACCTGTGAAAGTAATTTTGATCATGCCACGTACCCAAGATGAAGACCACGGAGTGAGAACAGCGGGTCATGGTGCTCAAGAGAAGACCCGATATGGGAGGAGGACTAGAGGTGCAACTGATGATTAAAGTACCCCATATGATGTTTCTTCAATTGCCTTAAGTTTTGACTCTATCAGTTTAGGCACAGAGCGCAGTGAGATCTCAAATGAATCTCATGAAGGCAACAATCAATTTGGTTATGATGCTTATGGATATAATCAATATGGAGAAGTATATGATCAGTCATCCAGTTGGGTTCATCCTCATTATCTCCTTATAGGGGAAACAGTCGGCAGCTCTAAAGAGATCTATAACTATCATGTTCATCACTACAATTCGCACTATATGGGTCATATATCTTGGTCTGATTATTGCATTTTCGTAGACCAACAAGCGGCTTTTCAACCGCCTAGAGTCTCTTTTTGGATATAGATGAAGTTGACATTCATATGTATTTATATGTAGTTCTAAATTTCTAATAAATTGATTTTTTTCAAAAACGATATTTTCGTACCCTGTATCCCCGATATTTCTGATATCTCCCTTTTTCAAAGTACCAATAGATATGAAGATACCGATATTTAAAACCTTGACTATAAGCAGTAAGTAGTGTAGTAGATGAGAAAAGGCAGCATATATTTCAACGCCCTAAAAATTGATATAAAGCAGAATAATTAAATTTCCAATGCACTTTTTAAAAAAAAAATGTTGAAAGAAATCACTTTTCTATTTTGAAACATCTTAAAAGAGATAGCTACACAACCCTATAGCGAGCTAATGCAGTGGTCACTTTTTCCTAATAGGTAACTAGCATGATAAGAAATGTCATGAATGAATCAATCTATATAGATATAGGGGACAAAACCCGTGTATTTAGTTGCCGCAGAAAGAAGGGCGCCAACCAAGTTTTTTTGAAAGGTAAAAACAAATTACAACACAAACCCACGACAATAACCACAACGCAAAGAATCAAACAAGTAAGCTTGAGAAGCAGACAGTAGTAAGGAAGAAGAGATTAGATTAGAATCAACCAAGTTGGATCTGTTTTAATTTAATTTGATTTGATTTGATTTGATTTGATTAGCTACATAATATAATAATATATAAAAGAAGAGATTGTGGTGGTGACTTTGGAGATGGAAGTCGTGGTCCGTCTAAAAATATCTAAAGAAACTTAAATTAAGAAAGATTTTTTGAAGGAGACTCAAGTGGATCCTATGAAAAGTGGTAGAACCATCGGAGTGTGGTAGTCGGTAGCGGTGGTGCTGCCAATAGTGGTGGTGTATGGAAATTTTGTCGTATCTTTATTTTGCATTTGGACTTCAATTTCCACGTGTTTCTTCATTTTTTTCTCAATCTCTAATTCCGAACTCGAAATTAACGTTTTTCTCATATTGTCATGATTTCCTACAAAACATGAAATTAGATTAGTTAATACTAAATTTGACTTTAAGACAAGTTATTTTTCATTGTTTTAGAGCATATATATATATATATATATATATATATATATATATATATGTATATAATATGGTCCAACAAGTAGTCATATGAAAATAATACAATTTTGGAGAAATGATAACTAAGGTCATTTTAAAGTGTTATGTTAGATTAGGTTAAACAAAATAATTTATGTTAATCTAATTCATCTCTTAGCAACTTGACATTAAAAATAACAGAAATTACAATTTATGCCGAAGAGAATGAACCGAACCTTGAATACCCCATTCCTATCTTTCGTAATTGATGTGTCAATTTATTAGTGGTAGTAAATATACTACCCTAGACTTGCATACACTAGATTATATGCCTACTAATATATCGCAGATGCATTTCTATCTACCGAAAAGAAAACCTAGATGTAATATATTAAAGCAACTCCAACAGTTTCCCCATATTTTAATTTTTCTCTACTTTAGGGAAAAATGAGTCTCTTTTGCTCCAACAGATTCCCTATAACTATCTTTATTTTAGGGAAAATGAGGAAAGAGAAAACCAAATTCCCTATATTTACAGCAATCTCTAAAATTTTAAGGAAGAATATGGAGATTTTAGAGATTGCTGTAAAATAAGGAATCTGTTGGAGTTGGAGAAAAAAAAGATGCTAAAACTTTGACTTTTGCTTCTCTATTATACAGAAATGATAGGGAAGCTGTTGGAGTTGCTCTTAATATTACAATTGACTCGCTCTAAGAAAGTTGGAGCAGACAACCCTAGAAACAAAACACCGTATACTTCGATGCCTTGTCCGGCGGCGCGTCCTTGGGACGTCGTCGTCGGACGGGCGACCTGGTTATGTGAGTTTGCCGGTGAGGGACAGTGGGTATAGGGTCAGAGTAGAAGTGTGGGAACGTCTGGGTTGCGGTCAGAAAGGATAAGACAAGCGGGGGTGAGCCTTCTTGATCGTGTCCGATCTGAGCGACGGAGGATTCGAGCAAGGGCGGAGCGAAAAGGTTCTGGTGTTTAGTGGGGACTTGGCATCCAAGATTGGCGGGATATCCTTGTTGTCTTCCCTGTTTTGGGATTGAAAAAAACTGACGAAGGTCGTCATGATTGATCCTGTTTTGGATATGATTTCGGTTTCAAATCAGGATCCAAGGGTGTTAATGTCTGAGATTCAGCGGTAGCTGAACCTCGGTTAATGCTGGTTCTAGGGGCGAACCGCTACTTGTGATATTCTTTGCTGATTCCGCTATCTGTCAAATGAAATACAAAGGGCGTCAGAGGGAGACCGCGGTTGACGGTCTTTTCTTCACCGATGTCTAAGTTAGTCAATGTATTTATGTTGACAAAATAACAGTAGGTAAGTAGTAAATGCGTAATTAATGAGGAGAGAGGAGTTGACCTTTTATAGGTGGGGAAGAGACTGATCTCTTCCTTATTTTCGATGTGGGACTGATATGCTTCAATTCCCAGCTTCTGATGCTTCAGCGAGATGCTCTTGGCAGCGGTGATCTCGGGATGAGCTGAGGCTTGGGTGATAGCCTGTTTGGCTATGTTTCCATAGGTCATACCCTCGATGGTAGTTGGCACCGTTGGTGGTGGTATGAGCGTGGCTCATTATAGCTAATTATGTTTGGCAAATGCTTATGTAAGTACAAGTCCCCCAAGTCCCCAGTCAAGGAGGGCAATCTTGGTTGGGGAGTTGCCTAGCGGTTTGAAGCGTTACTTCTGCTAGTCTTGCGAAAGCATAATTAGCGTCAGTGCGTTGTCAACCATGGATTTGTTCTGAGCAAACGCTTTATACCCTTTCGGGTGGGCCCCTGCTAGGCCCCTCAGGGAGTCCTCCACTCCCCAGCTAAGATAGACCTCCGTTTGGCCGATATATTGTTTGTTAAGGGGAGCTGTGCTGAGCAGCGGGTGTTGGGTAGCGAGCCCAATCTTTGATACCAGAGTGATGGGGGTCAACGTGCCTGATCAGGGTCGTCGAAGACTGTGTTGACTTGTCCCCTTACTTGTCCCGGAGGAACATAGCTTGACTGCCCAAAAATTGATACGCTTAAAGTAAGCGCGCAATTTAACCCTGCAAAATGTAGTTGTCAGTATAGAATAAGTAGGGATCGTTCTAGCCGGGGATTGATGGTATACCTGTAATTGCAAAAATAAATAATTAATTAATAAAAAGTAAAAAGTATTATTTACAAAAAGAACATATACAAATAACGAAATAAAAGGGGGGGGTTTAAGAATTAGAGTTTTGAAAATTAAAATAAATAAAAGAAAGAAAATATAAAAACACATGTACAAGAATGAAACGTAAGAAACAAAGATCAAAACCAATTCCATAATCAAATTCGATTCAACCCCTATAATTGATAATCTAAGTCATGAAAAAGAAGTTGATCATGTGAAACGTTAGAAAGCAAACGATTTCCCATATTTTACTTTCCTTTACTAATTAACCTAAGTGAAAGCACCTAGATCAATCCTATTAAACATGCAATCATAGTCTAGAAAGCTAGCTAATCAAAACATGTTCAACACAAGAAGAATAGAGAAATGTTATCAACTCAAGTGCACAACCTAGTTATGAATAAGTTCACCTATTTGCAATCCTCTTCAATTGAACTCGACCTTTGTCCAAAGCCTTTACTACTTGTGATTTAGGTTCACAAAACTATTAGGTGAATCGTTTGCCTAAATCTAGCACTAATTACATGCAAATCCTATAAGTGTCGACCCAAATAAGATAAACATATAAAAGTTTTCTGTAAAGCAAATTCAATCGAACAAACTCACATAAGCAATTTAGAATCACAATCATAGAATTTGAAAACTTTATTTAAACATAGAAATTGGGCTTAAACTTTGCCCTAAACGTTATTGTTAACTAGAAACAAGTTCATACGAAATAAAACAAGGAAACCAAAAAGGTTACAAGGAAAAGGAACGAATTACACCGTGAGTGGAGATGGAGATGGAGAGCTTGATGGTTGGATCTTGAATCTTGGAAGCAAGCCTTCAAGGTGGATGATGGAGGATATGATCTTCACGGCTCCTTCTTCTTATTCCTCTCCTTGCTTGAAAACGCAGAACTTTGCAGCTAGAGAATGGAGAGAATTTTTCTGAATGAAGAGGTGTTGTAGTGTTGTTGTGTTGTGGGAGAAGTGGTGTAGAGAATGCTCCTATTTATAGGAGGATGACAACTTAGTCTCCAAGTATTCAAGATTGATCCACACAGCTTCAGCCAATCAAATAATGCCATGTTAGCTCTGCTTTGTCATCCAACCAATCAACAAGCTCCAAAATCAATCCCTAATATAGTGTTGCTGATTTTCCCAAGATTATTTATGATTTTTCTCTTAATTTTCGGCCAAATATCTAGGCATGAACCTAGACAATGTATCTGGATGCATTTTGGACCTTTCTTCCCTTAAATCTCTCCATGGCTTTATCCTTAACATCCTCCCCTTGATTTTCACATTAAAATTGCAGATTTTATTCTCTAATTTCAGCCGACATATCTTGAGGGAATTAAGGAACGAATCTGGACTTGTTTTGAGCCTTATCTTGTTGCACAATCCCATGAAACTCTCCCTTGATATTCTCAATGTAATCTCCTTGATCTATGCTTGATTTCCACATTATCTCCATCATTTCCCATGCAAAAATCAGATTTAATCTCCCATAATATCTTCAAGTCATGTGGTCTCCTAATGCCTTCAGGTTTCCTAGCCTCATCAGGATTCCTAGTCAGACCAGGAAAACTCCATTTCTTCATTTCAGCTCATTTCTGCATCCCTTCTGCCTTTAAGCTCATTTCTTCTCCATTTATTCGATGTACCTAGAAAATAGAAACTAAATTAAAAATGATTAAGTAAAAGAAATAACTAAGCAAAATATGAGGAAATAATTATTAAAACGTCCCATAAAAATGCTCCTATCAACTGCAATGCCACGTGGCGGTCGTTGCCATTATGAGGCGTTGCCTCGGGAGCCGCCGTTGGCGGGACTCCTTGCTTAGAGTGGTAAAGAGTGCCGCTAGAGCCAGGTGGCATAGCGGGGACCTTCCTTTGCAAGATGCTGAGTTCTGCTAACGGTGTTGCGCTTAGCGGAGACTGCCTCGCTTGTAAGATGAAAGGGAGAAGTTCCGCTAGTGGTGTTCTGTACTTACATAAGCATTTGCCAAGCATAATTAGCTATAATGAGCCACACTCATACCACTGCTAGCGGTGCCAACTACCATCGAGGGTATGACCTACGGAAACACAGCCAAACAGGCTATCACCCAAGCCCCGGCTCATCCCGAGATCACCGCTGACGCGCCGCGCTAAGAACATCTCGTTGAAGCATCAGAAGCTGGGAACTGAAGCATATCAGTCCCACATCGAAAACAAGGAAGAGATCAGTCTCTTCCCCACCTATAAAAGGTCTACTCCTCTCTCCCTTATTAATTACGCATTTACTATTTACCTACTATTATTCTGTCAACATAAATACATTGACTAACTTAGGCATCGGAGAAGAGAAGATCGCCAACCGCGGTCTCCCTTTGACGCCATTTGTATTTCATTTGACATATAGCGGAATCAGCAAAGAATATCACAAGTAGCGGTTCACCCCTCGAACCAGCGTTAACCGAGGTTCAGCTACCGGTGAATCTCAGACATTAACAAAGGGGATATTTACAAACTATTTTCAAGATTGCGGTCGAGCCAAGTGAAACAATTTTCAAGACTTCGGCCCAACCGGCCGATGCCATCATCAACGTTGTCAAGATCATGGTTAAGACTTTGCTAAGATACATCGGCCGCAGTGGTTTCAGGTGCGCTTGTAGGTACTGGTTCATACAATGGATTAAATCCTGATGGCCACGGAGTCTGTCCTGTACCAACTGTTGCAAAAGTGGCTCATACAATAGATTATAACCTGGAGAGAACCCCCAAGGGAACTATCCGGTACTGGCCGGCTGTAGCTGCTGGCACACGGACTGACTCATAAGGAGGGGTATACCCTGGTGGCAGGCCCCATGGATAAGCTACAGAATCATACGGTCGAGTACTAGCCGCAGTTGTAAAATCAACTCGGTTTGTTGTCCCTGAGGTCTGGACGATATGTGACTGCGGCTGCTGACTGAAAGATGGATGACTCGCTGTAGTGGAGGCTGACACTACTGTGGCAGTCGTAGCAACTGATGATGCAGGATGTGCCATGACTCCACTTGTAGAGATCCCACTTAACGTCAAAGCTGATGGTTGAACGGATGTCATTGGGAGACTTAACATGGGTACAATGGGATCTCTAGATGTAGCTGATCTGTTTGGACAAAAAGAAGAGGTGTGGCCTTGTTGCCTACACCTGTAACAACGATTCCCTCGAGACTTGGCGTAGGGATCTGATAACATTCACCGAGTGTTGTCCCACTGGGCGTACTAAAAGATGTTCGCTCAAAAATCGTCCCGGCCACGTGTCATTGGGCCGAGAGCTTCTTTGGCTTACACGTGTCCTTCTGGAGTGGTGACGTGTGCGCGTATGTGCCAACTCGCGGTTGGGAGGCCAAGCGAGGTTTTGTTCTAGATTGTAGATCTTGCGCCAATCTGACTTCCAATCAGTTGATTGTGGGCCGAGAAAGAATCAATCTCAGCTGCAGGGTTCTCTATGCCTTGAATGCAAGGACTTTAGCACGGATCAGCCTTTACCTAGCCGGAATGTTTGTGCTGTGCAACTCGGTGAGTGAACGTGAAAGTGCGAGTGACAATTGATAAATCTATGGGATGTAGATACTCACAAGTAGGCCTGGGCCCAGGTTGGGCCGGACCCGAAATTTGGTGAGACCGAGACCGAGCCCGAAGTATTTGGTTCGGGCCGGTTCGGGCTTTTTCAAGAAAGGAAACCGACAGAAACCGACCACATTCGGGTCGGTTCGGTCTTTCGGGCTTTTCGGGCCCAATGTGCAAAGTTTACAAAAATTCAGTCAGAGGCAAGGTTCGAACCCCCGACCCCTTGCACCAAATCCTTGCTCCCAACCACTGGAGCATGAGACGTTCTCTGAACATATTGTTCGATGTTTATATTTATTTGTCCTACGCGGTAGAAATAAAACAAAATAAAAGGCTCTGCCCTCTTTTTACTTTCTACTCTCTCTTTCTTTTCCGGTCTTCTACTCTTCTTCGACACTTTCTTCTTCTGCAGTCCTATACTTCTATTCATATATTCTTTTTTTTTTTCTTCCTTCCTCGTTCTTTCTTTTCTAGTCTTCTTTTACACTTCTTATTCTTCTTCTTCTTCTTCTTCTGCAGTTCTATTCATACATTCTTTTTTTTAATATTTTTTTTCTCCCTTCCTCCTCAATCCCCATTATGCAGTTCGTCGACGGCGGGTTGGATGGAGGGGAGAGTGAAGAGGGGCTCGGTTAGGAGGAGTGAGGATTGGGCAGGGTTGACTCGGAGGACTTGGGTGAAGACTGATGATAGGAGCATTTTAATGTGGTATTTTAATAGTTAATTCCTCACATTTTGCTTAGTTAATTCCTTAACGAATCGATTTTTAACTCAATTTCTATTTTCTTAGGTACATTGGAGTAAATGATGGTGAAATGAGCATTAGGTCCACACTTACCTATAAATGGTGGAGAAAAATGGAAATGTACTAAAATGTCAATTTTACACATTTTCCTACTCCGGCTAGGAGAAACCAAGCCAAGCAAGGAAGAAGGAGCGGCCGCCGGACCAAATGAACTTCAAATGAGCTGAAACTTTCCAGATCCATTCTAGACAGCCCAAGGATCATTTCTTATGAAGAGTGCAAGAACTTTTGTTGAGTGGAAGGCCTTCAAACAATCAGCCCAATTTTCTACAGAAGCAAAACTGGAAAACTGGACCTGTAAGAGGTCCAGCAGCATTTTCGGCCCAACCACATGGAATAAAAATCTGAAATTTTACCAGGGTGATCTACACTCATAATGGAACATTTTTTATGAAGAGGTCATAGTGAAATTGGGAATGCTTGTTGGAGAAATAATTGAAGGAATAAAGGGGCAGAAACTGATCTAAAAAACAGCTCAACATCACATGTTCATGTTTCCTACCCACATGAAGAAAGCTAGATGCTTTTCTCTTTTTCCTTGGATATATTTTTCTGCTCCAATAGATCATCATCACTTCCATACTTCTGCACATTCATGCCTTGCTTTCATTTCATCATTACTCCATCTTTTCCATATTTTACAAACCACTTTCATTATTTTTCTTCCATTTATCATTTCACTCTTCTTTTTCTTCCCTATATAAACACCTTCTCCTCTCACTCTAAACACAGATTCCTTCATCCATTCCATCTTCTTTGTCTCTCCATTTCCTTTCCATTTTCCCAAATATTCCTTCATCCATTCCATCTTCTTTGTCTCTCCATTTCCTTTCCATTTTTCTCTCCATTCTCTAGTTGCAAAATTCTGCGTTTTCAAGTAAGAAGAAGAAGAAGAAGAAGGAGCCGGGAATATCATATCATCCATCGTCCACCTTGAAGGCTTGCTTCCAAGATTCAAGATTTCAACGTTTCAAGCACTCCATCTCCATCTCCAACTCACGGTGTAATTCATTCTTTTTCCTTATTTAATTTCGTAGGAATTTGTTTCTAGTTAACAATAACATTAAGGGCAAAGTTTAAGCCCAATTTCTATGTTTGAATAAAAATTGTGATTTCTTTATGTTGATTTTTATGTTGCTTATGTGAGATTGCTTAATTGATTTTGGATTATGGAAAACTTTTATATGTATGTGTTATTTGATGGCCAACTTAGGATATATGCATGTAATTGGTGCTAGATTTAAGTAGTAAAGGCTTTGGACAAAAGTCGAAATCAATTAAGGAGGATTGCAAATAGATGGACTTTTTCATACTAGGTTGTGCACTTTGGTTGACATCCTTTCTTTGTTCTTCATGCATTGAATGTGTTCTTGATTAGCTAGTTTTCTAGGCTATGATTGCATGTTCAATAGGTTTAATTTAGGTGCTTTCACTTAGATTAAATATTCAAGGAAAGTAAAATATGGGAAATCATTTGCTTCGAATGTTTCACATGGTCAACTTATTTCTCATGACATAGATAATCAATTATAGGAATTGTAATTGGATTTCATTCATATGATTGTAGTTTTGATCTTTGTTTCTTGTGTTCCACCCTTGTATATGTGTTTTTACACTTTCTTTATTTCATTTAATTTTAATTCCAATTCTATAATCTCAAAACCCCCCTTTTTTATATTAACTTGTATATATTTTTATTCTTTATTTTATTTTTGTACATAATACTTTTTACTTTATTATTTTAATTCTTTATTTGTTTTTTTGACAATGACAGGTGTACCCTCAATCCCCGGAATAGAACGATCCCTATTTGCTTATACTACTAACGATGTTTTCAGGGTTAAATTATGCGCTTGCTTTGAGCGTATAAATTTTTGGCGCCGTTGCCGGGGATTGAAAAATCACTTGTTTTTGTTTATAATTGTTGTATATAAACTGTTTGATACTTAGTTTAAATTAACTAGGTTGTGTTTTTTATTGTTGAATACGAGTTTAATTGTGAGTTGTAAATTAAAGAAGGAATAGGTGAAGTCGTGTTTATTAATATTGGCCTAAACCCCTTATTGGTACCTAGTTCAGGTCCCTTAAGGTTGAGGGCGGCCTTTATTAACATTCATTGAACTGTCTAACACACTTAGGACCTTTTACATCCTAGTAAGAATATCCTATGTGAGATGGTGTCTAGGAAGGGGACAACGTTCATGACGGGTTTTTGAATCCAGAAGTGCTTACAAATGGGCCTAGCTCATGCCAAAATGGATTTTTCCTCTCGTGTTCACCCTCCCCTACCTGGCCATTTCAGTAAGGTTGCCCAACGGATGTAGGAGGGACTTTGTGTCTAGACGACTATACTTGGGCCGCACGTCCACTTGATTTACCGCTTGGAATTAGATTTGATATCAATAATGTTTATAACAAAAGAAATACTTGTACATACTCTTTACGTGTAAATTATTTTGTTGTTTCACACTTTATACTTGTAAAAATACTTTTTACGTTTTATACTCACTTGTGTACTTAACTTGTGTCTTATGTACAAAATACTTGTAAATTATACTTGTAGTTTGTAATTCATAGTTACTTGTTTATTTTTTTTGTATTTCTTTGTTAATATTAAGTTACTAACTTTATTTAATGTAGGTACCGTCTGGCTGCAAGACGTAAAATACAAGCGCTGCTTGGGAGGCAACCCAATTCAGAATATAATCAGATTTGCTTTCTCTTCCCCTTTTACTCCTCCATTTTCTTTTTGTTTTAGTAGTTATTTTCGTAAATTCCATCCCTATATGCTTACTTATTTCATTGCATGCTTTTAATTGATTACATTGAGGATAATGCAATATTTAAGTGTGGGGGAAGGGATTTATATTTTTGTCTTTCATTTTGAATCCTATAAATATTTTTGTCTTTCATTTTGTGTCCTATAAATATTTTTGAGTCCTATATTTTTTAATAATAATAAAAATAAAATAAAAATAAAATAAAAATAAAAATAAAAATAAAATAAAATGCATTCATTCAGTCTTATTAAATTCAGCTTTTTACAAAAAAAAAAAAAAATAATAATAAAAAAAAAAAAATTTAAAAAAAAAAAAAAAAAATGCATTCATTCAGTCTTATTAATTTCAGCTATTTACAAAAAAAAAAAAAAAAAATAATAATAATAATAATAATAATAATAATACTCTATACTAAGCCATGTCTGCATCTCTGTAGGAGTTGAGGCTGAGCTCAAGGGAAATGTGAGAGCCACCGCCATAACCGCTACCTCCCTCGGAAGTAGTCTTCATGATGCCCAAGATGTCCTCACCATGCATGGGGAACAATGGAAGAGTTTCAATCTCCTGGTGATCTCCTCCTCGTTGTTGCAGGGATGTTTGTCCTCCTGTTGTGCCAAAAGAGTTGTACTGGTATTAGTGTTGAAGTGTGAGGAAGAATATGAAACAAAATTTAAATCAAGAAATCCTTCATTACCAGTAGAATCGGTGGAACCAAAGTTGAGATTAATGGATCTACCATCATCAGTAGAACTAGTGGACCCAAAATTGATGTCAATGGATCCACCAGCTGGCCCAAAATTGATGTCGATGGATCCACCAGCACCAGTAGAACCAGTGGACCCAAAATTGAGATCAATGGATCCACCAGTACCAGGAGAACTAGTTCCCATGGGCACTTGAGCAGCCTGATTGCACCTCTTCATCTGCTTCTCTCGAGCCCTGACATTCTGGAACCAAAAATAAATGTTCTTGCCCTCAACATGTCCATACTGGTTCAGCTGGAGACAGATCTCGTGAATATGCTCTGTAGTTGGGCGCTTAACTCCCTTGTCGTAGTAAAGATCCTTGAGGATCCTTATTTGATCTGGAGTAGGAACCCACCTGGCACGGCTTCGCCAGAAATCTGTGTTGGCATTACTCCCGGCTGCTTGGTTGTTTCCTCCATCCTCGATTTGTTGCTGGGTTTGTAGCTCCATCAGTTGCAGAGTTCGTGGTTCCATGGTGATGGGTTGAGGGGATGTGAAGATCGAAGAGTAAAGTTGTCAAGTGTTTGAAGGAGTTGTTGTTAAAGGGATTAAGGATGATGATGGTGTGTTGGAGATCTGAAAGTTCAGAGGAAAGATGGGATTGAATCAATTAGATGGGAGAGAAGATCAGAAGAGAAGGATTGAATCGAAGAAGAAATATTTTGAGTTTTGAAAGAAGAGGAAAAGCTGAAGAGTTGGGAGAGAGGGGCTGGAACTCAGGAGAGATTTTCGTTCCTTTGGAGTGAACAGTTGCGCCCTCAGAATGCACCTATTTATAGAGCGAGGTGAGCAGATCTCCACCGTTGGATGGACGATTCCTGTGATTCATTCTACGCGTTGGATTAAAGTCGCCCTGAAACCCGGAAAAGTTGTTGGCGCGTGGAGAGCGTGTAAGGGGACCGAGGGAATCTCGAGGCGCTGTGGCGGACAGCTGTAGCCGAAAGCAGATTTGACTGTCGTAAATCACGGAAGGGATAAGCCGTGACACAAGTGGGCCGTACTTGGGCCTGTCTCGGATCAAGGCATCACTGTAGCTGTGGGTGGAGGCCTGATGGGCCGAGTTTCTGAAACAGTTTTGGATGAGTTGGGCCGGATTTCTGTAACAGTTTTGGATACGTTGGGCCGAGTTTCTGAAACAGTCTTGGATGTTTTGTGCCGAATTGTTGAAACAGTTGAAACAGTTGGTTTAAATAAAAGGATTGGTATGGATAATAACGTGAGCAGCCGTGCTCGAGTGGTTGAGTGTAAAGTTCGTGTACAAGAGGTCTGAGGTTCGAACCTTGCCTCTCGTTTATTTTTATTATGTTCGTTTATGACATAATAAGTATAAAATTTGTACACATTATATTAAGCACAGCTTGTGCTCCAGTGGTTGGGGACAAAGGTTTCGTGTAGCAGGTTAAGGTTTCGAACCTTGCCTCCCCCGTTTTTTTTTTTTTTATTTATGTCACTCCATCAGAACCCTCCTCCGAAGGCTGAAACCAGCAAGAAGGCTGCCACTCGCCCGCATACCGCTCCTCCAAAGGAGTAAATGGAGGTACAAGTCTAGGCTGAAAGACTTTAAACATTAAGCGCTGCATGGGAGGCAACCCATTTCAACCGTAGCTGTGGAGGAGCCATCAACGCAGATTTGCTCTCTTAAACTCTATCTCCTCTATTACTATTTTCTGATTGTATCTTTGTTATTTGCGTTTTTAGTTTTTGTTTTTAGGTTTTCTTGAGTTAATCATTCCATTCACATGATAATTGTTCATTGCATGCTCTAACTTGTTTAACATTGAGGACAATGTATGATTTAAGTGTGGGGGGAAGGATTAATGCTTGTAGTTAGTTTTTGTCATAAAAAGAAAACAAAACAAAAAAATCGAAAAATGTCAGAAATATAAAAAATTTCGTTGCTTTTGTTTTTGTTTTGAGTCTTAGGATGCCTTTCAACTGTCTGGGATGATTCTATATCTCTGAAATCATGACTAAAAGAGGATCACAACATTGAGATGATTTTAAACATGGTATTCTTTGGTTAATTGAGATATATGAAAAATGTGTGCCTTGTAGTGGATATGGATTGCATGACCTTGGTACAGAATATGAGCATGTTAAGATGAGTTGTGATTCATAAAGCCATGTGAGATAATTGAACCATGTCCCTTTTTCTTGGAGTGAAATGAAAAATATATTCTTAATTTCTTGGCGATGTTTTGATGATCTCATTATTCTTTCATCTTGATTGACTGCTTGCCATAGATTAAGTTTAATGGACTAGAGAATGCTAGAATTCGCTCTTGTGCTTGTTGAGACGTGATATCAATACATGGCCCTGATTCTGGAAGGGATAGAGGTTCTCTAGGAATTACCACCATTGCCAAATAAACTTGTGTCCCCATTTGTGCCCGTCGTGGGACCCCCCTAGATAAGCCCCTTTGAGCCTACATTAAGCCTTTTCGTTCATCACCCTTAAAATCCTTAACCATGAAGCTTAGTATAGTTACAACCCTACCCTTTGTTCTAAGGACTTAGTGGAGCTATCTTTTGAGACATACTACATGGGTTTGGTGCTAAGGATGAAGATTGAGAAGAGGTGAAAGTTCAAGTGTGGGGATAGACTTGTCCATAAAGAAATAGATATGTTGAAGCCGTGAAAAATGAAAAGAAAAGAGAAAAATTGTGTACGGCTAAAAAAGAAAAAGAAAGAAAAAAAATATATGTTTATGGACTTTCATCCCCCATACTTAGTGATTTTGGAGTTTGCTTTGAATTGAAGGCCCACTACAGAAAAATTTGGCCTTTGTCCATTTCACTAGAGTTCAAGGGAAGTTTATATTGAAGATTGGGCCCAACATGAAGACATTTGGCCCTCTTATATTACCTCTATGGAGAAGTGACGTTTTTGCAATGCCTTGGTGAAATATTTCGAGATCTCTACATTCATATGAGCTCTACTAGGTTTTTAGGACACTTTGATAATCCTTACCTTTCATTTCTTTAAACCTTGAGCCTTAGCCCCATTACAACCTTTGAGAGGACCTTCTTGATCCTTAAGATGGGACAGCCTTTGATGTGGAGATGAGTTACAAGAGTTGAACCTATGGCTTGGGTCCATTCGTGCAAGTAGTTGATATCCTTCATGAGATCTTTTGAAAAAAAAAAATTATATTCACAAAGTGCTTTTCGTTTCTTATATATGTGAGCTATTTGACTGCCTTAAAATATGTTCTCTCACATATAAATGAGTGATTATAAGCTTTTAAGCATTGCCTTGATCTGAGAGAAGAAAAAGTGGATATACCTTGTGAGGATATGAATCATACTTGTCTGAAGCATGCTAAGCTAAACCCCAATCACCATTATTACAACCAAGTCCTACTTGTGTATGTGTGGATCATATGTTTTAATTAACTCTCGAATGCTTAACATTGATTCTTGGTTGAGTGCTAATCTTGGTGTTGTGAAAGTAAGAGATTTCTGAGACAATATGTTAAAGGGCAATAGAGGTCTTTGTGATGTCAACATCTTGGTCTTTGTCTTTGAATTTACTCTTTTATGTGTGACGTTTTTTTTTTCTTTGTGTTTTGCTTTGTGTTTTACGTTTTTGGTTTCTTTGAGTCTTTGTGTTTTTGTTTCCATACTTAGTCATTTTTTTCGTTGGTTTCTTTGTTTTGTGTCATAGTCTTTTTGGTTTGTTAGTTTTTGATTTTGCTAAGGGACTAGCAAAAGCTAAGTGTGGGGGAATTTGATAGGAGCATTTTAATGTGGTATTTTAATAGTTAATTCCTCACATTTTGCTTAGTTAATTCCTTAACGAATCGATTTTTAACTCAATTTCTATTTTCTTAGGTACATTGGAGTAAATGATGGTGAAATGAGCATTAGGTCCACACTTACCTATAAATGGTGGAGAAAAATGGAAATGTACTAAAATGTCAATTTTACACATTTTCCTACTCCGGCTAGGAGAAACCAAGCCAAGCAAGGAAGAAGGAGCGGCCGCCGGACCAAATGAACTTCAAATGAGCTGAAACTTTCCAGATCCATTCTAGACAGCCCAAGGATCATTTCTTATGAAGAGTGCAAGAACTTTTGTTGAGTGGAAGGCCTTCAAACAATCAGCCCAATTTTCTACAGAAGCAAAACTGGAAAACTGGACCTGTAAGAGGTCCAGCAGCATTTTCGGCCCAACCACATGGAATAAAAATCTGAAATTTTACCAGGGTGATCTACACTCATAATGGAACATTTTTTATGAAGAGGTCATAGTGAAATTGGGAATGCTTGTTGGAGAAATAATTGAAGGAATAAAGGGGCAGAAACTGATCTAAAAAAACAGCTCAACATCACATGTTCATGTTTCCTACCCACATGAAGAAAGCTAGATGCTTTTCTCTTTTTCCTTGGATATATTTTTCTGCTCCAATAGATCATCATCACTTTCATACTTCTGCACATTCATGCCTTGCTTTCATTTCATCATTACTCCATCTTTTCCATATTTTACAAACCACTTTCATTATTTTTCTTCCATTTATCATTTCACTCTTCTTTTTCTTCCCTATATAAACACCTTCTCCTCTCACTCTAAACACAGATTCCTTCATCCATTCCATCTTCTTTGTCTCTCCATTTCCTTTCCATTTTCCCAAATATTCCTTCATCCATTCCATCTTCTTTGTCTCTCCATTTCCTTTCCATTTTTCTCTCCATTCTCTAGTTGCAAAATTCTGCGTTTTCAAGTAAGAAGAAGAAGAAGAAGAAGGAGCCGGGAATATCATATCATCCATCGTCCACCTTGAAGGCTTGCTTCCAAGATTCAAGATTTCAACGTTTCAAGCACTCCATCTCCATCTCCAACTCACGGTGTAATTCATTCTTTTTCCTTATTTAATTTCGTAGGAATTTGTTTCTAGTTAACAATAACATTAAGGGCAAAGTTTAAGCCCAATTTCTATGTTTGAATAAAAATTGTGATTTCTTTATGTTGATTTTTATGTTGCTTATGTGAGATTGCTTAATTGATTTTGGATTATGGAAAACTTTTATATGTATGTGTTATTTGATGGCCAACTTAGGATATATGCATGTAATTGGTGCTAGATTTAAGTAGTAAAGGCTTTGGACAAAAGTCGAAATCAATTAAGGAGGATTGCAAATAGATGGACTTTTTCATACTAGGTTGTGCACTTTGGTTGACATCCTTTCTTTGTTCTTCATGCATTGAATGTGTTCTTGATTAGCTAGTTTTCTAGGCTATGATTGCATGTTCAATAGGTTTAATTTAGGTGCTTTCACTTAGATTAAATATTCAAGGAAAGTAAAATATGGGAAATCATTTGCTTCGAATGTTTCACATGGTCAACTTATTTCTCATGACATAGATAATCAATTATAGGAATTGTAATTGGATTTCATTCATATGATTGTAGTTTTGATCTTTGTTTCTTGTGTTCCACCCTTGTATATGTGTTTTTACACTTTCTTTATTTCATTTAATTTTAATTCCAATTCTATAATCTCAAAACCCCCCTTTTTTATATTAACTTGTATATATTTTTATTCTTTATTTTATTTTTGTACATAATACTTTTTACTTTATTATTTTAATTCTTTATTTGTTTTTTTGACAATGACAGGTGTACCCTCAATCCCCGGAATAGAACGATCCCTATTTGCTTATACTACTAACGATGTTTTCAGGGTTAAATTATGCGCTTGCTTTGAGCGTATCAACTGAAGAGGTGCCCAGATCTCTAGATCTCACTATTCTGCTGCTGATTGGAGTCTATAACAGGTTTGGAGTTTCAGGCTTTCAACCAAAACTGCTAACAGGTTTGCCATTTGGGGTTGAATCGGTGATAATGGGGCTGGGTTTTCAGAAATTGGGGAAGAACAAGGGCTGAATGGATGAGATGTTTTTGAGAGAGACAGAGGCTGAGACCGTCAAAGGAGGAAAATCGGGCCTAATCGGGCTTTCGGTCTCTGCACATTTGAGACCGAGATCGAACCGAGAAAATATATTCGGGTCGGGCCTTAGACCGAACCGATATTTTCAAAGTCAAAACCGAACCGAATCGGGCTTTTTTCTGTTTTTTCGGGTCGGGTTTTCGGTTTTTCGGGTCTGGACGCCCACCCCTACTCACAAGTCACAGTAAAAATAAAATCAAAGTATAAAGTGTTACTATGATGCCTTGATTCTATACGGGTATGAACAAAGAAACGCATGAATGCTAGAAAACTTGTTTACTAGATCCAAAAGTTCTGGTGATGTCTCTTTTTGGTGATTTTCTTAATGAGTGCAGGAATGTAAATAATACAAAGTAAACAACAAGAAAGTAAAGATTGATAAGTGTTGCTGAAATGTTGAAATGTATTGAGATAAAATTTGAATAATCGCCTAGAGCGTTTGGTCGAGGACCTCTAACAATGAATCCTATGGTCCTTTTTATAGTGAAGCTAAACTACTTTGAATGAAGGAAAAGAAACAATCTCAGCCTTTACAGCTAAGACCGCATTGCTTACAAATAGAACAGTATTCATGTTTGTGATATTTTTGATGTTATCAATGATTGATTCTTTCATGAGCAATCAATCAGGCCTTGTAACTTATGATTGGCAGTAAAACCCCTTAATGTTTATCAAGTTAATTAAACCAAGCTTTGGTAACGTTTCTCCTGACAATCAAGCTCTTTAATGTTAGCCGCGGTCATTCATTACACCTTGTGGGTCTGTGGTCATTCATTAAGCCTTGTGAGTAATTTGATCTCAGTAACGGTTCTCCGAACACGTTATCTTCTATCATAAATTTGATAATCAACTTTGTAAATCTTTAATAATTAGCCGCGGTCATTCATTACGCCTTGTGGGTCGGGATCACCTATCTGCCACGTGAGCCTCGCCAAATATTGGTTCAAATAGAGCTTCCCTAGTCCCTTGAGCTTCGGCATAGATGCCGAGTGGTTAAGGGACTAAAATATTATTTCTAGAAAATTCTCTTAGCAAGGCACATGCTCTATGATAAACGTTGCTGACATCCTAATCGAAATTTCTTGTCGGCCCTACCCACCTGTGTGCCATTTGGGCCCTACCCACTTGTGTGCCATGTGGGCATTGCCAATTTTAGGTTCAAACAGAAGGTTGGAATTTTTTTTTTTTTTTTTGGTGATAAGAAGAGGTCGGACATTTTAGTGTGAGAATTTTGTAAGAATGGTGAGTTTCACAAGAGCAAAAATGCACTAGATTTTCCTTCAAATAGAGAGTAGAAGAACTGGTTAAATATATGCATGGAACTAATGAAAAACATTCCGAAGCTGCCCCAATCCGTATACTTGTTCCCACGTCCGCCAATCACTCAAACGGAACAAGCCTCATTACTCTACACCAATCCCCACCGTACAATCGCTGGAACTCCCAATCATTTGCCTCCACCTTATCTATCGTGGTAGAGCTCGGACAAAAAAGACCCTGGCTCCATCCAATGGGAATATTTACACAGCACAGAGGGTCCAGTACAGTGTTTGTTGTTTTCTACATGAATACTTATTATTACCACTTAACACCAAAAAAAAAAATATCCCCATTTAATAATTCCGTGTCATTTTTTTCGCTGTGTCCCTAATATTATTTTATTTATTTAATTTTCTGTAGTCCATCTTAATCTTATTAGATCTCACTCTTCTTCTTCATCATCCTCTTTGCTCGGTGTTGCTCTCTTCCTCGTCGCTCCGCTCCAGATCGAAACCAACACCAGGTACGCCTTTCAGATCGATACGTTATTCTCAGCCGCTTGATCGTAGTTTTCCGGTTCAATTTGATTGCCAATCCTCTGATCGGGCTCGGCTCCGATTGTCGATCCGAAATTTGGTTTCTTTTTTTCGTTGGAATCGATCAGCAATGCGATTTGTCTCGGTTTTGTTTTTTTTTTTTTTTTTTTTTTGAGATTTGGATTTGTGAGAATGAGAACTTGAGGCGTTTGATTGGTTCCTAAGAAAAGGGAGGTGTAGAAGAATAGGCGAGATCAAATGTAATGGATGTGAATTTGTGCTCGTTTGAGTCGGATGAAGTGTAATCCACACTTATTCTAGACTATTTAAGTGTTTAGACCAGTTGAATTTATGAAATTTTGGATAATTTGTTTGCCGAGTAGCCAGAGAGATGAGAGATGTGTTAATCGGAGTGAAAAGAATGCGAAAAAGTTTGAATGATGACTGTAATTTAAGTGATCTAAATCTTCACTCATTTGATTTTCACAATTTTGTTTGCTTCTTTTGGATGGCATCTTGTTAGTGTTTATTAATATTGTTGATTTTTTTTTTTTTTTTGAAGCTTGCAAATATGGCTGTTTCACAAAACAATCACGATTTGGAGGAGGGAACGCTAGAGGTCGGCATGGGTAAGTCTTGGAATAGTTTTACTTACTAGATTATACATAGACACACACAAGAGGTTGATCATATGGTGAGGATATGGACATGTGGGCATAATTGTTTCTCTTATATGTATGAAAAAAGTAAAGAAAAAAGAAGAGGCAATGACCGGTACGCGATTTTGGGTCATCCTTCTTAGTTGAGCTTCTATTGTTCAATGATGAACTCATTTAAGTTTTTTATTCGGCTAAGTAGTGCTAGTATATGCATGAAATTGTTATAGATCGGTCAATAAGTGGTGTCAAATTTGACCTCTGTTTACCTGCCTTGACATTGCAGAGTACAGAACTGTCTCTGGTGTGGCTGGACCTCTGGTTATCCTTGAAAAAGTTAAGGTAGGTGTATCATCTCTCTGGATTATTTGAAGCTTTCTCATTTAGAACATTCACCACCTTAAAACCCAATAGCTCATGCATTCTCTTTAAATGTGTCAGGGACCCAAGTTTCAGGAGATTGTTAATATTCGGTTGGGAGATGGAACAATTCGACGTGGCCAAGTCCTGGAGGTTGATGGAGAGAAAGCTATTGTTCAGGTGACTGCAGTCTATCATGTTGTATTAGTTTCTGGTTATTGTATTCCTTTATATACACTCTTAGAAATGTTCATAATTTTTGAGAACTTGTAGACTCATTGGGAGCTTTTAGTCATCTTGTGCTATGATTATCTTAATGTTGATTAGATTGTAGCATCAATGTTTACTATTTTTCTGTATAGGTTTTTGAAGGAACCTCTGGAATTGACAACAAGTATACCACAGTGCAGTTTACAGGAGAGGTATTCAATCTTTAGTTTCATATTCTGCCTTGGTTATATTGTCAAAACAGGAAAACCAAATATTTCTCATAAGATTTCAGAGAACAAGTTATGCATCTTGACTCTCCCCATTGCCATGCTATGCAGGTGTTGAAAACTCCAGTCTCTCTGGACATGCTTGGGCGGATTTTTAATGGTTCTGGGAAACCCATTGACAATGGCCCCCCAATTTTGCCTGAGGCTTACCTAGACATATCTGGTGAGCTATTGGATTACTTAGTTCGTTCAGTTCTAATTTGCTGTATATTAACATATCTGTCTATTTATTGTATGTTGTCTCCAGGTAGTTCTATCAATCCCAGTGAGAGAACATATCCTGAAGAGATGATACAGACAGGAATTTCTACAATTGATGTTATGAATTCCATTGCCAGAGGACAAAAGATCCCACTTTTCTCTGCTGCTGGTCTACCTCATAATGAGATTGCAGCTCAGATATGTCGCCAGGCTGGTCTGGTCAAGCGGTTGGAGAAATCTGACAATCTTCTTGACGCTGGGGTATACTTCTTTACTAATATTTGTTGGCCAGTAGAAATTACACATTGGAAATTCCTTCCTGGTTATATAACATGTAACTGAAAGCAATAGGACATTGTGCTATACCCACTATTTTCATGCCAGACGCCCATACAAATCAAGCTAAATTCCGTCATTTGATAAGTCAGTAAACTTACTTGGGATAGTGTAGTCACTGTTCAATCAAAAAAAATTTGTTGGACAGTGCAGAGTTTTTGTTTGTAAAATAGATAATAAATATTTTTATATTGGACGTTAAAACTTTTTTATTTCAAAGTTCATATTAACTGAAGGTGGGTCCTTAGGCAACTTCCTACATGGCTCTATGTTTAAGCCAGCTGGGACTGCTTTTGAGAAAAATACTAATTGTCAAACTTAAAGTCTGGGAAGTTCAAAGTAAGGCTAAAATCTGCAAACAAAGTGAAATGACTCATTATGAGTAGTGGTTAAGCTACCTCCGTTAAATTTCCGTTATTGCTTATTATTAGTCCATGCGTTCCTTTTGTCTTTGAAATTAATGCATTATATGCACATCAGATAGTACACAAAATTTTGTCGTATTTCTAGTATTCATGTGATTTGTCTGAACTAGATTGTAAAATTGTAGGATGTGGAAGACGACAACTTCGCCATTGTGTTTGCTGCTATGGGAGTAAATATGGAGACCGCACAGTTCTTCAAACGTGATTTTGAGGAAAATGGTTCAATGGAGAGGGTCACCCTTTTTCTTAATCTGGTATGACTGAAATGAACATATGAATGTTATATATCTGTTAATCGGGGTTATTCTACCAGTGTATCTCATATTTGTTTGAATGATTTTGTGCCTAAAATACCTTTGTTCCATATTTTTCTGCAGGCAAATGACCCTACAATTGAACGTATTATTACTCCTCGTATTGCTCTTACTACGGCAGAGTATTTGGCATATGAATGTGGGAAGCATGTCCTTGTCATACTGACAGATATGAGTTCTTATGCTGATGCTCTTCGTGAGGTAATGGGAAAAACTTTCAACATTGTACCTTAGCTCATTTCTGAAGATGATTAAATGCATGATTTTATGCATTACATGCCTCGTTTTTATCCTCTTTCTTCTGATTGCTCAAAGCCATCATAGTTCAATGCAGAAACTTTGGGGGACTTTGAAATGTTATATGACGTCTGAAACATTGCTTTGCCCTTTATCAAGTATTTTATGATTCTATGCACTACATATTGCATTGTTTTTAGGAAAATTCTGTAAACAAACTACTGAATGCTACTGCAGGTATCTGCTGCTCGAGAGGAAGTGCCCGGAAGGCGTGGATATCCCGGGTACATGTATACTGATCTGGCACAAATCTATGAGCGTGCTGGAAGAATTGAAGGGCGAAAAGGCTCCATCACACAAATTCCAATTTTAACTATGCCCAATGATGGTAATACACTGTTTTTAGACTATCAGACTTGCATATCATACATTTTTACTGTAGTGATCATACATTTCCTGATCCTTGATACTATTTGGCCAGATATTACACATCCCACCCCAGATCTTACGGGATATATCACTGAGGGACAGGTGTACATTGATAGGCAGCTATACAACAGACAGGTACCTATTAATTTTAGCATGCTTTAGGTTTCATTGCATCAATTAGTGTTCTGCTCTGATGATACGGTATATGACCTTTAGATCTTGCAATGGTTATATCATGTAAGTTACCAAAATGTAGTATGCCTTATCAATTTTTCCATGTGGCTACTTTCTGAAATGGCTGGGGTTTAGACTCAAGTATCAAAGTAACTTCCATTTGATAAACTTGTTGATCACTGTATCAGTGGATAATACATAAAAATCATCTCTCATTTAGCTTGATACAAAATAATAATTTAATAGTTAGCTTGACACCAAAACCAGTGTTTAGAAAGCTTGTATTTCTTTTTTTTAACAACTCATAAATAGGTTTAGAAAAGGTAAAAATCAGCTACCCGGAGATTACTGACCCAAAAGGAGAAAGCTATTCAGTGGTTATTCATGATTTGATACTTAACTATTTTTATTTATTTTTATTTGGAATATTAACTGTTTTTATTTTGATCGGTGCAGGTATACCCACCAATCAATGTCCTTCCATCACTTTCTCGTTTGATGAAGGTAAGGATACTTTTGATTTTTATTAAACTTTAATATGGGAGGTCATACCTTGCTACAAAATATGGGGTTTGCATTAATGAAAGTTGTCGTTTATGATTGCAGAGTGCTATTGGTGAAGGGATGACTCGCAAGGATCATTCTGATGTATCCAATCAGGTTTGTTTGGGCTTCTATGGTAGTATATTTTAGAATTTGTCTCGACTTAATGCCATTGCCATCTATTTTTACTCATGAATTGTTGCACTGTCAGTTGTATGCAAATTATGCAATTGGGAAGGATGTCCAAGCAATGAAAGCTGTGGTTGGAGAAGAAGCTCTTTCTTCTGAGGACTTGGTATCTTACCTTTCCCATGTTTCTATTAAGTTTTGTAAGGGGTAATCATCCTTTGGAAGAAAATTAATGAGATTATTTATTTATTTATGAACGCAGCTATACCTGGAGTTTTTGGACAAGTTTGAGAAGAAATTTGTGAGCCAAGGAGCTTATGATACTCGTAGTATCTTCCAGTCTCTTGATTTGGCATGGACATTGCTACGCATTTTCCCTCGTGAGCTTCTCCACCGTATACCTTTAAAGACCCTAGATCTGTTCTACAGCAGAGATGCAACAAATTGATGGAGTCCATATATCCTGTTCTTCAAAGTTCTTCAGCTTCAGTAGCTATCAATGAGCTCTGCTTTAGTTCATCGTTTTTTTCTGCCTAGATTGCATCTCTTCTATCCCCCCCCCCCCCCCCCCCCCCCGGCATATATAATAAAGGTTATGCTCCTTTCAGGGCCAGTTCAAATATTCTTTCGACAAGGACATTAGATCTTGTAGTTCTGTATTTTTGTTTCCCATTTTGTTAGCTTGTTGCCCCATGTTTGGTCATGCTTTTACTCTCTACTGAGTTTCAGGAACAGTCGGGCCATCTAGGATCTTAAGCCCTTGCAGTATATATTTGCTTGTTTTAAGACCTTATTTATTTTGTAATCTGGCATTTTTGGCCTCTTATTAATCTTATGTTCAGACAATTATCACCAACGATGTCTGTCTTGTGTTATTGGACAAGTAATCATGCTCAAGTTTACTGTTCAATTTATGTCTGGAATAAATGGAGTATGTTGATATACTTTGCACTGTTATGGTGATGGATAATACAACATTTGTGGTTTTCTCTACCATAAGTCAACTCATTTGTCACTGCTGCAGTCTTGATTTAAAGTATTGTGGAAGGTTTAGCCTAGTTATTCAGGAAATTCCTGAATGTTTTTGGTAGGTTTCGTTGCTTTGGCAACTCGGGAAATCATGAGCTACAATTTTTTTCATTTTTTTTCAGAAATAGTCACACAGTCACAAACTTGAGTAACAAAATTACAATGACAAATGTGGAAAGAAGAACCCAAGACTAATTTATTGCAAGACAAACTTGCACACAGGATGAAGGCAAAAATGGTAGGTGCCTGGAAACTTCGTCAGGGATAAGAAGAGAATCGCCAGATCACTGATTCATTTGGCAACTTCTGCAATTGTCATCAATCACATCATTCTGAGATAAGAATCTTTTAAAGTAGTACCTTTGTAACAGCATGAATCGACTATACATTATTATTATTATTTTTTTGTTCGGTGATAGTTTGGGGGCATCTCTAAGACTCCAACCGTGATAGTTATTTTCATAACTAAAAATAGCTAAACATGAAACATAAACTAGCTATTTTTTGAGTTATGCTCCTGCCAGATAAACTATATCTCAAGTAAAATTAATTTGAACCTTGAAAATTTGAGTTTTAGTTAAATTCTCTCTCCTATTGTTAAATATAGCTAAAAAATTTAACGGAAGTTTAATTGAACTTTGTTCAAGTATTCTGTTGGAGATGCCCTTTTACATACTAAAATCAGTACAAAAGAACAAGCAAGCTCATGACAATAAATCGAACTTGCAATGTTTCTCAATTCTCATACTAAATAAAAACAATAAAATGTTAAAAGAGTCTAATTTTCATTCTCTTTCTGCCATACAAGTTGAAACAGCGGCTAAAACTGTGTATTGAATCTCTTACTCGTTCTCTACTTTCCGTAGAAACTGAAACAGATCAAACAAATGTTATCCAGATCATTCTGCTTGCAGTTCTGAACTTAGTGATGTTGAAAAGGTTGCAGACAGGTTCCTTGTTAGTTATCTCTTGTCCCCGAAATTCAGAAGGCCAAAACCACGTGGTTCTACTTCTTCCTTTTATATACTGTACGAGGCACCTCTGGGATGTATGAGATAAAGAATAGGACTCAAAAGTTCATTACAATGACCAAATGAATTCAGTTGTAGCTCAGCCAGCTTTTGATGTTCTTGCTACAGGCGGCAGGATAACTGAATCAAGATTTGCAGGATAAGGAGTCCATAACCCTAAGCCTCCCCTACTCTCTACCAAACCGTTTTTTGCATTAGCTTGGTCCCAATCCTTACCCTTATCCTTAATGGTTCCGTTACCCTTAAGCTGACTCCAACTAGTTACCCACTCTATGCGAGAGGAATGCTCCCTTATGTGTGGATGCAAAATAAACAGTGAATAGTACTCACAGTTTGGAAACATAAAGAACCTAAACGATTCCCCTAACCTGTACAGAACATAACCAAAACTCAGTTGGTCCCTTGGTGTAAAGAGGTCGACCTCATTGAACCACAAGCAGCTAAACAAGTTACTCATTGCAGTATGCTCCCGTATGATAATAGCTCCCTCTGGCACATCTGCATTTAATAACTTTCCATCAATACTATAAAATAAAAGAGTATCACATGCATCAGCATAACTTTTTTTTTCTTTTTTTTCCATGCATCTGTAATGTTTGGTGTTATCAAATCAATAAACATGCAAAACCAACAACAATTTACATGACTCAAATATACTGTCTGCCTTCTTACCACTAATAGTTTTCTTCTGCGGACTCCATGGCTCCATGCCCTCATATCGGTAAATCTTCATGTGAAGATCAATAAGAGGTCGAGCATATCGTTTCCTCCGCTTGTTTGCATCTGCCTCCTCATATATACTGTGATGATGTTTGTGCTGAGAAATGGCAAATGTATTCTTCTCACGCCATAAATATCTGCAAACCAAATTTAGTTCCCTCGATCAAAGCTCTAGATGTGTGTGCATGCACGCACATGTATATGCACAAGTATAAAATGAAGTCAAACTGATACCTTTCCAGAATAAGCAATGGATCAACTATGAGCTCCATTTTACCATCAATCCAAATGCTGTACTGCGCCTTAGGGAATAAACGGTGGGTCAAGATCTTGGGGACCTTCCCATTCCTTCTTGGTTCATCATAAGGTGGATGCTTCAGTAAAACCAAACGCCAAATGCCAACCCATTTCCCCCCATTATTATCCTCTCTGACAGTAACATTTTTACTTATAAATTCAAGAGACGTCTCATCCACCACCATGAAAAAACAGAAGAGCTTTTTAGAACGGGGGCTCAAATTTGAAGGTTGATGGGGTACATCATAACCATCAAAAATGCCCGATGCAACCACAAACCTACATTTCTCAGCATATTCAATGTCTGCAGGAATCATGTCACCACCACCATTTCGAATGAAACCACAGTGCACCTGAAGTATATAAACATTAACCATAGGAAAGGAAAAAGAATACGTTAAGTTTACAATTCTCACAGCACCCACATCACTATGTTCCAAAGTACTGTTTACAAAATATGAGTATACTATGCAATTTAAAAATGAGTACATCTTTTGATCTTTTATTTTTAAGTTAAGTGTGATTAGACTTTTACTTCTAACATCAAAACAAACAATTTAAGCACATGCTCCAAGCTAAAACAATTTAAGCACATGCTCCAGGCTAAAACAACTGCAAAATCTTTCACTTTACCTTCATGGTTGGTTTTAGTCTAAAACTCTCTTCTCTTTGTGACCAGCTTTCATGTCCTCCAAATAGTGGGGATGACTGAGTTTTGTCAGATACCGCCTCATCCTCCATAACATAGGTTAGCTTTTTGACGATTTCATCGGGAGTTCTCCCCTCTGGTATAACTATCTTATCAGGATCATTGGCAACGGGAATTGGACATCCTATTTCATATGAACATAGCATATCATGTTAGAAAGAACTAATTTATAATTCAATGGAAGAAATATTTATGTGAACTTACGGTGTTGCAGTTGTGGTTTTGCTACAAATCCCATATTGCGTAACATGTCCAATACCGTGCTATTTTTGTTGCACATAGCTGCAAGTCAAGCAAGAAACTGTGCTATTATCTTAAACAACCGAGAGAAAAAAGATATCTGAAAGTTTAATAACAGGACATTTTCACCCACCGTAACACTGACAACATAACAGAATTGCATTCTTAGCAACTTTTAGCAAAAAAGGTCACCTGTTGCAAGTTATACATCAAATTATTGACACAATTCCTTTCCTAACTATTGGGCCCTTGGAGGGAGTTAGCTGATATAGACAACCATGTTTCCCCAGACCAGATGAAAATAAGAGAAACAAATCTTTTTGATGTTCAAGGCCTTCACTTAGTTCCCTATTGAATATTGAAATATGTGATCCTGATCGTTTTATTAAGTTGTAACTGAAAAAAAGTCATGATAAATACCCCCGATATTTTTATTAGTTATGTATGAAAGCAAAGGGCATAACTCTTCATTTTGGGGAGCAAAGGTACACAATCAACCAAGTCTTATTCAAGTATAGGCTTTGGATATGAACCAACAACAACAACGAAAACAGAACGTAATGAGTTAAACAAGGACTAAAAGAGCTTCAATGCATAAATACCTGATAAGAATGAGATAGAAGAGTGGCAGGACCAAACATGGAACAAAGTTGCGAGGAGAATTAGTACCACCCACAAGATGACACCAACAAGAAGCAATCGAATAACGCCCTTCTTGCAAACAATCTTCATGGCAGAATCTGGGGTAACCTTCCCTGGAAAAACTCCACCTTCAACATCTGTACCATCAGCGCCACCACATAACTCGCTCAAATTTCTAGTGCCAAACTAAAAACATTTACCGTATTCAAATACAAAACTAATGCTACACCTGTTTCCCACAAAAGAACAATAAGAGATCCACATGCTATTCCCATTCATTACTACAACTACTTCGGAACAAGAAAACGGTAGGCTTTGCTTACCTTTACTAAGCATGCTTAGACCACTCCTTTCGCCTCTTCGGTGCGTGCGAAAAGACACAGACCGTGGACTACTATTCTCCATGATCAACCGCTATCACCTTCTCATCACTGCAGCACAATGCATTCATTCAATAATTACAAAATCCACAATAACAAGAAACACAAATCGATAAACTCCATTCCCATTTCTACTAACATTGCATCACAATCCACCATTACACAAAAGTACAATGCATTCATTTCAAAAATACAAAAATAACAAGCTCAAAATCTACAATAATACAGAAATTCCATACATTACATTGATTCCAATCCAATTCCAGATCTAGGTTACTCATCAAACTGGGCACATTATTTGACATTTCCTCTTCGGAAACTGAATGGCATAAAACAAGAAAATAGGGTTTGTGCAAAAGTGACTTACAGATTTGAGATTGGGGATTCTCTAAAGCTTGGAAATCAAAATTTGTGAAGAAGAAACGAAACGTTTCGCCGGTTTCGGACTGAGAGCTTCCAAAACGACACCGTTCTGATCCTTCTAGTTTTCACAAAAGCTGGGTTTTGCTTCTGAATCGAACCCAGGAGAAATCTAAGGAAGAAGAAGAAAAACCAGGACAAGGGTTCCGCTGCGGAAGCGTTAGAATACGGAACAGGTGCGGAGTGGGATTCTCAACTGTTGGATCAAGGGAACGGATGATATTGAATTTTTAGTGTACCGACCCGTTTTTAACCGCTTCGACCCGCCTTTGAGACATTTTAGCCCGCTAAAAAACCCCAATTCGATGCCCTAAATTAGACGAAGCGGTTAGGCTTCGACTACCGCCAATTTGATTCGAGCTGCAGTAAATTCGTGGTTTGGTGTAGTTGGGCTGCATCTTCAAGCTTATTCAGGTTAGATTTGCTCAATCCAAGACTCTGCGAAATTTTTTTTTTTTTGGGGGTTTTGAAAGGTTTTGGGTTTGGGTTTTGCTTCCAGATTGGTCTTGCAATAATTGTTTAGAATTGGAGGTAAAATTTCAATGATTGTGGGGTGAATTTTGGACTCTTCATGGTAGAGATGTAGATATTCTTAGCTTTTGACGTGATAGTTTATCTATGCTGCATTTGTTGGATTAGGTGAGATGAGATTGATTATGTCATATGCAAATTTTCTTTGATCGGAACTGATATTATGTAAAAGCAAGGGAAATTTTTTTTTGTCTTTGTTTAATTTACCAAGTTCCAATGTCAACCAGCTGCTGGTTATGTGTGCAGTGATTGTTTATACGGTGTTGGTTATCGGCACAGTTTGTTATTTTGACTAAGATATACAGTAAAAATCGGCATTGGAGTCTTGTACTGGTTTATATGGTTTGTAAATTTTGATTTCGTAACTCTGGATAGATAGGTTTTTTGTGCACGTTTTCCTTTGTAGTAATTTTCTATGAGTGTTGGACAGATTTACTGATTCTAAGTTTTGTGTTTTTGACAGAACCTGTCAATTTTCAGCATAAGAAATGGATATGAATGAAGATCATTATGAGGTTCTTGGTTTACCATCTGGAGAGGAAGGCGCTAAGCTTACAGAGAAAGAGATTACAAAGGCATACAGAGCAAAGGCTTTGGTGTTGCACCCTGACAAGAGGCCAGATGATCCTGATGCCAGTGTCAATTTCCAAAGGCTCAAATCATCGTATGAGATACTCAAGGACGAAAAAGCCAGGAAATTGTTTGATGAGTTACTCAAAGTTAAGAGACAGCAGAAACGCCGCCATTTAGAACGTGATGCCAAGCGACAAAGGATGGTCTCTGATCTTGAAGCAAGAGAACGAGCTGCCTTTGCTCCAGACCCAGCTGCCAAAGATAGAGAAGAAGAGGAGAGAATTTCTAGGAAACTTGCTGAAGAGGTTGCGAGAATACGTGCAATGCATGCAAATAAGGGGGCGCCTACTGCTTCAGTTCCAAAAAAAGATAATGGGAGAGTTGGGAAGGAGAGTGTGGGTGGTGCTGAGCAAGGGGTGGATAAGGAAAGGGTGCTTAAAGTTACATGGGAAAAGGTTGGTGAAGATTATACAGCAGAGAGGTTGAGAAACTTGTTCTCCGCGTTTGGTGAGGTTGAAGATGTTCTTATCAAGTCTAAGAAGAAAGGTTCAGCCCTGGTTGTAATGGCAACTAAAGATGCAGCTGTAAGTATGGCATAAACTTTTTTTTCATGCTTCGCAATTTGGACATCTATTTTCTGAACACTGTAGTAACATGTTGTTGGTGTTACTATTTGTAGGTTGCTTCAACAAGAACTATGACCGGTGACCTTTCTAATCCATTGCTGGTTAAACCTCTTCAACCAGTTGCTGCGCCATTGGCTCCAGCAGCTCAGAAATCTGATGCACCTGATCGTCTTAATAATTTGGTTGGCACTGGGTATCAATCTTTTGAGGATGCCGTTTTGAAGAAACTCGCACAGGTTTGACTTTAATTTAACTAGTCTTTATTCCACTTCATCTATAGATTGCAATTAGTGATGAGACTTAATGAATTTAAGTAAATTTACTTGTTTTTGTGTGATTAACTCTTTGTTTTAGAAACCCAAGTTAGATGTTTCTGTTATACTATTTTGGATATGTCTTCTTAAAGCAGATAAATATCACCAATCGGATTTACAAGATATTATGCTTGCAAGTGGTAGTTGTGTCAACCATTTTCCCCAGTTTTAATTTAAAAGGAGAAAGTTACTTGAAATTTTGCACTGGCCACAATGAATAGGAAACTACTTTTTATCTTATTGCCCAATTTCTATTAGATCAGTTCTAATCTTTTGTTTGTTTTTTTGTGTACTGTAGGCTGCGCAGAAGCAAAAGTAATATTCAGAACTTAAGAAGCATGAAAGGATGGTTGATCTCAAAAGCAAGTTTATGATCTCGATGGTTTTAGTGTATAGGTAAGCAAGAGCCATACCTCTTGTTATATCTCATTTTTGGCATCTCCATTTCCATGCCAGTTTGTACCTTTGTCACTTTACTTTCTGAACAGTAAGGAATGCTTTCCAAATGCCTTTTGAAAGTGCATGCTTATGTACCGATATGCTTTTGCCAAAGGTGTGATCCACAGACCACATGGCAAGAGAACTCTATACACTGTACCCATGTGATGTGATTGGAGCCAGAGCTGTTTCTTTTGTTTTTGTTTTCTGGGTAAAGGAAGCATAGGTGTCCTTGAAGGGTTTTAGACTTAATTTTAACTATCCGAATCTACTGTTTTGTGAAAATGTATCAGTAGAGAATCTTATATCCCCGGCTATATCTGTTTGTTGTTGGATATGCAGGGAACTGGTGTGGAGTTTCTCTCTCCAACTATCCCATGAATCCATGATAATGCAAAGGAAGAACTCTTGGTGTTAACGGTGTTGAATAGTATTAGATACTAATCATCAGGTCCAGCATTGGTGGCTGTGCTATACATTTTACATTTCATATTTACAGAAGAATTTCTATTGGCCATAACCAATTGTTCCATGGGAGGTGACATTTAGAGCCCCTTGCATATTATCATTTTAGGCTTGTAATTTGTATCAAATAACAAATTACTGGAGTTTTCTTCCTTTATTCCACTGTTAATCCTCTGTTTTGGCATTCTTGTCCATTAGTATGACTATTATTCTCTATGACTGTGTTTCATGGCCCCATTGCCAGCTAAACCAGTAAAGATCTGTTGAAGAACTGAACTCATCTATACTTGGTACCTATGATTATGGAATCAAATCCTCTCCGTTTCACAACCTGACAGAATGGGTTGGTTGAAAACTGTTCTCTGTTCCTGGAAGCTTACTTGAATGGAGGGTTACTTTCTTAATCACTCACTAGTAAAGAAATTATGTAATGTATTTCTGATACACTGTACCGGAGGTTTTAGTCACACATCTAAATCTATTGTCATATTTTCACACGGTGTTATCTTTCCTTTCTAACCACCCACTTCCGTCGGACCAGCTGCCAGCGGGACTGTACTTCACCACCGCACTCCCTATGTTCGACGGTAGTCATATGCGCACCGGAAGTCTTCAGAATAAAATTTCACAAAGCCACACCTAATATGGCAAAAGTGGTAATGAGAACAATATCGATGCAATGTTGAATAGCCGTGGATAGAAATCACCACCTTCTCTCATTTACAAATGAAAGACTTATCCTATTAGTTATGCCGATGCCGTTCGCTCTCTCTTATTTCTCAGCGAGACACAGTATCATTTTAATCGTGTGTTCACTATCACAGTTGTTGGATTTGTTAATTACACTAATTTAAATTTGATACCAAAGTAACCATGAAAACACTTGGTAAAAGGTAGACAAAAATATACTTCAACACTTTTATCATGCATTTGTTCTCAAAATTAAGGAAAAGAAACTCATGTTTGAGTGTGGTAAATAATGTAATTTGCGCCGGTTAATCTTTTGATTAACAATAATGATTTGACAAAAATGAAGATAATCTTTTCTCTAATATATTTAAACAGAGATCGTCCTCTTTGCCTCTTCTCCGGTCCCCAAAACCCTTGAAAAGCTGTCCTAATTCGTCCTCTCTCTCTCTCTCTCTCTCTCTCTAAACCCCAAGCGGGCGCTGCCGCAGCACCACCACACCTCTCTTTCTATCTCAGTCCGTATGGCGGCGGCCGCGAGTGCCCCGTGGCAGCCACAGAAGGAGGGCCTCACGGCGATCTGTGGGTTGCTGGAGCAGCAGATTTCGCCGACTTCCTCCGCTGACAAGTCTCAGATTTGGCACCAACTCCAAGCCTACTCTCAGAACCCCGAGTTCCATAATTACCTTGTTTTCATTCTCACACGCGCCGAGGTACTCCTCTCTCTATTCCACTAGTAGGGTTCTTCCCCTTTTCAATTCCACTTCGCTCTCTCGATTGATTGATCATGTGTTTTACTGTGATAATTCGTCTTCCGTCCAAGTTGCGGTTGCTGATGAACTAGGATTATTTGCTTAGGAATTCCAATTTGCTTCAGTAGGGTTTTCACTGTCCGATTAGTGTTGACTGGATAATAGGTGTCGATGTGTTTGGTGAGAAATTCGTATTTGCTTTTAGTGTTAATTGGTTTACGGTTGATGATGAAGAAGTAGGATTATATATTTTTGCTTTCTGCTCTCTTGAATTTTGAGAATATTGGCTTGTTTTCGTCGAAACTGTACTGTTGGATTAAACATGGCATGAGCAGTTTTGAGTTTGGCTGTGCTGATGAAACATCAACTCTTGGTGTGGATGGATTTATTGGACAGGGTACATCAGTGGAGATTCGACAAGCGGCGGGGTTACTTTTGAAAAACAACCTTAGAAATGCATATAACTCCATGGATCCTGCATACCAGCAGTATATCAAGTCGGAATTACTGCCTTGCTTGGGATCACCAGATAGGCACATCAGGTCTACAGTAGGCACCATTATAAGTGTTGTTGTTCAACTCGGAGGAGTTATGGGATGGCCGGAATTACTGCAAGCTCTTGTAACTTGTTTGGACAGTAATGACGTAAATCACATGGAAGGTGCTATGGATGCATTATCCAAGGTAAACACCATTTTCTAGAGTTAGCTGATTACTTCTCTTTCCAGTGTGTGTGCATATGTGGCTGAAAGCTCCTTTTGCTGTTGGAATGCATTTGTTATTCCTTTTGCTTTGTTGTGCTGTGTTCTATTCTAGCTTCTAAGTTGATTATTGTCTAGAACTGTGAGTGAAAATGATGTCACGTTTTGGTCAGGACCTTTGTAATAAAATATATGTTATAATGCATCCTTTTTCTTTATTGGGTCAAAAAAGGTCTGGTACTTGAAACAACAGAACTGATTTTAATTATCTATTTGGTCTATCTGACCAGAAGTGCTATCAACTGAAACAAGGTCACAACTTTTAGCACAATTCTATCAACTTTCTGTCTTCTTATTTTCTTATGAAATACTGCTATTATCTTAAAGCTAACCCATTTGCCATCCTACTTCCTAAATGACCCTACTATTAATCCTACAGAGAGTTGTGTATCTGTGGTATGCAAAGATAGCCTTTCTGATGGTCGATGGTAAAAAAAAAAAAAAAGCGTGCATATGTACAACCATTCTTTTTCTCAGCCCTTTGCGAAATCAAATTTCCTGAAAAGGTGTTAATTTAGGCCTTAAATTTTTTTTTGGCATAACTGTGTTATAGAATCTACAGAAGGCCAAAAAGTATGGATAGGTGGTCATAAATCTACAGAGGGCAAATAAGTATGGATAGGTGGTCTTCTAGAACTAATTGGACTATCATGGAGAGGTTTTGATTGTATTCGGAACTAAATCATGCACAATGAACCTTGGCCGCCTCAGTACTCAAGGGGTCTTCAAACAGAAACTTGCTGTTACTAATAGATTGCTAGATATAGAAAATTTTAGAGATGATTTAGTTATTTCATGTTTTGCACAAGCTACATATCATAGCTTCAATATTATAATCAAAGACCTCAGCCAAAAGGAAAAATGATAATTAAAGACCTCAGCCAAAAGGCAAGTACAGATGTTCTAACTGTAGCCCTTGGTACTCATGGTACTCATCAGAAGCGTATAATTCTTTTGACACATAAATTTAATGACGCAACACAGGTTTGTGAGGATATACCTCAGGTGCTTGATTCAGATGTACCCGGGTTGCCTGAACGCCCCATCAACATATTCCTTCCTAGAATGCTTAAGGTAAACTAACTGTTCTTTTCGAACATATTGGTTGTATATGTTAGTGGCTTTTATGTTGATTTTTTTTCCTTAATAACTGAACTCTGAACTTTTACTGATGGTACCTTTTTCTCTTTGTCATGTTTCCCTTTATACAGCTTTTCCAGTCACCACATTCATCCCTCAGAAAGCTTTCCCTGGGTTCTGTAAATCAATACATTATGTTGATGCCAGCGGTAAGCATTTTTGATAATCCTGTTGATGGAGTACGATTGGGCCTTATGCTGATGCTAGGGGTTAGTAAGAATTATTGTGTGCTTTTTGATTGTAGGCTTTATATGCGTGTATGGATCAATATCTTCAGGGGTTGTTTGTCCTTGCTAATGACCCTTCTTCAGAAGTGAGGAAATTGGTGAGTACTTTATCATTGTTTTCTCTAATCTAGATTAAATGAAGCGAAAGGTAACAAGATTCGCATCTTTAATGCTTCATTTTCTTCCTAGAGTATTGCTCTTTTTCCATTTTTTTTTTCCTTTGATTGGAAGGCTGCTGTAGTCTAGTTTCTTTGTTTGTGGCTCTGTTCTAGATTATTTTCTGCAGTTTCCTCACCTGTTGTTTTCAGGTGCTTTTTTCGTGCGTGGTTTTGTTGTCCGTGGCGCCTTATACTTCCTCATTTATTTTTCTCCATCAATTTATGTTTATCCTAAAAAAATTTGGATATTCAAATTTTAACTATAAGATTTCCTCCAAATGTACTTCCATCTATGATTTCTGTTGCATGCTATTTCAGTAATGGAATTTCATTGCTTCAAAAAAAGAAAAGAAAAAAAGAAGAAGAGTTCATTGTTGTAGCAGATTATTTTCTGAACACCTCATCAGCTTGAATAGTAATTTATATTTAGAACTGAATGAGGTTCATCTCTGCTTGTTGCTTTAATTTTTACATGGTAGAGGCAGTGAATAGATCTGCAGATGCCTTTTATTTTCTTTCAAAGAAAGATTTCAAAAGGATAGTTATAGAAAAGTTGTACAAGATATCAATCATTGTCGGTCTTGCAGTCGTGAGGAAAGCTCATATATGCTGGACCTAAACTGTTAGGTTCATATCTCATGATTTTGTTTTCATTAGTTTTTGTACATCTCTTTGTTGAACAGGTATGTGCAGCATTTGTGCAGCTGATTGAAGTTCGTCCGGGGTTCTTGGAGGTGACATCCCGTGCCTTTACACTCGTGTATTTCTCAATGTGTTTTTAATTCAAGTGTCAATGCATGCTACCTATTTGTGGTATCAACATGTTTTCGGGAGAATCATATTCCCATCTGCCATCTTATTTGTCTACATATCTGTTTGACAAATATGTATGATGTTTTTTTGAAATATTTTCATCTTGCTGTTCTCAATCTTCATTCGGATCCCTTGTCACAAATTTTGAAGTTGACTTTACCATTTACTGCAGCCACAGTTGAGGAACTTAATTGAATACATGTTGCAAGTCAACAAGGACACTGATGAAGAAGTTGCCCTTGAAGCCTGTGAATTCTGGTATTTTTAGTAAACTGCTCGTCTTAATTTAATGTCTCACCAATAGCTTATGCTTAATTAGGTAGATTTTGAATTTTGGGTGAATGAGTAACAGTTCAATGGCTGGGTTAAATACAAGCCCGTGCCACCAAACACCATTAGTTATGGTTCATTTTATATACTATATTGGTTTTAGGTGTTGTAATTTTCATTTTCTCAAGGCATGATGTGAAAAGTTTTTATTTCTTTTGGGAGTCAAATACTTAAATCTCCTTCAAGTGTGGAAATTTTTATATTAGTGTGCATAAAAAGATCATCATATGGCTAACTTTTATATAAAATCTGTTGCTCACACCTATCAAAGTTCTTTTCTTATTTCTCACTTCCCATATCTGGAGATATGATTTCTTGATTCCATTGCAACTGAACTGTGTTTTGTTTATTATTCTCATCTGATATTCTGTATTTTGACAAAGGTCTGCATATTGTGAGGCTGAGTTACCACCTGAGATCTTAAGAGAGTTTTTACCCCGTCTAATTCCGGTAGAGCTAATCGTTTGGTGTATTTTCTTCTTTTCTTTTCTGTGACCATTGTTTTACTGCGGGGTCCTTGGAATGTGTTTTGGTAACAGCTTTTACCACTTCTGTAGATTTTGCTGTCAAACATGGCTTACGCTGAGGATGATGAGTCCCTTGTTGATGCTGAGGTTATCTTTACTCGGTCAATTTGTGTTTTCGGGGATTATGAATTGACGTTTGTTGTAGTTGATTACTTATTTTGGCATCATTTCATTGTTGCAGGAGGATGGCTCTGTCCCAGACCGTGATCAGGTTCAACCTGATTGTTTTTATAGTTGATTGTTCGATTTTCTATGTTTTTTCTCTCGAACCTCACTGATTTTAACTTATAAGGCCAATATTTTGCACTGCAGGATATCAAACCACGTTTTCATTCATCGCGGTTTCATGGATCTGATGGTGCGGAAGAAGATGTAATTTCCCGCCTCATAATGTTGCTGATATTGAATTCAAATGTTTGGCTGCTAGTTCCAATAAGTGGAATATCTTTTAAATGACATGATTTGTGATAATGACAGGATGATGATATTGTCAATGTTTGGAATTTACGGAAATGCAGTGCAGCGGCCGTTGATATCCTGTCAACTGTGTTTGGGGATGAGATTCTCCCAACACTGATGGCCTTTGTTCAGGTTAGAGATATATTAGGCATTAAAGTGAAAAGTTTAGTTCGTTCACTTCACTCTCCGAAATTGTCTTACAGAATTGGACAATGTAGAAAATTAAATGGATGGTTCTATATAGAGGAATAAATTGTTTTTTTTTGTAGTAGTAAAGTACACTTGGTTCACCTGAGAGAGTTACATGTTGGGTCCAGGGTTTTTTTTTTTTTGAGTTTTTTTTTTAGGTTTACCTATTATGCATGGTCAATAATTATTTATTCTCTTTTATCTCTTTGGGAAATAGCTTGAAAGAATGCTCCAAGTTTCAAGTTGTATGTGAAATGCACCTCCTGGAAATTTGTGGGTCTGCTCTAATAGTGAACTCTCGTGTAGACTTTCAGGGTTGCGATGATTACCTCAGTTGAATTTGAAAAGTGAATTTCATCTTTTGGATAAAGTAAATAGTAGTCACAGCTGCTCCATTGATCTGATAGTGTTGAGTAGTAATAGTGTAGCAGAATGGACGTCATAGAATGGGCCTATCTAGAGCTGCTTTTATTTAAAGGAAATTGAAGGTAGCAGAATTAGTTAGCTATTAGAACTGTATGATTTTGATACAAGTAAATACTAATAGGAAGGTTTATTGCCTAATTATTGAGCAAGAGATGGCAAAGCATAAAATAGTATTCTGTTATAGAAGAGTGATTACTTTTCAAATCAGCCTGTTTTAAAGTTTACAATTCTCAAATTTGCAGGCCAAGTTGTCCAACCGTGATGATGAAACATGGAAAGAAAGGGAAGCTGCTGTTTTGGCTCTAGGTGCGGTAGCTGAAGGTTGCATTATTGGTCTTTATCCTCATTTGAATGAGGTAATCATGTGACACCTGATTTAATCACTGTTTTGAAGATACTTCGACTTGTAGAATGATGCTTCTTCTACTCAAGTGGTTTTCTTGTCTTGGATTACTTTGATATTTTACTTCATTTGTGCGCTTTTGGCTTTTATGTGTCATTTTTGTTCGAGAAGCACACAAGCCTATCTACAGTTTTTGCTTTCCTTTTTTTTTTTTCCTGTTCTTTTCTTTGTTGGATATTGATGTATACCTAGTTCTATTTTTGCTCCCCCATTAGTGGTAATTTTGACACGTCAATATGTTTTATGTTGACAGAATGGAATACTTTGTTTTTTTTTTCCTTTCTCAATTGTGTGTATATGTATATTTACTTTTCGATATGCATCATAACTGTAACACTTGATCGTTTACATTGCAGATAATTGCGTATCTTATTCCTCTTTTAGACGATAAGTTTCCACTTATAAGGAGTATATCCTGTTGGACACTTTCACGTTTCAGCAAGTTCATTGTTGAGGTATAGTTACATTCCTTAATCTTTACTTTCTCCTGAAGAAGGATTTTTATGTTTGCGTCAATTAATTTGAGCTGTTTTGTCTTTCTTAAAATAATTAAACGATCTCTGCTTCTGTCTTTCTATCTTTTTTTTTTATTATTTTATTTTTTTTTATAATTGAATATCAAGGTATTTAGTCTGCATATTAGGTTTTAGGGTTTAGTCTTTATATATTATAGTGTGTGCCGTCCTTCGATTACAGAAGTGGTGGCAGTGGGTCTGCAGTGTCTAGATTTAGTTTCTATTTCAAAATGGCTTTTAGAGTTTTCCCTGGGTTACAGTTGATCACAATGTTGAAAAACAAATTTGGAGAGCACATCTCTCTACAGTTTTCATATTTTGGGTTTCCATGCTTTGAAATTTGATTCCTCTGATTCATATATGAAAATTTGTTGCAAATTTCTGAAATATTTTACTTGGTCTATATAAATCTTTATGAATCAAATAATTTTTGGATGGTTTTGATTTTGCCTTGTTATACCTATTTACTAGATTTGTGCTATACTCGCACCAATAATTCTTTGGCTTGGTAAAGGATTTTAAGATTGACCCTTTCCTTTTTCATCCAAGGGTGTTGGACATCAACAAGGTTATGAGCAGTTTGACAAGGTTCTTCTGGGTCTCTTAAGAAGAATATTAGATAATAACAAGCGGGTACAGGAGGCTGCTTGCTCAGCTTTTGCGACACTTGAAGAGGTTCTTATTCAGTCCAGTTCTTACATTGAATATAGATCAACTATTAGATATATGATTCCAAGTAATTTTTGTCTTTATACTGCAGGAGGCAGCTGATGCGTTGGGACCACGCCTGGAAACTATTTTACAACACCTTATGTGCGCGTTTGGGAAATATCAGGTTCCTTCCTGGCCTTCACCTTATACTGGTTCTTCCTCTAATGTTTTGTCAGGTGAACTTTAATTGATATTTCTGTGTCGCTATTCAGAGACGGAACCTTAGAATTGTATATGATGCCATTGGAACTCTAGCAGATGCTGTCGGTGGAGAGTTGAATCGTGTATGTCCTTTTTTTTTTTCCCTCAATGTTCTTTTCACTTTTGTTTACTCAAAACTTCATATTGTATGAGATTGTTTTGAAGTTCGATTTGTAAAGTGTGTCAAATGCAGCAATTAGGGGAGCAATATGTTCCAACTGCTAATTGACTAGTGTTGCTTTGCAGCCCAATTATCTTGAAATTCTGATGCCACCATTAATTGCAAAGTGGCAACAACTTGCAAATTCAGATAAAGATCTGTTTCCGTTGCTGGAGTGCTTTACTTCTATTTCGCAGGTATACTTCCATTTTCATTGTTGGAGCACTTTACCTTTATCTGATGCAGCAATTAGAGAATCTTATTGTTTGTTTCCTTATGTCTATATGCTAGCTGTAAGGTACAATAGAAATAACTGCATTGTAATGTCCATTTAGCGGTTGATAGATAAAATTAAGAGCTCTTATATATGATTAGGATTGTTGTTTACAATAAAGAAAAGAAGAAAAAATGCTTTTGGTAATGGGAACATTTTGTGCATACAGGGCAACTGAAGTGCAGTTAATTGTCGCTCTTCCTAATGCTCCTTTGTGCTCGTAATGGATGACATGCTAATAATATATTTACTGTAATTAGGCGAGATCTTTTATGTGCTTTCTTTGCCTTATGATAAGCTCTGCTCTAAGAAAGTGTTAGACGCAGTAGTAATTTATAATTTCTCTTATATTCAGGCATTGGGTGCCGGATTCTCTCCATTTGCAGAGCCGGTGTTTCAGAGGTGCATAAGCATCATACAGTCCCAACAAGTTGCCAAGGTAGGTCAGTCTGTGGGAGAGATATTGCTAAATTCATTGTCCTTTATGTTTTCAAATAGAAAAATTTGTGGTGTTTCTTGCTGTCCAAAAAGTTGGTTGTTCATGACTTGTTTTGTATCAATTGAAATTGAAGAAATATGTGTGATTGATGCCCAGATATTGTATCATGCATTTGTATGTGACCATCAAAGTCCAGCAATTTTTATGTTATTTTTTATTAATGGAGTAGTCAGTGAAACTTATATCAGGTTATCAGTAAGATGCTGCAACAGCTTATTTCATTTATCAAAGTGTAGCAATAGGATCCGAATGCCTCATTGTGTTCTGAAGTTCCACATTGCATTCTAAATGTCCACAATATACTCACTTCTAGAAGATGGAAAGGAAATGTTTCTGAGCAAAACTACTACCTCTAATATATTACTGCATGAAATGTTTGATTATCAAAGTATGATTTAACTTTCAAATTGATGTAAGGTATTACTCCACTTTTACAGGTTGATCCGGTCGCTTCAGGAGTCCAGTATGATAAAGAATTTATTGTGTGCTCTCTTGATCTGCTTTCTGGACTTACAGAAGGTCTTGGTAGTGGGATAGAAAGTTTGGTATTCTTCTTTCTCCTAATTTCTCTTAAATTATATTAAATAGATTATTTGTTATTGAAAGTTCTCTACCTCGGTTGTTTCTTTTCCAAATTTTTGGGTTCCCGGAATGCAATTTTCTGAAACTTCCTTGCCAAGACATTGTGCAAACTCTTTGTTTTTGTTTCTTTGTCTTCGTTTTTTTAGTCCTACTCATAATACAGTTGGAAAATCCATTGTATATTTGCATGGATGATGGTATAATCTCATTATATAGGTTATTTTGTTTTATTTTTCCTAGTGATATTTCTCCCAATTATTTTGAATGCTACCAGGCCATATTTGCTATCTCTGTAGTTCTTGTTTAAATGCATTTTAATAACAATCATGCTGGGTCTTAAATTATTTGTCCATTTACTATAGATAATAGATCTTGGTGGCTGTAGCATACTTGGGACTTCAATCACTTTTGATGTACTTTGTGTTAGGAAAAGTATAACCACCAGACAGCCAAAATAGAAAAGTATAAAAATCTAAGTGAAAGAGCAACAGAGGAAGGTGTACCCAACCTGCAAGCAGCCAAATGGGCCATCAGATATTGAATACTGACCTTAATGCTTAAGCCGCATCTATTGTTAACTTGCTTTCTTGGTTGCAAATATATTCTGGGTTCTTTTTCTTTTCCTTCTTCCTATAGTTTCTCATTTGCACTATTCCTGCAGGTTTCACAAAGCAATTTGAAGGACCTGCTTTTGCACTGTTGCATGGATGATGCTTCGGATGTCCGACAGAGTGGCTTTGCTTTACTTGGGGATCTTGCAAGAGTAAGTTCTTACCAAATGATATGTTAAATTTAGACCTACTTGAGAACTTAGATCAGAAGGATAAGCAATTAGATGGCACAAGGTTTCATGATAGTGTACTGGTAGCTACTGGAAGCTGTTATTATATTTGATGCATATCTTTTTGTTGTTGTGATTTTGATTAGGTATGCCCTGTTCATTTGCGTCCTCGTTTGCCGGAATTTCTTGATGTTGCAGCCAAACAACTGGTATGTGAAGCCTACTAACAATTCTTACTATTTCTTTTTATAGTGATTTATGCCACATTTTGTTGTACAGAATACTCCTAAGCTGAAGGAAACTGTTTCAGTGGCAAATAATGCGTGTTGGGCCATTGGTGAGTTAGCAGTCAAGGTAAAATTTCCTCTTTGATCTGTAATCTCCCTGTCCTAAGTCAAAATTATCAACTAGTCTGGAGCACAGTCCATGAATTTAGCCATTGGTGATTTGTTATAACGGTTAGATGGAATGCTTCGATTATAAGACTTTAAAGTATTGTAGTAGGTTGCGCCATTATCATCTAGATGATAATGATCAGTTCTTGTTGACTAGATTGAAGAATAAGACATCTTGGTGGCTTCTAGTTCATGTATATCAGGGGCGTCATCTGTTTATATATATATATATATATATATATATTTTTTTTTTTTTCAAGTTGGAGGCCATGGCTTCTGCTACTGGACATCATAGTCCCATCCTTGGCAGGCAGACCTAGAACTTATTGACCTCATATTAATATCATATATAGGGGCAGATAATGGTCTAGGCAATATCTATTGTTTGCGAGATAATGGCACACTGATCTGTTATCTTCCTAGGTGTCTGGCTAAAGGTTAGAAAACCTGTTAGTTTTGTATTTCTGTTATAGATTAATGAAGCTGATTGGCAGGCTTTTGTAGTTTAGGACTCTCTGCCTAGTATGTTAGTGTCAGTTGAGCTTTTATAGCTGCTTACACGGTCTCTCTTTCTTTTGCCAACTTCTGGAAGGCTTCTTTGTATTATGCTTTTTGTTAGTCTAAAAAAAGATGTTTCTTTTCTAAAATAATAGTGAAGCTACTGTGCTTTAAAGTTGTGGAGTGAAATTCTCTCATCAATACACACATTCACATGCATATTTTGATTCTGTTTATGCCAATATGTGTCTGTGCATCTTGCTGGTTTGCCATGTGTGTGTCTACCCTGTTTCAGCATCAACTTACTATCCTACTTTAATTGCTTGTGATATCATCATGAAAGTAACTTTGAATTTCAGGTTCATCAAGAAATTTCTCCAATTGTTTTGACGGTCATGTCTTGCTTAGTCCCCATAATGCAGCATCCAGAGGTGTTTTTTTTTTTTTTTTTCCTCGTATAATTGTTGTGTGTACCATGGAGGACGGTTTATTTAATTGCATCTCTTGATGCTAAACAGGCGCTCAACAAGTCACTAATTGAGAACAGTGCTATCACGCTTGGGAGGCTTGCATGTGTTTGTCCGGAGCTTGTGGCTCCGCATATGGAGCATTTCATGCAGCCATGGTGCATTGCTTTGTCAATGTAAGTTTTACACATTTATATGAAATAATCAATTAATTAACCTACTACTCTTATGATTGGATCTATTACTGGAAACTAAAATCACCCATTCACTTATTTTTCATGACACAAGGAATATTTAAACTGTAGGATTATAAAAAATTTATTGCACTTCTAACTTTTCAACATAAAGGTTGCCACATATACTGGATAATTTACACCATCTTTAGGAATTCTTTGACTTGTGCTCAAAATAGGCAGAAGGAATATGGCAGTTGAAGAACTAGATTCTATCAGTGGGCATGATCTTCTACCATAAGATTGGAATATTTCTATTGAATATATGCTTTCCTTTTATATTTATACAGGTAAATGCTATCACAACTAATTTCTATACATTAATCTGAACAACTGAAAGATGGCCTGCCCATGACGTTCTATGATTTTAGGTCTGACTGTCAACTGTTTAGCAAAGATGGCAGGAATAAATTCCCCACTTTGGTTTAAGAGCATAGACTGGAAACTATTATGCTTTTACAAGAAGACTGTTTTTGACATTCAAAATTATGTGCCGCAGGATACGTGATGATATAGAAAAGGAGGATGCATTCCGAGGTCTATGCGCATTGGTATGCATCTCTCTCTCTCTCTCTCTCTCTCTCTCGATTTTTTGCATTTCTATTCACGCTTGGATTGTCTCCAATTTTCCAGGTTAGAACAAATCCATCCGGAGCATTGAGTTCACTCGTATATATGTGCAATGCTATTGCCAGTTGGCATGTAAGAATCACACAACATTCACCTCTTTTTATCCTTCCTTTCATGGTACAAACTCAATGTTGTGATATGATATGTTAATAGGAAATAAGGAGTGAAGAGCTACATAATGCAGTTTGCCAGGTGTTGCACGGTTATAAGCAGGTAGGAATAGCTTTTATATTGTTGTAATATCTGTCTAGTATTCTTCAAATTTTCGAAATGTAGAACCCTGGCAAATTGTGAAATTGTTTTCATTGTTTGATAACTCTGTTGGAGAGAAACTTCTTACAAACAATATTGAATTGACCAAATATCGGGTTGGTGGTTAAATCTTACAGATGTATGATGCTGAATACAACATTGTAATTTGATTTACTTTTTTCAAACTTGTAATCTGGCAGATGCTTGTGAATGGAGCGTGGGAACAGTGTATGTCTGCTTTGGAGCCACAAGTCAAGAACAAGCTATCAAAATACCAAGTGTAATGTTGTACTCATAGCTGATGTATTGTACCTGATGGTTCACTCTGCTATACGTGCTCATCAGAGATCTGTATCTGCGTGGAAATTGTTGTTTTCTTCGTCATCCAATACATTTTGGTCGTGATTCTTACAGGACCAATTTTTTGGTCCCCAATTTTCCAGTGAAAGTTTAGGATAAAGCATAAGACTTGGCATAATGAAGCAGCTCAGGTTTGGGGCAAGAATGTGGTGTACAGGGTGCAGCTTTCCAAACTTCGATGGTGTGCTTTCTTGCTGTCTTGTATTTAGAGAAAGGCAAGAAGTATCTCGTTCAAGTCTTGGATTAATGATTCTTCATTTTAGGTTTAGAGTTTTCCATTATTCAACAATTCCAGTGGTTAGGTTTGTCAATGATTTCCACAGTTTTTGTACAAGGGGGTTTTGACATTTTATAACAATTTGCCATTGAAGTTTTCCATTGTTTTACATGTCGATCAACTGTAACCTTTATTAGAGGGTGGAAAGAAATTTTTGCTGTTTCAAGCAGCTGTGGTAATTTGAGTTGGGAGTTCAGACAATCATTGTTTTCTTTCCTTAGTTGATTGAATATTTTTTTGTAATCACTACTTGATTTCTGATAAAATCCTTCTACCGGGCTGAGAGAGACACAACAGGTCTGCAGTCCCTATATATCACCCTTGGTCATGTGAATCAGTGAGTGTCAAGCTTTCTGTTTGCCTTCGTTTCAGGTTCTCCCCATAGAGGTCGGTATATTTTTGTTTCTTTTTTTCGCCTTTATCCTTTTTTGAATATTTGACCATTTGTATACACTACCCACAACGCCCGTGACTACAAGAATATATAGAAGCAAGCATGTATTCTCATGTCGTCGGTCTAGCTAGTCCATTGGATTGATCCTGTTCCAGATTAGACGACCAGAGGCCAAACAAGAAAACAACCCAGCTATGTTACACCTTTATAGGCAGCTTCATCAAGAAATTGCAAATTCCAACTAATTTAAAGTTCATATGTTCTCATTCACATTCCCATTCATGCCAATTACACTGACCATCAAATACCATTTAAGTTCTTAGAATTTGGATTGTTGGAGTCACGATTTGGGTTTGGTGAAACATGTTGCCACCCAGCTTCAAGGTACGTCTTGGCTCCCAAATATGGATCTCCAAGCCATAGTCGCTTTATGTTTCGGCTTGTTGATACGTCTAAACGAGACTATCCTATTTCTTTGTTCTATAAAATTTTGAAATCACATGCAGATAAGGGAAGAGGCCTAGATGAAGAAGGATTAGAGAACTTTTATTTAATGGTATACAACACAAGTATTCTTCTTCTACAAGTAAACTTTTCTCACAAGTCACAAGTAAACTTTTCCTACAAGAAAACTACTTAAACCCTACAGTTCGACACCATCAATTACACCAACAGATTGAGAAGATCAATTCAAGAATGTCTCATCCAGAACCTCAGCCAGCCACCGAGCTCAGCCACGAGCCAGAGAACGAGGAGTCAGCCTCTCTTAGCAAAAAGGCAGCAAAGAAAAAAGCGGCCAAGCTCGAGAAGCTCCGTCGCCGCCAGGAGCGAGAAGCAGCGACAGCCGCGGCTCGCGCTGATCAGTACTCCGCCGCGCCGGAGGACCAACTCGCCGCGAACTATGGCGACGTGTCACTCATTCAGCTCCAGTCGATGAAGATGGTCGACGTCAATCTTCGGACGGAGGTCGGAGCTCTAACTGAGGCATTGAAGGACCAGAAGGTTCGGATACGCGGCCGTGCGCAGACGATTAGACCCACCGGGGAGAAGCTGGCGTTTATTGTGGTCAGAGAGAAGGGGTTCACGGTTCAGTGCGTCGTGACGGTTCAGCCGGAGATGGTGAGCTTTCAGATGGTGAAGTACGCGTCGAAGTTGAGCCGCGAGTCGATTATTGACATTGAAGGGATTGTGTCTAAACCTGATATGGCAATTGCAGGCGCTTCACAGCAGGTGGATGTGCAAGTTAGAAAGTTGTACTGTATAAGTAGGGCTGCTGTTTTACCTATTGAAATTGAGAATGCTGCTCGAAGTGAAAAACCTAATGAGGATGGACAGAATACTCGTTTGAACAACCGAGTACTTGACTTGCGAACAGCGGCCAACCGGGGGATTTTCCGAATCCAGAGTCAAGTTGGAACTATCTTCAGGCAGTTCTTGCTATCCGATGGGTTTATTGAAATCCATACTCCAAAACTGATCGCTGGTTCAAGTGAAGGTGGGGCTTCGGTGTTTACACTGGACTACGTGAAGGGGCAACCTGCCTGCCTTGCCCAGTCACCGCAGCTCCACAAGCAGATGTCCATCTGTGCTGACTTTGGTCGTGTTTTTGAGGTTGGTTCTGTTTTCAGAGCTGAGAACTCTGATACACATAGGCATCTGTGTGAGTTCACTGGTCTCGATATTGAGATGGAGATTGAGTGGAGCTATTTTGAGGTTATGGATATTGTTAACAGGTTGTTTGTCAATATGTTTGACTGTTTGAACAAAAATTGTGAGAAGGAACTTGAAGCTGTTCGAAGACAGTATCCCTTCGAACCATTGAAGTACTTGCCTGAGACTCTACGTCTCACTTTTGCGGAAGGTGTTCAAATGCTAAAGGATGCCGGTGTGGAAGTTGATCCTATGGGGGACTTGGATACTAAAAAAGAGAGGAAGTTGGGCCAAATAGTTTTGGAGAAATATGGCACTGAGTTCTACATACTTCACCGCTATCCGTTGGCTGTGAGGCCTTTCTATACCATGCCTTGCGACGATAATCCTGAATACAGTAATTCATTTGACGTCTTCATTCGAGGTGAGGAGATTATATCAGGTGCACAACGTATCCATGTACCAGAATTATTGGTCGAACGTGCTCAAGCACGTGGAATTGAAGTTGAGACAGTATCAACATATATTGATTCCTTCAGATATGGTGCACCTCCCCATGGTGGATTTGGAGTAGGGCTGGAGCGTGTTGTGATGCTCTTCTGTGGATTGAATAACATCCGCAAAACGTCTTTATTCCCGCGTGATCCAGACCGGCTAGCTCCTTGATTTCTTCAGTCTAGCAAACAACTAGCAGCTTCGGGTTTAACTTATTGAATTGGGTGCTTTGTTTTGTAACTTTTTATCAGAATTGTGGTGGCTACTTTGAGATTATGAGTCTATGACTAATGAAAATGGTTACTTGCTTAGACTATGCGGTATTGTGGTACACGTTTTTGGCTTTGGTCCAACACTTTTTCTGCGACTCTGCAAACTTGATTGATTAGGGCGACTTGATAATCTCACATTAATCAGTTGTATTCTTCAAATTTCATTTTCTGATGACTTGGTCCAGCAGATTTCGCCGACTTCCTCCGCCGACAAGTCTCATATTTGGCACCAACTCCAAGCCTACTCCCAGAATCCCGAGTTCCATAATTACCTTCTTTTCATTCTCACACGCACCGAGGTGGTAGGGTTTCTCTTTTCATTTTCACTTCGCTCTCGATTCATTGATCATGTCTTTACTGTGATAATTCGTCTTCATCGTAGTTGTGGTTGCTGATGAACTAGGATTATTTGCTTAGGAATTCCAATTTGCTTCAGTAGGGTTACACTTTCCGATTGGTTAACTGCTGTCGATAGGTTTAGTGAGGAATTCATCTTCGCTTTTACTGTTAATTGGTTTAGGATTTATGATGAAGAAGTAGGATTATATATTTGCTTTCTGCTGTCTTGAATTTTAAGAACTAGCAATAGTGCCCGCGCTTTGCTGGGGGTTTTGCTGTTGCTAATAATAATGATAAAATGAGCCAAAATTTCATCTGTCTAAAATTATTTGGTTTACATAACTGCAGTTTACAATAACATTCTATCAAACCATTCTATGACAACATCAAGTATTCCCCTTTCTGATGACTGATGCTTCATCAGTTTCATCATTTATCAATGCAATTACCATGAACTTCAGGTTTTGCTGCCATCACTGTATTAAAAAATTATGATATATCAATACACTTAAAAGAAACACCAAGTCAACAAACAATCACCTAGCCATACCTAAACCCAATGCAGTTGGGAAATTGAATAACTATCTGAATAATCAAACAGTAAGAGTTAAAGAATAGAACATTACCACAGCTATACACATTGTGAATTCAATACAAAAAACATCTAACTAAGCCTTAGCTGATTTACCTGAATAAGAACAATAGACCACAATACTACCAAAGCACAGATAAAGGAGTAGCAGCAAAAAAATTAAGACCAAACCTTTTTGCATATAATCTGCAAAAGAAAAACAGAATGATAATGAGATTATGAAACTAATAATGACATATGTGAAAAATTCTATCAGATATTACTTGTACTTTATGATGCATACTTTCCTATGCAACAATCAATTAACAAAAAAACATAAACATACCAAAAATCAATCACAATATCATACCTTAGATGCGACACAACATATTATCAGCAATGTAAGAAATCAAGGTTTCAAAAACTTACTCAGCTATTTCATCGTATTATAATATCTATTGAAATCAACACTACCAACTTGGTAGATGCTCCAAAGTTACTGGTATTTGTCTTATTATAGGAAAATGACAATTAGTCTATGCCAATCTCTAATGATCCCACCAATACACCTCAGAAAACGATTAATCAACTACTTTAGGTTTATGTAAAGAACGGAAACATTTTATCAGCTCAATATGCATTATTGAAAAAAAGCACATAATAGTTAACTTCATCAATGCACCAACCACAAACTGATTTGAAGTCATTGATTCAACATAGACGTGAGGAAATCAGTTGAATTCAAATTAGTTTGCGCAAATCACAACATTATCAGTCATCAGTAGAAGAAAATATTCCACTCATGGAAACCAGTGACAATTAACTAAATGATATCAAAGATGAGTCAGATTAAAAACCAAACCTGTTTTATTTCTTTTTAACCGAATCCTTTTCCTTCAGAATCTCCAAAAAAGCTGGACCTTGGAATCGTTGAAAGGTTAAAACCCAGGCTACAAACACAAACCAAATCGCATACGTTAATAATTCAATCAAATAAGCTTTAATTAACAAAAGAAAGATTAACTGAGACCAATCAAGACCAACTAATCTGATAAAAAATCACAGAATAAATCCATGAAATCAAGCAAGTCAGAGGGGAATTCAATTGAGATTACAGGGCCAACATTTATTAGATCTGTCATTCAAAAAAAAAAAAAAACTCTCTTCAACCAAAATTCCCCTGCAGATCCTAGATTATGGAAACCCAGTTACTATGAGATCGATGTTGATTACGTGATTGCAGTAACAAAAACCCTCAATCAAAAACCAGATTCTCTAGTTTTTGTTAGATGGCAGATTCTGCTAACCCAGTTACTATGGAGATCGATGTTGATTACGTGATTCCAGCAACAATCGATCTCTCTATCTCCTTGCACGAAGCAAACAAACACACTATGACGGAGAAAAAAGGAGGGCAAAGGCGACGTTACCTTGTTTTCGTCGTCAATCCTTCACGTCTCTCTTCCTGTATTTCTCTCTGTTTGTTTTTGTTTTCGGGTTGTTGTTCTTTTGAGGATTGGTGAGTACAGAAGAAGATAAAATTGATACACAGCAACAGCCGACTGTAGAAGAGAAAAGAAGATACAGCTTTAGGACATACATGGGATTTGGTAAATATAGGCCCAAAAACACTTTTAGGCTCAAAAGCAGGTTGGGAATAATCCCAAACTGGGCCTAACTATGTTCTTTTCGAATATATATGTTAGTGGCTTTTATGTTCAA